>NC_139537.1:67983272-68412550 GCF_965153285.1 Podarcis tiliguerta
GGAGAGCGAGGGGGAGGAGTCGGAAGGAAATGTCAGCGGCGACAGTAGTCCGAGGTCTCTGAGTCTCTCCAGTGACTCGGAGGATTCACAGAAAGGGGCCCCCATGGTCAGGGCAAGGGGAGAGCCCAGGGGGACACCTCGGGAAGGAGGGGACTCAGGGAGTAGCAGCTGGAAATCCGGGCCAGCGTCCCCCCCAGAGTGCAGTAGGGGGGAGGAGTCCAAGGCATCGGGATCAGGGAGCGCGCAGGCAGAGGGAGAACGTGAGGCAGGACTGACCACACCCTCGTCAGGGAGCGAGGAAACGGTCATCCGGAAAGTAAAACGCGCGCGCGCGCCAAGTTCAAATGTACAGGAGGGCGGCAAGGTGGGCAGCCCGGGTAGGGAGCCAGGTCCTAAAGCCCGCCGAAGAGAGGGGGAGGAGTCAGAGGGGTCAAGCTCTGCGTCGGAAGAGTCCAGGAGGAATGAGACCCCGGGGGGTAGTAAGACCCAGAGGAAGAGAGAGAGAAGGAAGAGGTGGAGTAAGATTAGAGTATTAAACTGGTGCACAGGGGGCGGAGATCCAGACAGAGCTTCGCCGGTCTAAAGTCCAGACGTAGGGCTGGGACGCTAAGACTTGTAAATGGAGACTATTCTTCAATAAAGACTTTGTTACTGTACGATCGGCTAGCGTTGGTCCTTGGTGAGCTGGGACCCGGAGCCAGCTCTGACAGTCACATTCTTAATTCCTGTGCATTGCAGTCACAATGTGATTTTTCAGGATCATATGAAAATCATTAAGAAAAGGAGATGGTAATAAAACTGACTGTTCAGCTATCTTTTCTTTTGGGGGGAAAAGAGAGAGATGATGAAAGGTAGTGGACTGGGAAATAAATTGTTGTGTCTTTCTGTTCTGCCTTCCAATCTTCCTTTGCAGAGGAAGTCCTGTGAAGTACAGACTTAGGAGCATTGTGTACAATGTTATCAATTTCCCATCATGTCATATCACTAATGTTTTGCATTAGTATTCCTAATAGTCATAGAACAGACACGTCTTATCCTATTAGTGACCTTCAAATCACATTAGGAAACACCAGCTAGCCCAACATGCTGCAAGACTAATAGAACATGAAAGGAAGTTGCTCCTACAGGAAGACTTTCGAATTCCATTAGTCCAAGGATGGCACAGTTAGAAGTTCTCTTTATGCTCAGTACTGCTACAGGGTTCGAAACACTAGTGTACACTTCAGTTATAGGAAAGTGGAAATATGGAAACAATTACCCTTTGTGTTAGGTTCTCTGAATCTGTTACCCAACTTGTGCTATGTCTTAATAAGTTTCCTGCTATTTTGGTTATAGAAAATGTAGTAGAAACTTTCTCATCTCCAGCTAAGCAACTTTGACAAGAATTGCTATTGGAATTTCATTCTCCACACAAACATATTATTATTATTATTTACATTCTTACTGATTTCTTAATGGATCCAATGAAGGTATCTTTTGAACAGCAAATAGAGATTGGTGAATCCATTTCTTTTGGTTTATGTTAGTTGCTTATTTTCAGTGGAGGAAGAACATTTCTGGAGCAGTAAGCTACATATCCAAGTCTTTGGGCCTGTCAACCACTCTTCTGTGCCTCCAGTATCCAGACCTGTGGTGAGTTATTAGAGCCCAAAAGGCAGCTTTCAATTGCTGTATCTCATTGCTTATTTTAAAACAGGGTTTCATAGAATCATAGAATCATAGAATCATAGAGTTGGAAGAGACCACAAGGGTCATCGAGTCCAACCCCCTGCCAAGCAGGAAACACCATCAGAGCACTCCTGACATATGGTTGTCAAGCCTCTGCTTAAAGACCTCCAAAGAAGGAGACTCCACCACACTCCTTGGCAGCAAATTCCACTGTCGAACAGCTCTTACTGTCAGGAAGTTCTTCCTAATGTTTAGGTGGAATCTTCTTTCTTGTAGTTTGTATCCATTGCTCCGTGTCCGCTTCTCTGGAGCAGCAGAAAACAACCTTTCTCCCTCCTCTATGTGACATCCTTTTATATATTTGAACATGGCTATCATATCACCCCTTAACCTCCTCTTCTCCAGGCTAAACATGCCCAGCTCCCTTAGCCGATCCTCATAAGGCATTGTTTCCAGGCCTTTGACCATTTTGGTTGCCCTCCTCTGTACACGTTCTAGTTTGTCAGTGTCCTTCTTGAACTGTGGTGCCCAGAACTGGACACAGTACTCCAGGTGAGGTCTGACCAGAGCAGAATACAGTGGCACTATAACTTCCCTTGATCTAGATGCTATACTCCTATTGATGCAGCCCAGAATTGCATTGGCTTTTTTAGCTGCCGCGTCACACTGTTGGCTCATGTTAAGTTTGTGGTCAACCAAGACTCCTAGATCCTTTTCACATGTACTGCTCTCAAGCCAGGTGTCACCCATCTTGTATTTGTGCCTCTCATTTTTTTTGCCCAAGTGCATGATTATGATTTCAAAAGGAATCCCCAGCTACATGATGCATTTTGGACTGGTTGAAGTTTCCAAGTTGCCTTCAAGGGCAGCCCCATGTAGATCTTGTGCCTTTCTATTATCCAATTGTAAATTAAAGATAACAGTAGAAAAAGAGTTTGTTCAAATGCGGTTGAATAAGGAAATACTGTACTCAGAAAAATAGTCCTGCAAAACTATAGAGATTCCTTATGAGGTAAATATTACCTCTGGAAAATGGCCCTAGCTTCTGCAACTCCACTAAACTTAAGGCCCATAAAAAAAACAACAAAAAGCAGTCCTCCAAATTCACCCCCCACAATATCATATGGATAATGGATTATGATGTGAAATGGAGGAGGAGATCTTTGCGAAAGCAATATCAAACAGCCTAATTTGTCCATTATTTATTTCAATGGGATGTACTTGACAGCAGGGCTGGGGTGGTGTCCATTTAATACAGGGAGCAGGTGATTCTTACAGGCCGATGAGTTATTTTTCATCACACATTTTATCGGGATTCACATCAGAGCTATCACAATGGTAATCCATAACACACAATGTACAGCCAGGGCTACCAATACCACCGAAGCTGCATCAATAGCTTGTTACATTCGCCTTCAATGCTCACTCAGTCGGCGAGTGTGGAAATGAGAACCACAGGGTGAATACTAATAGCTTCTGTCAGGCCTTTCAGGACAAGTGTTTGTCCAACTGTATTGGCTCCTCATTTATTCTTGCTATCACTGCCTATTCATCTCATTCTTAGCTCTGAAGGTGAAAGCCTTGATTCCCCTTCATCAGAACTGACAGCATCACCAAAGCTTCCTCCTCATCAGGCAGGACAAAAAAAAAAAAAGCCCTCCTTTCTTGGAGTGTTCCAATGTTGCCTCTTCAGAAAACAAAAGAGAAACAGGCCCCACTTCAGAGGCCTGACTCTTTGTCTAATGATTTTCATTAGCTAATAGGCAGTTCTTTTCCAGGCTGAATGTCTCCCTACCTCTCCCCGCTCCATTGTCCCTTCTGTGAATTAGCCATGTTGTGATTGTCAGACAAATAAGTGCTTATAATGGTGTTATTTCCTCTAGAAAATTTGTGAGTACTGACACAGATGATGATACATTCCAAAGTGACACCATCTAATCTGCTCGAGTCTCCTTCAATAAACAGTTAATTAACATTTGACCTATCAAGCCTTAAATACATACAGCAGCCCATTTAGCAAATCATTTACTGTAGGGTGGTTAAAGAGTAAGGGCCATGTCATATGAGGCACTTTGTACTTGAAAGCTACTCATAAGAAGCTTTATTTGTACTTAATCTTCCCTTGATTGATTTTTTGGTGTGGTTTTGTTTGAAAGCTAAAGTGCTGAGCTGGTGAGTGGGTTAACCCTATGTGAACTGGAGTTTGTTTATGCCAGTAAGCATATTAACCCAGTTTTATTCTAAAAGAATAATGGGAAAGAATAGGGAATTCTGAATGGGAATCACTGACTGTTGTGCTTATTTTCAGTGGAGGGAAAACATCTCTGGAGCAGTAAGCTACATATCCAATCTGTTTGTGATGCACCTACCTACTCATTGTGCAGCCCAGTCCCATACATGTTTACTCAGAAAACCCTCTCATTTCAGTAGAACTAACTCCAAAATATGATCCAATGAACTGTATGTATGGGGTTTGCATTCAGAGGAGAGAAAAGATGAATGGTGTAAGGAATGACCCCTGTTCCACAGTAATCTACCACATGAAAAAAGAAGTATTTCAAAACATTTCTTTTATCCCAGATTTAGGCATGTTTTTTGAGCCAATGACTGTATCACAGAATTTGGATGGAGAGGTGTAAATTCTTAAGGATAATTACAACTTGATCCATATCTAAGGACTCATCAAGACTCCTGCTTGTCCCACTGTTTTCCACTGGGAAACCTGATCTTTATCATTGGATTGGAGCAAACATCAGTTGTGTTTTGCACAGATTGAAACTTCCTCCAATTCAATGCTAAAGAGTGGTTTTTCCCTGGGAAACGGGTGGGGCAAATAGAAAACTGCTCAGACCCATGTTTCTAGGCACAGGACAAGCAAAAGTGTGGACGAGTTTAGGATGTGAAGATCAAGTCAGTTTGTATCAAAATTCACAAAAAAATACTGTATTTTTCGCTCCATAAGACACACTTTTTTCTTCCTAAAAAGTGGAGTGAAAAATACGGTAAGTCCCACAAGCATCCCTAAAGACTCCTAGTCTACAGTGAATCTGTTTTTGTTGTGACACTCCATTGTTAGCCCTGGGCTTCTTACACCTACAGAGGGCTGCTAGCATAGTTAGCACTGTCACAGACTCATAAAATCACAGACAAAAACAAACATGCATTAAAAGTTTAACTGGCTCTTTAGAATGCATAGCAATTGTTTTAATTGCATGGATTTGCATTTCTTGCACACATTTTTGACAGATGCTTGAGGCTGACAACATGAATGTTGATTGTTGCTTAAGATTATTTGCTGAAAGAATTTGCCATGATAGTCGTTGTTCCATTGTCGTCATCCCATCTACATGCTGTGTTTGAATGGTCTGAGCAGTAAATATTAGAAGTTTGCAGTGGCTCTGTGCTGGGCCTGAATAGGAAGGCAAATCAGGGTGATCTGGGGAGATTTCACCCCTCTTTAAGTCGAACTGTGATGTCAACAAAAAGTCCTGAGTTGTAGATGGGAAAGATATCTTCAGTGGTCAATGGGAGATGGGCAGCTGTGTCCCATAAAAAGAGATTCTAGCTTCTTCCTGTGGCAGCGTAGGATTAGCCAGATGCCACCCGAGATTGACTAACCATTTGGGGGACATCCATGATTGGCCTTTGTGTATTATTATTATTATTATTTTGCCTACAGTGTACAGTTCTGATCTGGGATGTGTAAATTGGATGCCTACCTGTTGCAACTTTGAATTCCAGGTGAGCTGGCAAGCAGTTAGGAGAAGCACCCTGAGGTACCTCTTGGGAAGGCTTTCTGACACCCCCCCTCCTTGCATTGCCACCCAGTTCTTGTGGTTTGCTTGGTACGATAGTCTTGGGACCTGAGGGCTCACCCTGATGAATGCTGGGCAGCAGGTACAGAGTGGGCAAACAAAGCTCTCCTTTGTGGAGGGTTGCACTGAAAGCCTTTCCTTAAATATGGTGTGTGGGTTAGAGCTAGGGTGCTGTTGCCAAAATATGGAGAGCAAAGAGTTTGGCATTCCCCTGTTCTCTGCCAAAATCCAACCTCTGGGTATTCCATTCTCTTCTGTAGATCATTTTGCTTTGTTAATAAAGGTTTTGGCCATTTACTCCAACTTTCTTGTTTGTGAGTCTTCATTTCAGTGGGGGAGTTAGGGAGCAGCAAATCTCTAATATCCACTCTGATAGGATTATGACAATTTATTACTTAGATTCCAAAGCATTAACCTCTCTGGAGTAGAAACATAACCCCCCCCCCAGCAAATATAAACATTTACACAAAAATATTTCTAATGAAATGTAGAGAAACAGACAGTTTAACAACTCATACTTGTTTAATCTTAGATTAATTGGATTAAGAAGTGAATTTGAAAATTAATGGTCTAATTCCATCTTTCATATAAAGGAGAGGGGGAAGCAGTGGTGTGACCCCCAATCATTATTCAGAAAGTGTGTCTAAACTGATATACCAATGAAAGTAAATTAAACTATGATTCTATCGGAAAATAAATATAGCAAAGATTAAAAACAAATTTGAGATTAATAACTTTACTCTCTTCTCTTTGCTAAACTGAATATATTTAATTTTGATTAATATCAGTGTTGGGATTTTATTTTATTATTTTACTTAATCACTTTTACTTACAAAGCTGATTGCTAATCTCAACTACTTCCCACATTTTTAAAAGACATTTCATTTTACTTGGGTAATCTACAACTTTTCTTGCAGCACAATGACATTTCACCATGTTCCATATTTCATTTTTTGTTGACCTTAAATCATTTTGCAAGGTTTATGCTGAGAGATCTATCTGATTTTCCCAGGCTGGTTTATTAAAAATGATGAAGGGGACTAAAATAATGCTTATTTACATAGTCTACACATTGCCAACAGTTTCTTAGATATATGGGCTAAGTTCAAACTATTTCCACATGCCCAAGGTCCTTTAGGAGCTAGCGTACCTCAAATAGTACCCCTGTACACACTCCACACAGCATTGCAAACCCTTTCTAAAACTGAGGCGAGATTCAAAAGAAAATTACACATGGAAGTATGATGCTATCTAATGCAAGATTGTTTCATCTGAGATTTTTAAAGCTAAATCTTTTAAAGCTAAATCTAAAGTTGCCTGATTTACTCAGGGGTGGCTATCTAGTCTTTTATATATTGTATGTGTTCAGATTATTAATGTATTTGGATGACTTTGTATGATGCTATGATTTTGTTGTTTAAACTTATGCTAATAAAGGCCAATAACAATAATATAATGCAAGGCAGCTCACGAACTTTGGTTAGCAGGTAGGGTGTAAATACTCCTAAATAAAATAAAGACAAATAAAAATAAGATGTTCATAGAAACCTATTTTCAATGTCATGGGTATGGTACTCCAAAGCCTTGTCCATACCTAAAGTAGGCCTTTGGATTCTTAAGGTAACTTATACATGAAAACAGAATACCGTATTTTTTGCTCTATAAGACTCACTTTTTCCTTCCTAAAAAGTAAGGGGAAATGTATGTGCGTCTTATGGAGCGAATGCAGGCTGCGCAGCTATCCCAGAAGCCAGAACAACAAGAGGGATTGCTGCTTTCACTGCGCAGTGATCCCTCTTGCTGTTCTGGCTTCTGAGATTCAGAATTTTTTTTTTCTTGTTTTCCTCCTCCAAAAACGAGGTGCGTCTTGTGATCTGGTGTGTCTTATAGAGCGAAAAATGCGGTAACTAATTTTTCCTAAAGGAAATAAATGACTAGCATGTTCAGTACTGGATAGCTCAGTTGGTTAGAGCACGGCGCTGATAATGCCATGGTTGCTGGTCCAATCCCTCTAAGGGGCAGCTGCATATTCCTGCATTGTAGGGAGTTGGACTAGATAATCCTCAGGGTCCCTTCCAAGTCTGTGATTCTATGTATCTTGTGAATCAGTACACTGATGACAATGAAGCTCCATTTCTCCATAACATCTCAACCAGGAGAGGCTGTAAAAGCTCTGCAATGGTGTCTGAATGCAGAGGTGAACTGATTGAGGGCCAATAAACAATGCTTGCATCCTGGGAAAATGGAGGTTCTTTGGAGGGATGGTTCTTTTCTTCATGAAATAGCCAAGCTACCCTCATGAGAAGAGAAGACTCACTGGAAAAGACCCTGATGTTGGGAAAGATGGAGGGCACAAGGAGAAGGGGACGACAGAGGACGAGATGGTTAGACAGTGTTCTCGAAGCTACAAACATGAATCTGACCAAACTGCGGGTGGCAGTGGAAGACAGAAGTGCCTGGCGTGCTCTGGTCCATGGGGTCACGAAGAGTCGGACACGACTGAACGACTAAACAACAACAACAACAACCCATTCTGGATGGGGCTGCACTCCTTCTAAAGTTGGGAGGCTTGGAGGTACTCCTGGCAACATGTCTGTCACTAGAGGCCCAAGTGTCTTCTATGGCTAGGAGTGTTTTTTACCAGCTCTGTCTTGTTAACTAGTTACAGTAACTTGGGAGTTTTGGTGAAATGCTTCAGTGGTGGTTCACTGAGGTAAGTCCAACTAAGCTTAATTAGACTTACTCGTGAATATAGCTGACAGACTAAGAACCAGAAGTTTCAAGGTGTTTTTTCCTTGTCCTTTTTTTCTCTTCCTTTTTTTGTTTGTGTTTTTATAAAGATTTGTTTAGTTAGTTTATAGTTTAGTTAGTTTTATTAGTTTATTATAACACAGGTGGCGCTGTGGTCTAAACCTCTGAGCCTCTTGGGCGTGCTGATCGGAAGGTCGGTGGTTCAAATCCCCGCGACGGGGTGAGCTCCCGTTGCTCTGTCCCAACTCGTGCCAACCCAGCAGTTCAAAAGCATGCCAGTGCAAGTAGATAAATAGGACCACTGTGGCGGGAAGGTAAATGGCGTTTCCATGCACTCTGGCACTCATCACAGTCCTCCGTGCACCAGTAGCAGTTTAGTCATGCTGGCCACATGACCCAGAAAACTGTCTGTGGACAAACGCCGGCTCCCTTGGCCTGAAAGCGAGATGAGCGTCGCAACCCCATAGTCGCCTTTGACTGGACTTAACCATCCAGGGGTCCTTTACCTTTTAACTTATTTTTTATTTTCTAAAAAGATATTGGATATTGGATATATTGGGTACTGAGCATATCTTTTTTCAAACTTTAATAAAATCGATGGAGGAAAGACAAGACAACTAGACCTACTCCTAAATAAGGGTGCATCGGATTCTGAAGCTGCCTTTTAATAAGTCAAGTGCATCTCACTCTGTACTGTCAACAGTGACTGGCAGTAGCGCTCCTCTTTTGCGTCCCTTCCTAGAAATGCAAGGATTGTATGTACATGAGTTCTGTTCTGAAGTTAGGATGCATAGATGGATTTATCCTCGCCTCCTAAACATGCTAGGGTAAACTCATTCCCTCCCCTCCCCCAGAAAAAAGAATGACAGCTGTAAGCAAAGAACAGACTCATTCCTTAGCTGCTGGTGTGTTCAATTTAAACAACTGTATGTAATTTAGGGCAGAGTCAGACAGCTGTTCATATGGTTAAGTGAAGTGTACTGTAGCCCCAATATATTTTATTGCTTGGAGTGATACTGAATGGCACTATGTCCTGTCGTGGTTCACCAGCATGAAATCTTTAATGAAATGTTGTCCCCTTCTGTCTTATCGTGTTGTGCAAGGCGTCTGATGGCTTACCCAGCTCTAGATCTCAAATGCCAAAGGATGTTTTCTAAGGCTCTGTATGTTTTAGGGATGGGTGGTTCTTACAAGACTTTGTGATGTTGGATTATGAGATATGAATACACAAGTAGGCACTGGACAAGCAGATGTGTGGGGAAAGCCCTGGATCTGGAGCAAACCAAATGTTCCGTGAGTCATTTTAGGGCCTCCGTTCAGTTTGAAGTTTCGCATAGTAGAGGCTTCGTGCAGCTAAGTCTGATTGTATTAAATTGCTTCCATGGTGCTAGTCTTTCTGTGGAAGGTGGCTATTTGTATCTTTGCTCCCTGTGAATATTAAAGGCCTTTATGTTATTTTGCAATTAATATAAAATTCAATAACTTGGCATTTTAATGGCCAAAATCTTGCTGACAATAATTAGTTGAGTCAAGCTATATTTTGACATCAAACCAAAAATTTGACAGACTAATATGTCCAATGGGCTTTTTATCACACAGTCCCCAGTTTTGATAAGGTCTAGAGCTCTGCCATTCAGATGTTATCCATTAGGATAGGTTTATACATCTCAAAGTATACGCTACTTCAGTTTCTTTATTGAAAGAAAGTGGAAGTCAGATAAAAGGCATTATAGCTATTAAATCTCAGGGTTTTGGCAGAAATGAAGCAGCATCATGTGAATACTAAAAGCTCTGAACAAATAACACTTCAAGGTAATTCTAGACAGAGGCCTGGGGTTGTCAGGGACTGAAAATTATAATTAGTCCAGCTAATGTGAATGATTAAATCAAAGTATCTCTGTAGTAGAATCCAGGAAAAAAAGGTTGGGATACTCAGAAATGGAATAAAGAAGAAATGGGAGGATTTTCACATGCTTTTGTTCCACCCTGCTAATCTTAATATTTCCTCACAACACTAATATTTGTTTTCTGTATTTTTGGAATTAGAAAATCTTTAGCAAGGTATGCATAAAGTTCCAGTGAGACTGGTCAGCAAATGTCAAGGAACTGATCCCTGTTTTACCCAAGTTCTAGATGCTGGTTGATTGCTATTTGACTTAAGGACCCACATTTCTTAAGACAGGTGAAGGGTTAGTTAGAACACAAAGTTAAGAAGACTTAAAAAAACATGACAGGTGTACAGTTGTAGGGGAAAGCGTTCCAAGTTTGATCACTATCATGAAGGCAGCAGGCCAAGTAGCAAGATTTGCAGCCATTCCTACAAGGCTATATATGTGTGGTCTGCTATGGTTTGTGGATTATGCTAAACCCTGCTGTTGGTAGACATGGAGTCGTCAGATGCAGAAGAGGACAGGGCTCCTGCATCTTTAACAGTTGTGTAGAAGGTATAGGTTGCCACAGGAACAGCTTTGTCGTGAGGCAGAGTGAGGCAGCTATCTCAAGCAGCACATTCTGAGGGGCTAGAAAGGTGTGCCATGTGGTCTGCCCTGGAGCCCTGCAGCTAACTTGCTGCCCTCTCAGATGGCATCTGAAGGGGTGGGAGATCCCAATCCAGCCTTCACAAAGCTTCCACCTCAGCTTCAGGTAGGCAGAAGATACAGCTGAAAGCACTTCTTCTTCTTTAGCTCTCTGGGATAACTATGCAGATTTATAAATGATGAAGACTAAAGTTCAATTGACCCAGTTCACAGGACACAATGCAGTCAGCATGTTAAACATAGTACAGTGGTACCTTGGGTTAAGAACTTAATTCATTCTGGAGGTCCATTCTTAACCTGAAACTATTCTTAACCTGAGGTAGCACTTTAGCTAATGGGAGCTCCCACTGCCGCCGCTGTGCGATTTCTGTTCTCATCCTGAAGCAAACTTCTTAACCCGAGGTACTATTTCTGGGTTAGCGGAGTCTGTAACCTGAAGTGTCTGTAACCTGAAGTGTCTGTAACCCGAGGTACCACTGTACTGTTATTGGATCTCCTTGAAAGAGATCAGTTTACATTGCTCTAGTCTTGGCAAGTATACCCATGTTTTATGATTTGGGTAGGATAAGAGTGAGAGAGAGGGTTGTGTTTCAGCTCAAGTGAAGATGAATGAAAAATTTAAAACAAAAACATCACTTAGTTTTAGGTATGGGCAAATCTGCCAATTTTGGTTTCTCTTAGGTTCTCATTTTTCCAATCTTAAATTTTGTTCTTTACATTTCCACATCAGTTTGTAATATAAAAAGTTCTCATGAACAGTTTTCAGCATTTTAGTGCAAATGTGTGTGTTTGTATGCAAGTTTGCTTAATGTACCCATTTGTGCAAAGCAGTTTCCCTTCACTTAACGCATTGTGTATATTACTATTGCAAATAGATGCATTTTTATGCATTCATGTGTTAAGCCTATTACTTTGTGTGTAACTCTTGTGAGCAACTGCAGTATAGTTTGTATAACTATAATCCTAACGAAAGCAAGTGTCTTCACTTTTACTAGCGGCACGTTTTTATTTCATCTAAACTTCAATGGACGCACCAGCCACCAATCTCCTATCAAGGCATTAAAAATGCCAGCCAAGTTGAGAAGACAGCATTATTCACCTGATCTTTCTACTTTTGCCAAGGGAACCAGACTTGCAAACATTTTATGAGAGGCAAAACAGAAATTGGACATAGTAAGTGGAAAGTTTTGCTGCGGATGAAGACACTTCATGTTAATCATGCTATTAAAGGTGGCAAAATAGCTTGTTTTCCCTCCTTGCCATCACTTTGCACAGTAAATGCATAATTATCCAAATACTTCTGTCACAAGCGGTCATATTTGGAGTCAGGCCTTTCTGCCATTAGCATGCCAGCTGCCATCACTTTTGCATCAACTGATGACCATCTGTACATCACCACAGTGACAAAAGTTAAAGTCACGCTAAGAGGAAGCAACATTTCATAACTGCTGTGCAAGACACAGCAAGATGCAGACCCTTCAAAAAGTAGCCTTCCATGGTACAATGTTATCCTTCAGAAGTGAGTCTCCAATGATAATGGTGTTAGCCACTTCCAGATGCAAGATATCAAAGCAGAAAGGGGAGAGACATCCCAAAGATAACCTGTCCAGGACAGAAAACATCTAAAATTAAGTTTGACCTTTTGTTAACTCCCAATACCCCATTATGCCTCCATGTTTTTCTTCTGTCCTAGTCAAGGTTGACTTTTCCTCCCACCACTGCTGAAATCCTGAAGCTGGTTGGGTCACTGCATTCCCTTCACATGAAATGGGGGTGCTTTTTCTAAAATAAAAATAAAAATGTTTAGGGGTACTCTCATTTTGACTCAAGAAAATTACCACTTTTGAGTTCAAATTGGGGAAAATAAATACAATAAAGAGACAAAAGTACAAAGATTCACAAAATGTTTAGGGGTATGCATACCCCTGCGTCTCCCCAGAAAAAAAAGCACTTGGTAATGGCCAATTAATGCTTAATCAATATCTGTGCTGGGATTAGCCAGTAAGTCTCCATGACAAAATCTAAGCTATTTGTTTGCCAGGAGGGTAAAAACATTAAGCTGCTGGTGTCCAACTCAACTACTGATGCCAAATAGAGATCCTCAGCTACCCATAAGAAAAGCTGTTTGGCTTTATTAGAGCAAATTAGCAGTTAGAACAAACTTTTCTTGTATATTTCAAGCGACTACAATACTGTTTTGCAGAATACATTTTTTGTTGCTAAATCCAACTGCGTGTATTGTACAGTTAGTGTGGTTTAATCCATAGGGTTTCTGAATACCCTACTTTATTTCCTCCCTGCTTTGGGCCTTTTAGTAAAGCTTTTGTAGAGTTCTGCTGAATTCAGTAGAGGATGGCAGCTAGCAACCGACTGGATTGTTCTATTGTGGGTTAAATTCTAATGGCAAAGATGGCCCTTTAAGTTTCCTTCCCATCTGACTCCCAAGAGGGCCATGGGGGCAGCAGGTGCCAGGATGCACAGAGAGCTAACAACCTCAAGGTAGATTGCATAGCCAGAAAGAGGTTGTGGCAAGTGTGCAATCTGTTTTGGCACAGTTCAGATTGCTAGCCGCACCATGCATCCTGCTATGTCACTTGAGCCAAAAAGCATCTGGTTGGCACATTGGCCACAAAACCGGGACGTAGTCCAGTAGGGTTGTCACTTCCATTAATGTTTATGTCAGCAGGAACAATCACACATTCACCCTGGGAAATTCGTTCCCTATTAAATTTTCTTAATTATTGTGGTAGGAAATGCTCGGGTAGTCTGGTAATTAGCAAGTTTAATTTTGGATGCAAGCTTCATACATTTCTACATTTTATTAACCTCAACCCTGACCTCCTTTCTTGATGTGACTGGATAATTTACACTCACCCACTTGTTTAATTTCTGCCACTTACACAACAGCTGCTAACTATGATAGCGTGCATCACACACCAAATTGGCTGGTCATGTTGTTAAACAATGCCAGTGTTCAAAATCTTAAATACCACCTACTCCCTCCTTCAATATTTTTTTTCAAAAAAGTGTTTAAGAGGCAGAAACTAATCTGGTGGAGGAGTTTCTGAATAGGGAATTAGGGAACATTGTCAGATTCTCCTGTTCTCCCAGGTCATTCTCAACTTCCCATCAAGTATTTTTTTTCAATTTTGTTTTGATACATAAGTAGAGAAAGCAGTTGAAAATCTCAAAAAGGACAAGCAGAACAAGAAAAGGGGATAAAAGAATACAATGAAAAAGAGAAGTGAACAATACAGTGATGCTACAAATACTTAACATTGCATACCTTTTGGAAGAAAGTACCTCAAAGCTAAAATTGTAAAATGTCATACAAATGTTATATGAGGATCATTTATGATTCCTATCCTGAAGTAAGTCTCTTCAAAAACTGTGTTGTGAGAGTGGAGGTCGAACGTGTCCTACTGATCAACTAACGGTATTTTATTTATTTATTTGCCAAATAAAATGCAATACTTGAAACCAATAATTAATTTTTAAAAATTACAGAAAAAAAGATCTATCAATTTGTTTCAGGTCCAGAAAGAACAAAAATGTTTTTAACTCGATGATGGAAGCCCAGCAAAATTGTCATCACCTGCATTTCCAGGTGGAGAGAATTTCAGTGGGATGGAAAGCCTCCTCTCTCACACACACAGTAATTCCAGGATCCAGATCAGTTGATATGAAAGGAGGTGCTTCAACAAATAACTGAATTTGAGGTCATGAAGGGCGCTAAAAGTCAGTAGTAACACTTTCAATTGGATCAAGTAGGCTATATTATTTACTTATTTAGATTCACCATATGATCACAGAGCAATGTGCAACCCATTAAAACAGAGCAATACATATGTATAAAACCAGCTAAAACATCAGTACAAGCTACATACAAAATAAACCTAAATGAAATATAGTGCTGAGGCAAGATGCACCTCAGTGGAGAAATGGTTCCAGTTTTGGAATTGCCATGGGGGGGGGGGACCTATTATAGGCGCCCATGCTCATTTATTGCATGGACCACAATGATGGTCTCATTGCCTCTACTTAAAGACTGGATAGATGGGTTTGGTGGAAGACATTTTGTCTGATTTGGGCAGCCATTACTACAGATTCTGCAGAACAAGTATATTGTGACTATGCGCACAGGTCAAAAATCTGGTGATAGTCTTCTGCACTAGCAACAATCTCTGGCCCATCCTCAAGCGAAGTCCAATGCAAAGCACATTACAATAGCCTAAATGTGAAGTTTCAAGTAAAGTACCAATATTTGTCTACTAAGAGCACACCTGTCAATTTCTTAGCTCTCATTCCTGCTATTACTGCTTCCAGGTACAGGTACTGATTTAGATAATCCATGGTTTTCTTGCTAAATTATGAAAATGAGAAATTCAGCTGTGTTGTCTCACAAACAAGAGGCCAAGAGTGGAGCTCACCAAATCCCAGTGCAGCCCAGATTCCATAATTTCCCCAGGATTCCATATATTTTCAAGAACACTTCATTATATTTGAATGTTTTGACTTATATTTGACTTACCACCTTACCTCAAAGTGATTCCATTATGAATTCACCACATATTTAATGAGGTCATAGAAAGACTACTTTTCCTCCAAAGTCACACCTCATAAGGGATGAACATCCACACAGGGCACATGAGCTGATTAGCTAGACTATTTCTTTAACTGTGGTGGAAATGAACTCTACAATTACTTTTAGTATAAGAGATTGGTATTGTATTTTGTTCCCTCTTTGTTTCATTATCTTTTTTATATGAGTGAGTGAAGGTGTTTTATGTTGTATTGAGCATGTCAGCAACTCCACATTGAATTTTACAACAGTAGATTGGATTCTGTCTTTCCTCATAAACGCGTGTACTCACCTCTGAATCACTTGATGCCTCAGTAGATGATCATTGGAAAATGGTGAATGTTTCATCATTATGCATTGATTTGTTGAAATCAATGTATCTTACATCAGTGATTCTTAACTTTGTGAGTCCCAACCCTATCTTCTCACCTTTGTTTCGAATGTGTGATAGAAAGCAGAAAGCAGATAAGGTAAAAGCAGTAGGCACAGGGGGAGATGCAGGAGATATCTGGTAAATATGGTGAAGTGTCAGATTCAGAAAGTCCTTAGAAACTGTATCAACGGCACAAACTCTGATAATCCAGGTAGACATATCACTGTTTTGACACTTGTCTTTTTCTTACTTCACATTGGAAACAGAAAAGCCAATGGGGATATTGTCTACTCATGGAGTGGTCAAGGTCATGGGAAATGTATGTAGAACCTTTCCTCCTCTGCAAAGAATTACTGAGTTTTTGTATGGCACAACTCCTACTATGAAACAGGGGCAAAACATCGGTCTTAGAGTAGTCCAAAATGCAGTGTTCTCCAATGGAAATGCAAAACTAGCAACTGATTTTGTATGATTACAAACAAAAAGTTGAAGCAAATTCCATATATCTATACATTGGTTAAGGTGGAAAGAAAAACAGCAGCAAGGAAAGGCTGTTATTGCGTATGACAGTAGTTGGTGCTGACCTTTAAAGCCCTAAATGGCCTCAGCCCATATACCTGAAGGAGTGTCTCCACCCCCATCATTCATCCTGGACATTGAGGTCCAGCGCCAAGTGCCTTCTGGCGGTTCCCTCACTGCGAGAAGTGAGGTTACAGGGTTATGGTACATTTTTCAAACAAGAGGAAGTTCAGTATGGAGAGAAGTTGCTTAATGCTATACCAGATATTTCAGTTTTGAAGAACATAATACAGCACAAATTCTTTCAATGTACAGTTCAAGCCATTGTCACCCATGCATCGGATGTCCAACAGGTAATCTGTGGAACATATCAAGTTATCTTGTATAATCAAGTTACACTGGTATGGTTAATGTAGCTGCTATATTTATTTACATCAAGCTTCCAAAGATTAGATCAAGTGCAGTGAGATATGTTATTTCCTCTTCTGCATTGCTTTGTCCAGCTTTACAACATCAGCATAAGACTATCTACAGTTTCAATTATTATTGCCTATAAAGCTGCCAGTAGGACCGTAAGAATTACAAATGACATCCCATCCTTCACCTAGTAAATCAAATCCTTTTCCACAAGATTTCATTTGGAAAGGAAATGTAATCTGTAGGACAATGAAAGCCATTTTTCTAAATTCAGTTTGGATAGGAAGAGCAGGAAACTCCCAATACCCACTGAGAGGAAGCTTTTTAGAAATCAGATTAGCCCCTGTTATTTTCACAAACCTTTTAGCTGTCTACTGAGGCAAAGTTACTAATGCATATGTTTCACTTTGATGCTATTCAAATGTTGCCCACACACCTCAAAGGAAAACTCACGAGACAGAACTGTCTCACATCCTTTCTCTCTCACACACATCATTCTTGGACTCTCTAGGACACCAAACTTGGATAATGGCAAATTCTATGTCCCGCATGATGGCTGCTACTGTTTGGGGCTGGTAGGGTGCAAAGTAGGAGGACCAACAGTAAGTGGAGCCAGAGCCAATGACATGCAGAGCAATCCCCTCACTGGTTTGAAGAAGGCGGGAAGCTGGGGGCTGGATGAGGGCAGACCAAGATTGGTGGGACGCTGCTCCATTTGCCGTAGTAGTAGTAGCAGTAGTAGTCGTAATTTATTATTTATACCCTGCCCATCTGCCTGGGTTTCCCCAGCCACTCTGGGCAGCTCCCAACAGAATATGAAAAATAAAATCAAACATTAAAAAATTCTTGAAACAGAGCTGCCTTCAGATGTCTTCTAAAAGTCAGATAGTTGTTTATTTCCTTGACAACTGATGGGAGGACGTTCCACAGGGCGGGCGCCACTACTGAGAAGGTCCTCTGCCTGGTTCCCTGTAACCTCACTTCTCGCAGTGAGGGAACTGCCAGAAGGACCGTGGAGCTGGACCTAAGTGTCTGGGATAAACAATGGGGATAGAGACGCTCCTTCAGGTATACTGGGCCGAGGCAGTTTAGGGCTTTAAAGGTCAGCACCAACACTTTGAATTGTGCTTGGAAACATACTGGGAGCTAATGTAGGTCTTTCAGGACTGGTATCACATAGTCTCGGCAGCCACTCCCAGTCACCAGTCTCGCTGGATTCTGGATTAGTTGTAGTTTCCATGTCACCTTCAAAGGTAGCCTCCCATAGAGTGCATTGCAGTAATCCAAGCAGGAGATAACCAGAGCATGTACCACTCTGGTGAGACAGTCTGTGGGCAGGTAAGGTCTCAGCTGGCATACCAGATGGAGCTGGTAGACAACTGCCCTAGATACAGAATTCATGTGCGCCTCCATGGACAGCTGTGAGTCCAAAATGACTCCCAGGCTTCACACCTTGTCCTTCAATCCTTCAAGGGCACAGTTACCCCATTCAGGACCAGGGAGTCCTCCACAGCAGCCTGCCCCGTTTCCCCAAAACAGTACTTCTGTCTTGTCAGTATTCAACGTCAATCTGTAGGTCAGCCTCAATTGTAAATGCCCCTTGACCATAGCTAGTCACTACCAAAGCCTGTTTGAGGAAGGATTGTAGCAGTGGCGCCCTGTGTGACACCAAAATCCAGCACACACACACACACACACACATCTCGCCTTCTATTCTGCATCATAGTTGTGGTGCCCCCTGCAGCGCCCCTGAGGCAGGCAAGAGACAAGGGCAGAGTTCAAAGACACATTGCAGCCATGAACAAGGGGGTTCAAAGAAGTTCTGCTGAGGGATGTGGCCTGGAGAGATTCCAGAGGGCCAGACCGAAAGGTCATGAGGCCACATTCAGCCACTAGGCCTGAGGTTCCTACTCCTGATATGAAATACTACATTGACATTTTCTGTGGATTTTAAAAATTCTAAGGTGGCTCTATATGCAGTCAAAGCTTCTTGTTGCTTTGTTAATAGATGTGTACAAAGTTCACAGATACATTTTATACAGGGTTGTGCAGCATCTGATGATCCTGCAATTGGCTTAGAAGCTGTTCAGGGCAGATTAGCATCCAGGAATTTGACGTTAAATATTTTATTTTGATTGTGTCAAGAGTTTAGCTATCAATTAGAAAAGAAGCCCAAAGAGTGTGATATGTCTTCACACAAAAAACAACAACACACAAACAAAAACAAACAAACACACACAGGAGGAGAGAGAGAGAAAGAAAGAGAGAGAGAGAGATCAATAACACTACTGCTTTCTGTCTTAATAGGTAAGATGAAGACTTGGAAATGTCAACACGCATTACCTTTACTACTATTTGCTAATGGGGAGGGAGGTATATAAAATGGTTTTTAAGATGGGATGAAAGGGGTCACTAAAACAGCAGTCCCTGCAGCCGCATAACACCATTTCACAATAAAAGGATCACTGCTGATAAAAGACTTTGCTTGTGTGTTTGTCAATAGATATATTCCTAAGTAAACTGGACCCTACAGCAATTTTCTACTTATACAAGCTAAAACGGCTAATACTGAAAAGGAGAGAACTGGGCTGCTGTGAAGGTCAGAACTGATGAGAAATTTTGCCAAGCTGCAAGGCAACGTTTTGCTGCAATAAGAAAGCAATTAAGGCTAGGGAGCATCAAGATAAACAGAGTACAAGGAAGCCTATGTCATATGCATAATAGCCTATGGTGCTTTGCTCATGCTCAGCACGACCAAGATGGTGTTATGCAAATAGGGGAGGGGAGGGGAGGGACAGGCTGAATCTTAGCAGGCAAATCAGATTATCCCATTCTAGGAGCCCACCTGTTACTGCCCAGACTTGCTCCAGAAAGGGTACAGACTGAAAATATGCAGATATAGAGTAATAGAAGATGAGAATTCCCAGATGACTTTCTGAAGGGAGGGGAAACATGCATGCATATGAACTCACATATATCCACCCTACTGCTCAACAGTCCTCCTACCTGAACATGTGGAAGTGGTTATGTTGAAGACCCTCATTTTGCTAGGGTTTTTTGGGGGGTGGGGGGGACTATTAACATACGGTATATGCTGAGGTCCCCTTACCTGGACTGGCTTGGGACTTTGGGGCTGCCATGATTCCCATGGACTTATTACTTGTGGTTGGCATTCATTGGTCTCAGAAGACAATGAAATAGTGATATTACAGTCAAATGAAATCATGGGCAGGATTTGAGATAAAAAGCAGTGGAAGAAAAATGACAAAGTAATTGTAAGAGAAACTTTTTTGTAGTAAATAAAGATAAATAAAGTAGAAAAGGTTTGAGTAAAAACACTGGGGAGGCGAGGGTGGCAAGTCAACTCATGAAATAATTTAATTATTTGATTTGTAAAAAAAATCTGAAAAAACAAAAAAAAATCTATATGAAAAGAAGACAATGAAAGAGGCCACCTTCAGGGTAATGTCAAATTGTTGGAAAGTTATGGCACCTGCTTCTCTCTCTCGCTCTCTCTTTCTTTTAATAAATTTGAAATATAGGTATATTGAAGGGAGTGGCCATCTGTCATGGATGCTTTAGCTGAGATTCCTGCATTCCTTGGGGTCCCTTCCAACTCTAAGATTATTTGATTCTATGGTACCACTAGTCCAAAAGCAAAGAAAATGACTTGTTTGAACTTCAGTACAAGGACAGCAATGGAGACAATATGGAATTTCAAGTACCTTCTTTTTATTATTAAATAAAAAATAGCAAAATATTATGCAACAACCCTGGATCTTGTAGATTTGTAAAACAACAACAACAAAACCCAACAACAACAGCCTGTATCTTGTAGCATAAGAGGGATACAATAGCTACAATATGAATTCGTTTTCTTTTAACCTTAATTCACCTTGAGAGACTTTCCTTTTCCGAATGTGTGTTATTGTTTTATCTGATCCCAGGGCAACATTCTCTTCATGGCATTATTGAAATGCTGCTGTGACCTTCACAGGCAATTATATTGCATTGTATATTTTACAACGATATGGAATGCTGACATTAAAAAATAAATAAAGGTATGAAATCCTAGCAGTGGTGGAAAAGCCGTAATAACTTATATGCCAAAAATATTGTGAATGTATAAATTATGTAAACTTTTGCTTTACTTGGAGAAGAATTTAGCTGTTGATTCTGCTCTTATCTTGGCAGTATCTCAATCCTTGCATTTCAGGATCCTCTGACGACAAGCATAATGGAAATCTCTTTAGAGGTAATAGCCTAATTTTCAACAAGAGTAAAGTACATTGAAATTACAGAGAAAGATACAGAAAATAACCTAGTAATGTAATAATAATAAAAAAAACCCAGAGTAGAGACTATTTGAAATTGATATTTTATTTAAATATATCCCTTGACAAGAAAGAAAGAAAGAAAAATGATCCCTACTGCTACTATTTATTTTATTAGGTCTCTAGAATAGAAACAGTGTGACAATAAATTGTCCACAATCCATTTAACCTTAGTCATAATTAACAACACAATCCTATGTTAGAAGTGTTGGGATGGAGCTAAGCTTGCAGTGTATGCTGATTTATATACAGTTGAACCTTGGAAGTTGAACGGAATCCGTTCCGGAAGTCTGTTCGACTTCCAAAACAGTTGGAAACCAAAGCACAGCTTCTGAATGGCTGCAGGAAGCTCCTGCAGCCGATTGGAAGCCGCAGAAGCCCTGTCGGATGTTTGGCTTCCAGAAGAATGTTCAGAAACCAGAACATTCACTTCCAGGTTTCGATAGTTTGGGAGCCAAGGCATTCGAGATCCAAGGTACAACTGTACCTACATGGGAAGGGTGAATAGAGAAGAACCACAATCTTCCTAGACTGTCCTCCTTGTGCTGCACTGTTGATCTGAGCACTGGTCGGTTGGAGAACTACATCGCGAATTTTGGATAAGTGTGAATGTAAAAGAAAGGCTGTGTTTCAGTTCTCATGTTGTTTCAGAAAGTGCAAATTTGATAGATTTCCCTTTAAAGATGAACTGAATCAAACCTCCCTCATCCTTTGTTGCAGTTCATTCTTGGGTTTTTTTCCTTTTTCCTTTTCTCTGTGGTCTGAGCTCTCAGGACTGCACTTCAAGTTAAGGACGAAAAACCAGGGGAAAGATAAAGGAAGAAGTCTGGGTCTTGGAGGAAAGGGAAATCTTATTTTTTAAGGGTTTGTGGTTTTTGTTCTTGTCTAACGAGTGCTCCTTACCAGACACCAAGATCATAGTAGCTTTTCTATCCTTTTCATTGTTGCTAAGCTACTACAATACCAGTGTTAAATAGTTTAACCACAGTTTAGTGAAAATGGGCATTAAAAAAGTAAAATAAAATGATTTGGGGGGAAACCTAGTTCTCGCTGTTCCACATTTTCAATGGGAATAAAATTTGTATGAGTTAATCCCCTTTTCTATAAGGTTGTTTGTCACCGTTTCAAACTATGCCAACTTTTTTTTTCAAGCCTGGCTTTATAAAATGTAACTCCATAAACAAATAAAACATTACATAAGACCCTATAATGAAAAACAATTAAGGTTTGTCTCTTCAGTAACCAATTTCCTCCAACTTTAATTTATTCCTGGATGAGTCAGCAGCTAAACAGTCAACTCTGGCCATTTCTTTATACTTAACTATAAAATATTTGTTCTGATTCATTCTGTTCATTCAAGCAGCACAGTTTCTACAGTGCCGAAGAAATGTATTTTGTTTAACCCTTCCATCTCAAGGAGAGGGATATTTTAACTCTATTGAAGCAATCTGTGGTTTATCTGCGGCTTTCATAATTTTATTACTTATCATTGTTTTTAAATTGTGTTGATTTTATATGCATTCTTAAATAAATGTTTTACACTTTTTATAAATTGCTTCAAGATTATTATTTTTAGTTTAACATTTTATAAAGAAGCAACAAAAGATTCCAGGACAGGATATAAACTATATTATACACACTTATAAGGCCAAAATATTGTTTGAATAGATATTGGAAAAAGTTTTAATAGTTAAGGAATGGATGGATAATTTGTCCTTCTAATCATCCACTCCTTCTTCGTGTGTGTGTGTGTGTGTGTGTGTGATCAACCTTTATTTACATCTTCGTAACACCAGCATAGGAAATTAATTATATATTTAATCTTATATGGTATTTTGCATGCTGTTGTATATTAATACATATACTGCCATGTATTTTTATTACATATTATGCAGAACATAGAGATTAATAGTCTGGAAGAGAGATTTTCAATAAAAAATAAAAACATTTACTATTCACTTAGAGCACTCTCTAGAAAAGCTAAGCAGATTTCATCATACCTGCTGCAAGTCCAAAAAAGAGAGCATTTAATGAGTTTGGCTGGACATCCTCTCAGGAAAGGAAGAATAGGGTTGAAGCCTGAAGGGACTGAAAGGAACTGAAAGAAAATCAGTTGTGAGTGAGGCATCAACAATTGACTTAAAACCAAAAGGCTAACACAACAGTGATTTTCTCTACTCCCTCCCCACTGTCCTCAAACCTTGTTTTAAACTGCCTCCCCACTCCACACATATCACTCCCTGATCACTCTACCCAAATCTCTGCCATTGTTTAAAATTACTGCTTTTCCCCTCTCTGTTTTTCCCATCCCTGCTTTAGTGAAATGCCTGCTGTCGTTCAAAACCATCATTTTCTCTGTGCATCCCAATCCACGTTTTATTCAAATCACAGCTGTTGTTGAAAACGATCATTTTCTTCTGCGTCTCCCCACTCCTGCTTTACTCAAACTTGCGTATCGAGGTCCCATAACCACCCTAGTGGTTCCCTAGGTGCAAACAACTAGACATCACACGGCATATTGGTTTGGGAGCAAATAAGGCCATAACTTTACAGATGTGAAGGTTTGGCCATCGGTATTGTGGTAAGAAACTGCATATGTCACTCCCGCCCTTCCACTGGGAGTGTTTCTAAAGGTGAAGCCAGCGGGGGGACACCCTATGACCTACATCAGATCGGGGCGTTCCCCAAGTAGTCCCTATGGGAGGAGTGGTATGGCCCTAGCCCCCGTTTGGGCATCGGACAGGAGCCACACCTCCCAGATCCTTTTAACAGGATACCCTTACTGTCACGTTCTGGGTTACAGGCAGTTGGAGTCCCGGCTTGGTACATCGGGACCGGGGTAGAGGTCAGGAAGCAGGAAGCAGCTGTCTAGGGTCAGCAATCCAGGACTCAGGAAGCCAAGAGTCCGAGGGTCAGGAAACCAGGAGTCAGGATACCAGGAGTCAGGAAGCCAAAGCACAGCTAGGTGGGCAGCGTGTTGCTGTGGCAAAGAGCCAGAGGGAAATGCTGGTCTTATATACCCCTCCCAGTCCTTGCTACCAGGTGCTACAAGTCTTTTGTCAAGCCTCACCTGTGCGGCCGTGCCTTGCCCTTCCAGGCCAAACTCAGGAAGGCCCCAGTCTTGCGAGGCCCTGCCAGTCACAGGGCCTGGCTCCTGCACGCACTCCTGACACTTACCTTTCTTCATCTGCCCCTTCCATAAGAGGCCCAGAGGGTGGCAACAAGAGAACAGGTCTTTTCTGCAGCGGCTCCCCATTTGTGCAATTGTGGAGAGGCTCACCTGGAACCATCATTATATATCTTTAGGTGCCTGGCAAAAACTTTCCTCTCTAATCAGGTCTTTGGCCTCTAACTATTTGTGGCCTTTTAGAAGTGGATGGTATATTTTTAATGTATTTCTCTTTCCTCTAGGTTTTGTTGTACCTATCTGAGGTTCATTGTCCATCTGTTTGGTTCTAAGTCACTTTGGGGTGTCCTGGGCAAGATGAAGCAACTGATAAATTTAATACAATTCTATGATTGGCATGCAAGAGATTCTGTTCTGGGAGAGCGAGATACTGGATGATCATGTATGAGGTCCTAAACTGTCCTAAAAATGTCCAAATCCAAAGAATAAGTAACATGTGCCTGGAGAGGAAAGGAAACAGTTTAATACAAAAAGTACTAGAAATGATAAACACTACTATTGCTATATATATATATATATATATTGCAATACATTTGCTGCCAGATAAAACTATAAGCTGGTGGTTTTAATTAAGATCTCCCAGCTGATGTTTAAGAGTTTGACTCCATTATGGATTAACATGAGAAATGCTGAGAATAAGGAAGTCTCTAGTGGATTACTTACGACTTTGAAGGTATGCAAACAAAAATGCTAATTTCTTTTTGCTTTCCTTGCCAGCAGGGTTTTGAAAAGTACCTTTTGCCTGCTTGATATGCAAGCTGTTTATGCACCACTGCCGGTTTCAAACACATGCCCAACATGGGGAAAGGGACATTCATTTGTGAATAGGGTTTTCCCTTCCCTCTTTCATTTTTTTCTATGCACTGTTATTTGATTTCATGTACAGCAGCACCACTCACTGTCCAAAGCATCAAATCGTTTCCAGAAATGAGAGTAGCTAGTTTTTGGCCTTTTGCAGCATCACATTCAACCAGGATAATGCATATGGGCGATGAATGATCCAGAGGGCATAATGCTTTCCCTTCATATTTAATTGTAATTAACTATAACCATAGTTGGCAATTCCCCACAAATACATGGTTTTAGAAAGGGTGCCAATAGCTTCTATTTAACAAAATGTTTTTATTTGTGGTATTCCCGGGGAAGGGCCAAAGTATTGGTCTAGCTTGCAGAAAACCCCAGGTTAAGTCCCTGGAATCTCCAGATAGGGCTGGAAATGTCATTTGTCTGAAATACTAGACAGCTGCTGACAATCAGTTAAATGATGATGATGATGATGATGATGATGTTATGTATACCCCACCCATCTGGCTAGGTTGCCCCCAACCACTCTTGGCCTCTTCCAACACATATAAAACATATTTAAAATGTCAAACATTCAAAACTTCCTGATACAAAGCTGCTTTCAGATGTCTTCTGAAAGTAAGATAGTTGTTTATTTCCTTGACATCTGATGGGAGGGCGTTCCACAGGGCAGGCGCCGGTGCTGAGAAGACCCTCTGCCTGGTTCCCTGTAACTTCACTTCTCACAGTGAGGAAACCACCAGAAGGCCTTTAGACCTAGACCTCAGTGTCCAGCTGAAAAATGGGATTGTGTAGATAATACAGAGCTAGATGGACCAATGGCCATGGCAATATAAGGCAACTTCCTACATTCCTGCTTACTGGGACCAGGAGGAGAATGATCCATGCTCTCTTCTGCATACAGCCAACAAAGCTGCACCGGGAGGAATCTATCAGCATTCTCATAAGACTCAGTGGAACTGTTCTCCATGCTGTGAACTGCTGCAATCCTGGGACACTGCAATGTGCCTGCCGATTAGAATCAGTGGCAGCCTTGTGTCCAGTTCCTATGCAGAGATCTGATGGCTCTCCTCTTCCTTCTTCTCTGGGTCACACTTGCAGGCCACATATGCTCTGATCATGAGTAGTCTGTACATGCTGTACTGGATATCAATGAAGCCAGTGGATCCATGTGGAGGATGGTTTCCATTGACTAATTTTGACTAAATTATCAATATACTAATGAGATGTGATCTGCAGGTTGGCAGTCTTGCACCGATATGGTCCACATAATAAAATCTGAGGAAAGGCATTGATCATTGATCTGGAGCCTGGAACCAGGATGGTGTCACCCAGTGGGGAGCGAGTGGTTATTTCCTTGCACCTCCTTAACTGATGCCTTGTATCTGACAGTACAAATGGGACACGGGTGGCGCTGTGGTCTAAACCACTGAGCCTCTTGGGCTTATTAATCAGGTTGGCGGTTCGAATCCCCATGACGGTGTGAGCTCCCGTTGCTCTGTCCCAGCTTCTGCCAACCTAGCAGTTTGAAAGCATGCCAGTGCAAGTAGATAAATAGGTACTGCTGCGGGAGGAAGGTAACCAGCATTTCCGTGTGCTCTGGTTTCCGTTACGGTGTTCTGTTGCACCAGAAGCAGTTTAGTCATGCTAGCCACATGACCCGGAAAGCTGTCTGTGGACAAACGCCTGCTCCCTCGGCCTAAAAGCGAGATGAGCGCCATAACCCCATAGTCGCCTTTGACTGGACTTAACTGTCCAGGGGTCCTTTACCTTTACCTTTTAGTCTGACAGTACACATGGCCACTACTTTGGCCTTGAAGCTAAGCACGTCTGGGCCTGGTCAGTGCTTAGTCGGCAGACTGTCTGTGAACCCCATGTAAGATGCCTTGGGTTCTATCATAAAAGAAGATGGGATATAACTATGAAAATAAATAGCAATGAAGACTGATAGTCATTGATGGATTTGTCCACACAGACCCTTTAAAGCCATCCAAGTTGCTGGTTATCACTACATGCAGCACTTGCAAATTCCCATGGTTTAACTATCTGCTGCATGGAGAAGTTCTTCTGCGAAGATAAGAACTCCAGAACTTCTTCAAGGTATCTGATTATCTGATTCTTGAAACACTGATTAAAACTGATCAGACATCACCTCTTCTAAACTTCATTGATGAATCATTTCAGACAGCCTCAGTATCAATAAAGAAAGAATTGAAACATGGAAATCCGCAGATACAGAAATCGTTAATGGAAGAAATGGGGATGCAGCACCGCCTGTGAATTGTTCCAAAGCATGTTGGCTTAAAGCCGGAACTGAAGGTTTTATTTGTGATTGTATAACAAAGACCACAGACACTTGTAGAAATGCCAAGAAGAATCAGGAACAACCTAGCATGTAGCAGTTGGCTGTTTTATCTCATCTAGTACAGAATATCTTGCCAGACACGACTGGGTTACAAAAAAGCACATTCATTGCCAAATGGATTTGCATGACCAACTAATTAGTTCAGAATAGCCCACTTATTGCAACTGTAGTCTCAGTGCCTGAGAATAATGATTACACTTTGTATTAGGATAAACCTCTTGTAATGGATATGTATAGACTACAATAAATCAAATTCGGAATGGCAATCCTATACAAATTGCACTGGAGTCAATTTCACAGAACTTTCTGGGACTTACTTTTGAAAGGACATGCATTAGATTTCATTCCAATTCTAGATGACAAGAAATCCAAAAGAAGAGAGAATACATGTGCTATTGTCATTTTGATTATGTAGTTTTATTGTTTTAGTTTTGTAATCTGTCCTAGCATCAAATTTTGTGCATTGCAAAATTGGTGCATATCAGCCTGGATGTCAGGGTACATCTATATGTCTATTTCCAAATGCAAGAAACTTCAAATGGTATATAAGTCACATTATTTTCCTCCAGTTTGTGAAAGTGTCCACAATCAGCTAATGGTATCTGTATGGCAAAATCTTAAAGAATCTTTATAAACAGAAAAGTCTTCTCCAACCTGTTGCCCTTCAAATGCATTGGCCTAAAACTCTCATAGTTTCCAAGCACAATTCAAAGTGTTGGTGCTGACCTTTAAAGCCCTAAACGGTCTCGGTCCAGTATATCTGAAGGAGCGTCTCCACCCCCATCATTCAGCCCAGACACTGAGATCCAGCGCAGAGGGCCTTCTGGCGGTTCCCTCATTGCGAGAAGTGAGATTACAGGGAACCAGACAGAGGGCCTCCTCAGTAGTGGCGCCCACCCTGTAGAACACCCTTCAGATGTGAAGGAAATAAGCAGCTATCCTGTCTTTAAAAGACATCTGAAGGCAGCCCTGTTTAGGGAAGTTTTTAATATTTAATGCTGTATTGTTTTAAACACTCGATTGAGAGCCGCCCAGAGTGGCTGGGGAAACCCAGGCAGATGGGCGGGGTATAAATAATAAATTATTATCATTATTGTTATCATCCCTCACCATTGGCTATGCTGGCTGGAGCTGGTGGAAGCTGCAATCCAAAACTACTGGAGAGGACCATCTTGGGGGAGGCTGGATGAAGATTTATATTGAGCTGTACATCTAGATGGAATACTATTTGCGTGCGCATACACACACAAGTCTGCTCTGATTATTTCAAACTGTTTCTGCACATCATTTTTTGAGGCTAAATTGTGATATGACTTCAGAAAGATCAAGGGACCAAGAAAATTCAATATGGTGTGCATATAAATGAAGGATTTCATTCCTCTTTCACTTAGGGCTTGTTGACTTTAGCTTCACTTACATTAGACATCATAAGACCTAAGGAAGGGAAATAAGCCACTGGTTTTGTGCTGCTGCTTGGCATCAAGATTAAATAATGTTTGCTTTGAGGAAGCTGAATTGCAAAGCAAGTGCACCAGGCCAAATTCCCTATCAGTGAAGGACATGTGCATTAAGATACGTTAGAGAGTGTATGTTGGCAGTGCTTGACAAAACAAATTTACATCCTTGTTCATGCCAGTAAAACAACAACAACAGCCCACTGCCTGTTTACTACCTTGTAACCCCATCACTGTGTTTTTGATGTTCTTTTCAATAGACAATAAAAATAACAGTGTATATTGTGTACTTAAGCTCACTGCAAAGGCTGATGATTGAGTCACATTACTACCAACTGAAGAGCAATTTCATATGGGCAGCTATGCTACGTGTATTGCTTCAGGCAATGGAGCCCTACATTTTATCTTACGGTACCCAGTAGATGCCTTGTTTCAGCTTCTTATTATTTGCTGCTTTAGCCAGTTTACCTGACGGTATGAGCATCAGTCAAGGTGTCATACGATATTGACTGTCACTTCTCATCCTCAGAATACCCTATTAGACAGCATTTTTCCAATCATATTTGTAGCTAGGAAAGAAGAACGGCAAAAACAAACACGCTCGGAAGCTAGGCGTGTAGGGATAGCGAATTGGAATGTCATGCGTGTAGTGGCTTTTAGGTGGAGGCAAAAACCAGCTCAGGATGCAAGGTCAGTGAAATGAAGAGACAGAAATGGAAGCCACACAAGAGGAGAAGATTGTGACCTTCTTTGTTTTAATAGGCCGAAAATGCCCACTTACAAGTCTCTATAGGGTGAGAGATGTACTCATTTGGTACAGTGGCCTATTTTAAGGTTTTGGTCCAAATATCAGCTCCTTTCTTTGGAAGAAAATAAATTGGAGATTCTTTAATGGATCCCACGCGATATACATTTCAATTGCAAAAAGACCAGGGGTTGTCTCCAAAACTGTGGAAGTGGGGTTCCACTAGCAGAATGGAACTTCTACTGCATCTCCTCCCCCTGTATTCCCCCAAAATCCCCCAACCCTCTGAAGCTGATTTTAAGGGTGTCTAGGAAGGAGTGAGTGTTGGAAGAGATATGTGTGAAAGAAGTTCTGCTGCACGCAGACAAGACCCCTGGACCAGCACAGCTGCAGTGTTGGATATAGCCCCAGGTAGCAACCATCCTGAACAGATTGAGAAAATATGATATATATTTATGGTTTATGATATACAGTGGTACCTCGGGTTAAGTGCTTAATTTGTTCTGGAGGTCCATTCTTAACCTGAAACTGTTCTTAACCTGAAGCACCACTTTAGCTAATGGGGCCTCCTGCTGCCACTGCGCTGCCGGAGCACGATTTCTGTTCTTATCCTGAAGCAAAGTTCTTAACCTGAAGCACTATTTCTGGGTTAGCGGAGTCTGTAACCTGAAGCATATGTAACCTGAAGCGAATGTAACCCGAGGTACCACTGTACCTTGGGTTACATTGTTTATAATTGTTTAAGCTAACTTTGACTTCCTTAAAGTAATCAACTACACTCTGAAAGTCAGGTAATGGGAGGTAATCTGTAACTGAGAAAAATGATTTTCTAAGCACAACATATATTAACTTCACCCAACTGCATGATTAAAAATGATGGCTAATTAAAGGGCCAGCATGCTTTGTGGAACGAAACACAACTCCCTTACATTAAACATGAGTGCACTGGGCTATTACACCATACAGTTGTAATTTTAAAACTGTAAACCAGACATCCCTAGCCTGATGTTTTGGACTACAACCTACATTGCTCCAGTCACCATGACTGAGTTTTCCTCAGATTAGACCCACTGAATTAATGAACATGACTAGGTTTGGACTATTAATTTCAATGGGACTGCTTTGAGTACAATTTGAGTATCACCCTCTATTGAAGGAAAGTTGAAGTACACTTTCCTGCCAGGAGAAAGCAAAGCTGAGGCTGTGAATAATGTGACCAAGAATGAGCAGGGTCCTGTGGGCCACACAGAAGTGCTTGGAGGGTCACATTCTGCTCCTAGGCCTGAAGTTCCCCACCTCTGCTTGGACAAAACTCTTATTAAATCAACATTCTGTATTATAGAGAAGACATACATAGCAATGTGTAGTCTTCAATCCTCACCCTAGCCATCAGCACTCGATGAAGCAAGGCAATTGTTGCCACATCCACAGACCTACCACCTGAACTGGCCAGATCAGAAGATGGGAGTAGTAGGGAAAAATCCCCTTAGCTGTGCCAGCTTCCCAGGCTGTTCCATCTAAGAGGCCTGGATTGAGCCCATTGCCACTATGTGGTGTCAGCAGGACCAATTCAGGATCCAGTGGCTTCTGTTCCAGCCAAGCCCAACTGTGCCTCATTCCTAAAATGCCCCATTCCAAGAATTTCTGGGGATGCTGCCAGCAGTAACTTTCACTATTACCTGCAGCAGTAGCTTCTGCCCACCATTGGGGAAGGTGCATTAAGTTTTGCTTGCCATGAGGACTCCCTGGTGTTGGGGGCAAAGGGACACTTCCACTCTATCCAAACCACCTTCAGCACAGTGGATCAGGTGTTTGGTTTGTTCTGTCTGTTGATGCCTTCCTGCATTAGTTGGCAAGTAGTGAACTACTAAACATGACTCAATACTTCTGCGTTCCCAATATCATTTTGGGGGGCTATTTCAAAGACTCCAGTGTAGCACCTTTTGGTTCCATGGCAGCCTATGGCTGCCAACCATTGCTTTCAATTTTTGGGAGCACAATGAAGGCAGCAGGTCAGTGCAACCAGAAAGCTAAGCAGCAGCTGCTTCCTAAATGAGTACTTTTGTTTTTAGTCCTGTTTTTATTGAATGAAGTTACAGCATGAGAATAAAACAACACACAGAATGCTCATCGTGGGTTTATGCAGTCAAAGGCTTATGTGGGATGCTGTTCTATATAGCTAGGCTACAGGTGTCTGGTAATGAGTTTTTTTGCTCTGCTCAGACATGTCATAGTGTGGCCAAAACTGAAAGCAAAAGCCAGCCCACATGTCTTCATCAAGAAGTGATACATTTTTCATTTAAACATTTTTGCTTTCAAATTTAATTACCAGTGTACCAAAATATATTGTGTAAATTCATCCTTAGTTACCTAATTTCTTACTTAAAAAGGTAAAGGTACCCCTGCCTGTACGGGCCAGTCTTGACAGACTCTAGGGTTGTGCGCCCATCTCACTCAAAGAGGCCAAGGGCTAGCGCTGTCCGAAGACACTTCCGGGTCACGTGGCCAGCGTGACATCGCTGCTCTGGCGAGCCAGAGCCGCACACGGAAACGCCGTTTACCTTCCCGCTAGTAAGCGGTCCCTATTTATCTACTTGCACCCAGGGGTGCTTTCGAACTGCTAGGTTGGCAGGCGCTGGGACCGAACAACGGGAGCGCACCCCGCCGCGGGGATTCGAACCACCGACCTTTCGATCGGCAAGCCCTAGGCACTGAGGCTTTAACCCACAGAGCCACCCGCGTCCCAATTTCTTACTTAGGATTGCCATATTTTGAAGAGCAAAAAAGAGGACAAATATGCCAATTTCTACTTCCATGAAAAAGTGGATGTGTCCTGGAAAAAGAGGACATATGGCAACCCTTAAACACATAGTAATACTATGTAATACTATGTGCATAATGTTGCATTTGGGGATCCATTGTATATAGCATTAAACCCCCTAAAATAAATGGGTGGCATCCAACATTAGTGACTTAAATACATTCATTTCCGTGGGTCTGCTCTAAGTATGTAGAAATATTAATGGGCTAAATGAAAAGTTATTAGAGGTGAACAGAAGAAGCTGCATTATAGTGGGAAGTAGAATTATACTGGCCTCCTTGGTTTGCGTAACCTAGTACTTTGTTTGGAAGAAGCTTCCTTGAGTCTCAGGAAATGCAAAGGACTGAGCCCGAAGGCTGCATGCATAATATATGTTCTACCATTGAGCTGGGGAGATGGCTCTTTATGCACATCTTTTACATTAGAAAGGCAGCATTACTGTCATAAAACTATGACATGTATCTGCATCGACCTGGAAACAACAACAACAAGAAAGAGATCACTGATTGGTCTGCTGAGGTCTTCAAAATTTTCAAATTATCTGTAAGGGCAAAAAGTTTGAGAACCACTGGTCTAGAGAATGCTACTTTCTCAAGTGCCACGGTTGTGAACATAAACAGCTCTTGCCAGTGTATAATAGACTCTGTGGGCCTTTATCTAGGTAGTTTCCTTTATAGATCATATTCCAGGGTCCAGCTGGAATAGATATGCATCTTCATTTATTATGATTTTCCAAATGTTGTACATCATCGATAGAATTCATATTACAACTCCCTTAGCCTCTCTTTCTAACTTAAGCCCATTGGAGCCAATAATGTGTGTGGTTCAATATTCACCTGAATTATTTTTTCTCCTGAGCAATCTTCACGTAACTGGATACAATTTTTAATGTTTAGTTTTAAATCAGCAAATGTAATTAAATCTATCCATGTGATTACACAATTATACTGTATAGAGCAACAATAAAATATGTGCGGGCAGCGAGCCCAAAATACAGCTAGTTGCAGTTCATTTCAAGCTTCATGGACAAAGGGAGAACAGCAAAACACAGGTTTATTTTTAAACTAATGAAGTGCCCATTGGTATGTTTTCTTCTCCCAGATCATTAATTGAGTGAGAGGAAGTGAAGGGTCAAAAATTGGTATAACCTCATTCTCCATAACACCAGATACTATGCTTTTGAATACCAGTTCCTGGAAACTGCAGGAGGCAAAAGTGTTGCTGAGCCTGAGCTTACCAGGCTTCTCACAGGCATCTGATTGGCCACCAAGAGAACTAGATGGGCCATTAGTCTGATCCAGAAGGGCTCTTCTCATGTTTTTATTAAACGCATCCCTGTACAAAGACTGAAATTAGGGCCACAACTTCAGGTGTGAGCTTTCTACCAACCCCACCTCACTGGGGACTGCTGGCTGGTGCCAAGGAAGAAGGAGGTGGTTTTGTCCCCTTCAGACCAGTCTTCCCAGTTCCATTTGCTTTGTCCTACATTCATTATTTTCAAACTGTGGAAATGCCCTACTCACTGGTTGCATTAGTTTTTCTTCTTTCTCCTGTCTAAGCCATTAGAACTCATTCATCTATGATACTATCATTCTATATCCACAGGGGAAAGCAAAAAAAAGAGGCTGGGAATTGGGAATACCATAAAAATGGGTGCAAGATCAGTTCCTCACTAAGGACACCAATGACCCAAACCTTTATTCCAACTCAACCGCATCAGAAAATTTCTCCCACAGAAATGGCCTCGTTTTTATGGGAGATCAGTGACAATGCAAATGTGTCCTGAAGATAACAGAAGAGACAGGAAAATGCACCTGAATTGGTGAAACTAGGGAACATTTTGGGAAAGGAACCGTTTTAGGATTAGCTCATGTATAAAATTGACCAATGATGAATATCAGCCTGTTAGCCAACCTGTAGACTTTTTTCTTTTATTAACATAACTCCCAGCAGAAAAATTGGATTTCCGGTATGGCTCTCTCCCTTAAAACAATTCAGATTTATTCCTAGAGCCAAACCCTGCCCCTCCACATATGTTTCTATGCACTGAAAGACTGAAGTTGCTGTTAGGATTGTTCTACTCTTATGTAGGACCCTGGTAGAGACACATGCCCAACTGGCATGTTCTCTCCCTCCTGGTTGATCATTCGGGAGCTTCAAACGCTTTCTTCTGCCCAAACATCACAGTGGCTGATACCAAGAAGCATCAGCACACTTAAGGATCTGCAGAGTATTGGCAGTTTGCGTAACAAAACTCAGTAGCACAGCATTTTGGCTAATCTACATTTATTTACATATAATACACTTGGAGCATTCTGACTTAGCTCCTTCCTCTTTCTCATTAGATAGCAAAGAGAGAAAGAACAAAGGACAATAGCCCCACTTCATGGAACACAGTAGTAAAAACATCCTGTCTCCATAACTTCCCACACTGTGGAATGAAAACATACACCATCATGTGATAGACAACAATCTCATGACTGCAAACACAGAGCAGGAATCCTAATAGTTGCATCCCCCATGAACTCAAAATCCTTCTTATAGTCACAAATCATGGCCATATATTCAGTCCCTACTCACATGAACCCTGCCTGTCCCCCAATCTTTAAGCACCTTTCCGCAAACTGGCATCATTCTGATGTTTTGTACTACAACTCCCATCAGCTACAGCCAGCATTGCAAATCATCAGGGATTATGGGAGTTGTAGTTTAAAACATCTAGAAGGCTTCAGATTGTGGAAGTGTGCTATGCAGAACCCCATACCCTTCATTCACCTTACTTGCACCCCACGTATTATCAAACACCCTTATAATCGAATACATCACAAAATGTGTTTGAAATACAGCAAGGGCTTGCCATTGTGTCTTAAAGAGAACAATTAAATGACATTTGCTTAAGCTTCAAGGTTTGTTTTGGGGTCCCCACCACAATTCACTTTTGATCCATGTCATCAGGCAAGTGAGGAGAAAAGGCAGATTTGGAATTTTTTTCTGTTTGCTAAGTGTCATTTCAACCACCTGCCTCCCCCAAAGTGCTGCAGAGTGGGATGGTTTTATGATTTGCTCTAGATAAATTATTCAATATCAAATATACATAGACGATGCCTGGGTCTGAAAGTTACCCCTTGGCAAACAGAATACGCAGAGCAGATATTGCTTCAGATCAGAGGAAACATTTCCATCACAAATATAATGCTCTTATTACACATGCAGAAGATCTGCCTTGGTTCATCGTTCAGCCTTTTCCCTTCTTCTTCTAAGCACCAGGCCCCAAAAGCTCTATTTTTAGAGCAAAATCTTTGAAAGGACCAAATGGGAGGTAATCCTTTCCCCCTTTGTTATACTTTCTACAATGATATGCCAGGGCAGCAGACTATAGTTGAGACCACTTTCCCAAGCAAAGCAAATCTATAGCACTCTTATCCTCACTGTCTGTATCTGCTTTCTCTCACATTTATAGCAAGAGAGAAATTAGGTGGTGTCAAAAGTTCAACCTTGAGGAACTTGGATGCATTCATGTTTTCCTGCACCCCTGTGGAGAGCAAACTCGCTTTCCATGACAGGAGCTCAGGAGTGCCTGGTAAAGTGACAATTTGCTTGATACATTAGCAAAGACAGGGTGCGTGGTTTTTCTTCATCTTCTCCAAATCTCAGCAATTGCGTCGTTGCTGAGCTTGTCCAAAAAAAGAGCACAGCTTCAAGAGGTTTCATGTGGGGATGTGTGCCCCCCCCCCCAAAGAGAGGTATGGCTAAAATATAATTTATGTGAAGGCGAGTAAAAGAGTTGAAGATTGCATCAAAAAGGAAGTGCATCTCCTAATAAAGCCCGTGAAGCATTTAACAACTATCTCTGCCAAGTGATATTTCTTAGCACAGCAGTTCCAAGTTAGAGAGGATGAGCGTTTCCCAGACAACTACATGTCAAAGACAAAGAAGGAGTTGGTACCTGGAGGTGGGGGTGGCGGGTGGTGGGTACGATCAGGGAGTTTCAGAGCAGCAGAACAGTTTGATGGGAGGGACTGAACTGGAGTGACCTAAATCCTCCAGAGGTGCCTTTCGATCCAAGTGTTTTACTGGCAACTGATTGCAGCATCTGTGCCAACCTGACAACAGCATCCGACATGTGAGAGAAATCTGTTATCTGCGTGCTGCTGAATAACAGACCCTCCAATGTCCCTATTTTCCAGGGACAGTCCTGGATTTACAATAGCCATCCTGGTTTCTGACTAGCTCCCATAAAGTCCTGCTTTTCCTTAGGATGTCCCCATTTTCATCAAATAAATGTTGGAGGGTATGGAGCTATGCAACTCCTGAGCCAAGGAGATAAGTAACTATACAACCTTTAGAAGACATCTGAAGGCAGCGCTGTATAAGGAAGTTTTTTAATGTTTAGTTCTGTTTTTATATATGTTGGAAGCTGCCCAGAGTGGCTGGGGCAACCCAGTCAGATGAATGGGGTATAAATAATAAATTATTAGTGTTATTATTATTATGGACTAGGACATTCCTATTTTCACCAGAGAAATGTTGGAGGGTATGGAATAACCATGTATAAGACATTTCGCAAATTATGAATTTTTAAAGCAGAGCCGGCTCTGCCATTAGATAGGTGGTGGAAGCCTGAAAAATGGCAGCCCTGCATCAAGCCAGCCTGCCCTGCTGCCTCCACCTCTGATGCAGAAGCAGTTCTGGTATCAGTGCCATTAACTGCCAAAATTGCAAACCAAATTACATGAGATCCACTCTTTATTCAAATGAATGGTTAGCTCACCACTTATTTAATTACTTCAGGCTCAGCTTTGGACCTCAGATACACATCTCAGAAACTTCATAAAGTATTCACAGCCCATATTTATTTTTCCACAAGAACCCAACCCAGTCTATGTGCCACTATTCTATAATGTGCCATGACAATGAAAGCAATATGTTAAATTAAAGGGGAGGTGAATGTCTGCTTCTGAACCACAGAATTGTTCTTTGCATGCAGCAAAATAAGCCACTGCAACCTAGAAGACCATGAATCTATATCAAGAACTCAGATGCAATTCCAAAGGGGAATACCTAGATGACTGCCCAGGGGAGAGGTCACCAGAAGGAAACTCTGACTAATTGTCCTATGGATAAGTAATAGATGGACTTACGAGGCAATCCTATGTATGCTTATCTGTAAGCAGCATTGAATATTGTAGAGCTTATTTCTAAATAAACATGCACAGGGTGGCAGTTCCTATGCACACTTCCTCAGGGTTAAACCCCAGGTGAACTTAGTGGGACTTACTTCAGAATAAACATGCATCTAATAAGGCTGTAAGTGTAAAATGTGATATATATTTATTTTGGTGCTAGGAATCTCACAAAACCGGTATATCCTGGAAAGGCCCTCAGAATCTTTTTTTGGATTTTTCTTTCATGCAAAATATTCATAGAATTTGGCATATACATACAATGAATTGCATTGTTCTGATAATGCATAGATAAGTGTTCCAATGAAGAAAGTATTCACAATTTAGCAGTGCTGCATAACTGCTAATTTAGTCATATATAGTCAATGGGTTTGAGCTGCACTCCTCTTTCGAAAATAACGCTTACCATAAATAACAACAATTATTATTTATAAAGCATATAATGCTACTGTGTATATTATTGTTATTTGTTATTATGCTCTCTGTATCAATATATATATCCATGTGCCGATTAATCCATACATGCATGCACATGCACATGCACACATGTTCTGCCATTTAATAGTCTTGCAATACTGTACTGATTAAGCACATGAGTTTTTCTGTTTTATTCTCAAAGCGAACCAAGGGCTTTGGAATGAAATGGCAGCAAAAGGAAGAATACTCATTCCGCATGATTACATGATAAAATCTGGCTCCTTTGTGCAATATCATCAGACCGTTTTAGCTTCTAACAGAAATGTCCCTGTTGCTCTTGGAAATACTGATTTCTCTGTTTCCATCTGTAGATAAGGAGAATGGAAGTGAAAGCTGCCTGATAGGCAAGTGACAACTGACTTATTTTCTTGAGTTCTAAATAAAAGCCTTGATCATCTCCATGCTGAAGTCTTTGCATTTCCCAACACAGCATCTTTCTTCAGCACTGATTAAACTGTGATTGTACCTGTGAATGATAAAAACTCAGGCTAATGCCACAGTCTCTTGCTTTGCCTTTTATCAATGGAGACTCAGCACAGATATCACAATCTTAAGACCTAAGATGAAAGCGATTCCTTTCTCGTTCTCACCACACAGTGAAAGCGATTCTGTCTTCAGTTTTCCATGCACAGTGATTGGATGAGAATTTTCAGTGGGGTCAGTTGCCTGGTTCAGACTTTTGAAAATCTACTTTAGTCCCATTTTCCATTTGTAGCTTTTTGCCCTCCAGTACCCTAGGAGAGGGGGGAAAGAGAAAATTAATTAAGTTGGAGAGATCCAGAAAAATGTAGTGCTACTTCCACATATGCATGGGAACCTCTAGGCTCTCCCTTTTGATGGAAGTTCCTGTGTCTCTCAAGAAGTCCTTTCCCCAGGGTTGGAGGTCCTCTGGAATTCCACCCAATGAAAGGCTAAAACCAGCCCAATCAGCCTAATGAAAGTATACCAAAGTGATCTACTACCCTTGCTTAAAAGACAGCCAAGTGTCCTTTGCACTTAACATTTAGGCTGAAGCCCCATGTACACTTTAATATAATAATCAGTAGATAAATACTTTACATAAAACAAACGAATAAATAAATATGACATTGCACCCTGGAAATCCATGCCATAGTTTTTGGCGACACTGCCTACCTGCCTGAAACTTCCTCTTCACAGTAGTATTAAGAAATGTTTGTCCTTCATTTCAAGATAATTAAATGTCTAGTTCAAAATGAGCATTGTAAATTATAGAGCTGCACATTTTAATTGATTAATTAGTGTGATTAATCAATTAAAGCTTTCATAGTCATTACAAATAACCTCCCATTATCTGATTAATGGGTGCTAGGTGCTCTTACATATTTTTGTGTGATTTGCTGAGCTATGGGCCATTTAATGGTCTCTGGGGTTGCCATGTGTCCTCTTTTTCCAGGACATGTCCTCTTTTTTATGATGAGAGTTGTCACAGAGATCCATAGAAGTAGAAGTTGGCAAATGTGCCCTCTTTTTTGCTCTTCAAAATATGGCAATCTGCTTTAGTTTTTGTTTTTGCCCAATCCTCTTTAGATAGGTGGACGCGGATGGTGCTGTGGGTTAAACTACAGAGCCTAGGGTTTACCGATAAGAAGGTCGGCGGTTCGAATCCCCATGATGGGGTGAGCTCCCGTTGCTCAGTCCCTGCTCCTGCCAACCTAGCAGTTTGAAAGCACCTAAAAAAGTGCAAGTAGATTAATAGGTACCGCTCTGGTGGGTAAACAGCATTTCCATGTGCTGCTCTGGCTCGCCAGAAGCGGCTTAGTCATGCTGGCCACATGACCCGGAAGCTGTACGCCAGCTCCCTTGGCCAATAAAGCGAGATGAGCGTCGCAACCCCACAGTCGGCCCTAATGATCAGGGGTCCCTTTACCTTTACCTTTAGATAGGTGCTTCCACACTTCTTCCATACTGCTCCAAATATTTCCCTGAAGAAACTCTCTCTTAATGTACTTATAGGCATGCATCCTAGGTTATAGTCTCTGTTCTCTCTTTTCTATGAGATCTTCTAATGACCCTTTATCTGCTGTGTGTATGTCTCTGTGTTTTCAGGTTGATGGTTTTACTTCTCAGTCCTGTTGGTTTGTACGGTGTTCATTCAATTATCAACTTTTATTATTCTAAGCTCCCTTGAGGTCATTTTACAGTTAAGTGGCATGGCATACATTTTTATAAACAAATGGTACGCTTCTTATTTCTACAGAAGTCATTTTCTTTTTTTAAACAAGGTACAAGCACTCCCTTTCTCTCTCCACCCCGATTTCAAGTATTTATAAATTTTATATCTTTACCATGACAATCATATGCATGCCTGTTCTTAAGTAAGAGCCACTGAGTTCAACAGGCCTTGATCTTAGGTAGGTGTGCTGAGGTCAAAGGCTGCAATCCTTTATTCACTAACATGAGCGCAGTGAACCCCGCTGAGCTTACTGTTGAATAGACATTAATTGGATTGCACTGTTAGCTGCAAGAGGGTATTAATCTATGCACTTTCTCTTATCTGTCTCGTCTCTAGGTGTAGGTCGTTGTCCAAGGTCAAAAAGACAGTGAGATCCACATCTAAGCCAAGGAAAGTTGAGTCATTTATGCAATAATTAATTCACATTTGCTAAATATACATAGCCTACATATCAGTCGGCTGAAATTGCCCTATGATTGTCCCATGTTGGGCAGTATGAGACCTATTTCAGCTTTGTAAAAGCGCAGAAAGCTGCTTTCTAATTGGTGTAATAGAAGGGAGGTGTTCACAAATTCCCTCTGCTGTTGTAAAATAATTGCCACAGAACTACTTGTGCCATCTTTAAAAAATGCCTGTAATTACCTTCTTTCCTCTGCAGGGGAGAAAGAGCAGGCACAAAAGAATATAATTAAGAAATTGCTTGTTTTACAGTTCAAGGGAAATCAGAATGATTGAGCTCCCTTATGAAGCGTTAAGGGGGGGGGGAGCAAAGATGAAAATATTGTGGGGGGTGAATGTTTGTTTTGTCCACACATGCCGGCACTGAAACAAGAGAAAGCCTTCTTCAAAGTGTAGCAAATGTTTGCTTACCTACTATATACATATGTTCTCATTTGATAAATGCCGCTTAGACTAAGAAAAATGGCAGTCGGCAGCAAATACCTCTCTGTGTGGCGCAGAAGAGAGAGAGATTGCAAAGGCAGTTTTCAAGTCCTTATCTGTAAAGGAAAAGAGATGATTGCCTTAACCTTTGTTATCAGTATGAGGCTTGCTTTAATGCTCATAAAAGCTCAAAAGGACTTAAGAAGGCAGGGCTACAGGAGCTGGATTTTTCTGGCAAGTGACTTGCTCTTGAACAGAGAAACCTCTACGAAAACATAGAGAGCACACACTTTAAATACAGTGAAACAGTGCCTCTCAGAGGTTACCTCTCACAGTATGTTGCTATCCCACAGAGCATAAATTTCAGGAACTTTATGTCTGCGACAAAAGGGATGGCATCACACAACCAGGCCACAAGTGTGCATTGGAGGGTTTTTTGCCGATTCAGATCTGACCTAGAAACAACAGTAATTAGGCCTTAATCATAGAGTTGGCAGTTTGATGCTGGAAACCTCATAGCTCAGTAAAATTTCTTCATGCTTTGGGGGATAAATTGCAGCCTCATATAGCTAGCATGTGTAGCTCTAGTTAATGCATTAAGGGGTTAAAACCACAAAGTAAGCTGTTGTTGTTAAACTTGTCTAGGTCAAGAACCCTCTGGTGAAGAAGGAAGACTTGTTCACTCAGTCTACCATTACAACTCTGTGTGTAATTGAATTCTAGACCAGGAGCTCCAAGCACAAACTGTGTGTTTAGAAACTTTATCTACCATATTTTGTATCTCAAGATTTCTACCTGTGTTTTCCTTTCTGCTGAATGGAAAGATGCAGGAAAGTTTGTAAGTAAAAGGCATTTAAACTTATCACACTGTGTGGTCTGTTCACTGTAAAAGGGGGCAGAAAGTGCTGTAAGAGTCAGAATAAGATATTTAAAAGGTCTAACAGCCTATATTCCCTATATTTTTTAAAAGAAAAATAAAACCTACTGTTGGGGCTCTCCCTGACTGGAGAGTGTGTTTAGTCCCACATTTTATATCTAAGGCAACAGAGAATTCTTTGTAACCAAACAAATTTATTTATAGCACATAATAACCATCACAGTTCACTTTTCAGCATTAGATCTCTTATTTTCCTCTCCTTATGCTTTAATAATAATAATAATAATAATAATAATAATAATTTGAACTCTTTCTCCTATCCTTGTAAAAAAAATAATGCATTGTAGCCATGTGATGGGGCTTGTGGTCACATTTTTATTTTAGTCATAGTAATTTCACAGTACTTTCCTGTCTTTTTTACCTTTGGAACAGGCATGCAAACTGAGCTGGAATAAACAGATTAAAAATACATCCCAGCCAGTCTTTCTATAGAGCTAGCAATTTTTGTCATGCATCGAGCTGCATTTGACTGTGTCAAGTAGTTTAACCCTACTTTTCTCACCAGCATCCCTTGTTGTGTCGGGGTTGGGGAGCTGGGAGCTATATGGGAGCTTAGCTACACTAACAGGCCTGGTGACGATTTTATCTTCAAGCACAATCTCCCTTTCTTCTTTCTAGCAGCTCTCAATTTGTGACGCCTTAAAAGGCTTTCAGCAAGGTGAACTCAGACTTCTTCCATGTCAGGATCACTTGGCATGAACATGTCATGTTATGTGAAGTTGCAGGATAGGTACTGACTGGAAGCAGCATGGCCACCCTAGAACTTTTGCAGGTGCGGACAATATTGAAAGTAGGGTTGCATACGACTGTCCCAATAGTATTGAAAGAACGTGATGGTACAGGTAAATGATTACCTTTACTCTCTCCAAAATGCAACTTTTGCAATCAGCAAAACGGTGCCTAAAGAATTCTCTCACATTTGGGGGCATTCTGCATCAGTTAATGAGACAAGAAAGTGCATTCAAAAATTATCAAAGGGGAGATGATATTTTAGGCAAATTCTCAAGGGAGTAGTGCAGAGTTTTCTAGTGCCTACCTTACCCAGTGGGTATCTGTCAATGTCCTTCCTTTTACTTCACAGATCAATCTAGAAATTTGCAGTCTGCAGCCTTAATGTGTGCTCATTTTCCTGAAAAGTTTATTACATCCTTAGCTAGGCTTCATTTAAGTACAGGAAGGCAGGGCTGCTGCTCACTGTGTGGTAGCTGTTTGTTGTTGTTTAAAAAGATGAAATTTTTGTTTTAACCAAATCAGTGTGGAAATAATTTTTTTAAGGTCAAAAGGAAGAACTTCTCTTAAAAACAAAATCATCTCACACATTTGGTAACCAAGTTGAAACTCAGGGGAAGACGTTGTGACCCAGCTCCTCACATGAGGTTTTCTCAGATGAGAAGATGGTGCAGCCAAAGCAGCTATAGAGTGCTAGAGGAATATTTAGTGGAAAGAAATACAGCCCACAGACAGCCACCACCCATGGCCCCATTACAGCAACAAAGCAAAATCATCCCCTACTCCATCAACATTCTGAAGAAATTCTAAAGCAATCTGAGAATGAGACGAAAATAGAAGCCTTGTTTGCAAGACAATATCTCTTTAGAGAAGCTCAAGGACTGATTTCAGCACTAGGGTGAATGTTTAGCAAAGCCTTAATCCACTGCTTGTAACAAAGAGCTTCATCAGAAGAGTCCTCAAGAAAAAAAAAAATGAAAATCCATCAGAGCACTTCACTGATAGTTTCAATTTAAAAGGCCACCACTTGAAACTGCATTGTCAAAGGTGAATAGACAACATGGCAAACCACTTGCAGGTAGTAATTTCTCACTGAGTTGGCTGCTACCATGTGGCTTCTCATGCCACAAGCTAGAATACTTCATGGAAACATTTAAACAACCAAATACCACTAAACTGATTCAACACATGGAGCAGCCATGAATGAAATAACACTTTTTGAGGTGGCCGTTTTCTGTGAAGCACACGTGCTTTTGGACAGCTTCACTGATGAATTATTCCCCAGAAAGATGTCGTTTATGTGCAGAAAAACAACCTGTCTCTGATGACACACTCCCACTCAACTCTTGCCCACTCAATATTCAGCATGGGCATATACAAATGGGTGATTATAGCAGAGCTGGTTTTGAAAGACAAAGCAAAGTCTGATGGGCAAAAAGAGAGAGTCTCTTCCTTTCCCCTCTCCTAAATTTTACTCATTCATCTCTGCTTTCCAAGAAGAAACGACAAAGAGAAATATTTATGTGTATTTTAATTGAATTCATATTAGAGAAACTTATTAGGATGACAGATCCTGCTCAAGAAATAATTGTCAAGGGCTCTGCAATGTCACCTAGGTTGACAGCGTCCCATAATATGGCAGGTATTTGTGAGTCATCCCTGCCAGCAACCATCTGGTTAAAAAAAAACACAGCTAGCTGTCCTTGAATGTATGCACTCCCCTATTCCTCTCCTATTAATAATGAGTGGCCAGTGACTCCTCTAAGAGGAATGAAACACGGGCTGTTTTGTGTGTGTGCGGAAGGGAGAGAGGGTGTTTCCTTGCTAGGTTGGAGTGCATATATACCATATATTTAATGTGCATTTAAAGCATATTTCATCCTAAAGAATCTTGAACAACAGAAGCTTTTTTAAGGTGGTGGGAACTGTAGCTCTGTGGGGGTAAACTACAGTTCCCGTGATTCTTCCGGGGGTATGTGCATTAAATGTATGGTGTGTACACAGTCCAGGTTAATTAAGTGTAAGATCATTTGATATCCCAATCAGATCTCATCCAAATACCAAGAGTGTTTCCAAGAGAAGGTTGGATTTACTGCAGCAGCAACTGCTGGGTGGCATGTTGGGGAAACAGCATCTGCCTTGAGAGAAAAAGTAATGATATGTTCAGAACATTGTTTTTACTGATATCATATTCATATGATAACTGGCAGATTTTGAGTTTCTGGCTGAAACAAACCGACAGCCTTAAAGGGCCTTTCGACATGAGATGTATACAGGGGGGAAGAAATGTGACAACTTGCCTTCCATTGTTATTCAGAAAAGTCTTTATGGGTGATCATCCGGATACAATCAAAAAGGTGAATTACTAGCCCAGATGGTCCTCCCTGCATCTACATTCACGATGTTCACTCTACCTCCTTGACTGTACGACTGGAGAAATAGGTGCCTTCGTGATGCCATCAGCTCGTTTATGAATGTCACAGAGGCTTTCCCATAAATTTCCTGTACATTTAAAACTCTGGTACTCTAAGCAGTTGCTCCAGCAGATGTTCTGATGATTTTCCTGAAGCCTTTGCTGTGCATTGTGCTCTGAGCAGTGGGACGCCTGGCATAAAAAGAACTTTGCTCAATGTCACAACTTTTTGGCACCCTCACCTGAAATGTTGCTTGCAGTTAGCACCGGGCGTGGGTGAGTGGGTGGCATTTTATTTCTAAATTTCCCTTTTGCTGCATCTTCACTCAGCCTTGATAGTGTTTTGACACAGGGGTGCCAACTTGAATCAAATATTGAAGGGGGGCAGGTAAGCCCCGCCCCACATAATCGATCACATGACACAGTGCATGCACATCATTTGAAAGGAAATGTCCGTCAACTTGAGGGAGGGGGACCATCAAATATTTTATTGGGGAGGGGGCAAAGACCCCTTGGCCCCTAGAAGTTGGCTCTTATGTCTGAACATGTGGGACTTACAATGTGAAGTCATGCCATCAAACACATGCCAGGCAGGATGAGTGGGTGGGGGCAGAGGTTTGGATGGATTATATAAGCCCGGTGATTCCTTCCCTACCATCCAGTTCACAATCATCTCATTGCAGTGCAGAGGGTGGCCAATACAGAGGGGGTGCAGTTGGGCAGTAGCCTTTTAAAGCTGGTGGTACTGGAGTTGTGGAAGAGCTATTGGTGACTTGGTGGTGATGCAAGCAGGATACCAGACCCACAAGAGAATACCGGGGCGGGGGGCAGCTGTGCAGCTGTGAGGTGCCACATGCTTGTCTCTGCACCAGCAGGGTACCACATTTTGAAAATAATAAGAAGTAAGTACACTATATTAGTACTGAATGGGGCCAGAGGAAAAAGTGGGTGGTATAATGGATGTGACACTTCCTTTTCTACACAAAGACATACCAAAGTCAGAAGGTTCTTTGCATGCATGCCTCTTTCCATCCAGGCAGGAAAGAAGGCACATTTCAGCTAGGGAAAAGCACTTGAGAAGGGTGTAGAGCAGCGTCCATGAGGGATGTGGCCAGAGGAGAGGTGGACAGTCCTGAGGGCCAGATAAAGTATTATAAAGGACCACTTTCAGTCCCTGCACCAGCCATGACTAGTTTTCTGATAAAGGAGCACCCATTAGTGAGCAGGATGTGTGTTTTCCTCTTGAAAGTTTAATTCCACGGATATGACACTATTGTGTCTTTTGTTAGATCACTCTAGACTGGTTGTTGATAAGAAACCGTAGCTTCTGAGAGCCGGGAAAGTAATTACTGATTATTTGTTCTTCCCAAGTCATGTTTCACAGAGCTTCCTGACTTAAAACTACCTTTATAATGGTTACTGTACTTGACTTTGAACAGAGCAAAATAAATTAAACCACTGTTGGCTGTGAACTGTAATGAACTCACAACATAATCAGAATGCAGCCCAGTGTGTTTGTTTGTTCTTTGTACAAAGAGGAGAAAGTAGTTTCAATCTGATGAAACCACAACCCAAGAAAGGAGGGTGTGAAAGCATATAGCATCCAGAATCCATAAGGACATAAGAAAAGCCTTTGAGGAAGACAGAAGTCTATTAAGGAAAATAAGGAATTAAGAATATGGTTTTGTTTATGTTTATGTTGTTGTTGTTTTAGTATTTTAGTTAATACTGTGTGTGTGTGTGTGTGTGTGTGTGTGTTAAGTTTGAAAACTAATAAAAAGCATTAAAAAAAAGAAAAACCTTGTTGGTTCAGGCCAAAAGCCCATCTAATAATAATAATAATTTTTATTTATACCCCACCCTCCCCAGCCAAGGCTGAGCTCAGGGCAGCTAACAAGCAATAATAAAAACAAGTTGAATGAATACAACTTAAAAACAAAATTAAAATACAACATTAAAATATTGAAACGTTAAAATATTAAAATGTAGCCTCATCACAGGAGGAGAAAGGAAAAGAAAAAAGAAAGAGGGGGAGGGAATCAAACTGGCTCCAAGCCAAAGGCCAGGCGGAACAACTCTGTCTAAGAGGCCCTGCGGAAAGAAATCAGATCCTGCAGGGCCCTGGTCTCATGAGGCAGAGCGTTCCACCAGGCTGGAGCCAGAGTTGAAAAGGCTCTGGCTCTGGTTGAAGTTAATCTAACTTCCTTAGGGCTCGGGACCACTAGGGTGTTGCTATTTATGGACCTTGAGGCTCTCCATGGGGCATACCGGGAGAAGCGGTCCCGTAGGTACGCAACATCCTGTTCTAACAGTGACTAAACAAATGCCTATAAGAAACCCACAGGCAGTTCCAGAGAGCAACAGCACTCACTCCATGTCAGGGAACTGCCATTGGAGTGGAAGGCGGAGAGGAGGCTCCTGGACGATGGTGGAGAGGGTCCTAGTAGAAGGAGGGATAGCCCATCCGCTGGGGAAGGTAATCAGCGTATCACCAGTGGGAAAGGGGAGGAAATAGAGGAATCGGAGAGGTGTCTCCAGGACTCTTCACAGGGGACCAGCGGAGAGGGGACGAGTGCTCCTTTGCTCACACCCACCTTGCGCAGGAAACTTTCGCGCAGGCAACGGGGGAGGAGACAGGGCGTCAAACAGCTTCTATGTTGGAAGCGGTTTAAGAAACGCCCACTGACGGATTCTGCCAGCGACTGAGGCAGCCACAGATCTTGAGGCTGTCCTGACAGAAGGGGTTCAACCATGCATCCTAGCCAGGAGTAAAGGCAACTTATGCACGAGCAACCCCTAGAACCATTACACTCCACTTAGGAAGACCAGAAACTGCTATGCAGATGCATACTGCCTCCAGCAGTTGGGGTAAAACAGCCATGTTGGTTAGGAGCTTATGCACTTCTGCTTAGGCAAGGTGCTCCCCAGTTACTGACAATTCCCCCTGGCGCTTGGGATACAGCATGAATGTCAAAAGTTAACAAATTATATGAGGGCTGCAGAAGGAAAACAGCAAGTAGAAATCTATCCAGCCCAAGTGGTTTATTTTATTTGCTTATGGGTTAAAGAAGCGGAATAGGTTTAAATTAGAATGGTTTTGAGAAAGCTGGCCTACTTTTCATTTTAAGGGTAATATAAATGAGTGATAATGCAGTATATTTTAAGCTAATGAAGCACTTGTCTTGGAAGAAAAACTAGAGCTATTTGAACTTATGCATTATTCCTTATGAAAACAGTAATTTTCCTACTATTTTTATTACTGAACCAATCCAAACTGCCCTTCCTTCAAGCTGCTCTTACCCACGGAGGGGGAAACAATAAAGACAAAATAAGAGTGCTGTCATGGGCTCCCCCCCCCCTTGCTGTTAATAGCATGGCCATGTGAATTATTTGAACCAGCACAGAGATGTATGGATAGACAGATCAGGCTACTGCAGTGGTACCAAAAATGCGAATGATACAAATAAATTAACCTGGAATCATGTATGATGAAGGTGAAAAAATGTAAAGGAGGAGGAGGAGGAGGGGGGGGAGGAGGAGGAGGAGAAGAATAAAAGGTATACAATTTAATTAGTATCTGTGTGAGGTTTTTTCACTTTTTAAGTCTGGTTTAATTTTGAATGTGAAGGATACAGCATTTTGTTCAGGCTCAGTTTTTCCCTTTTGTCCAAAAGGTGCATATCTGAATTCTTGAAGAATGACTTCCTCAACCATCCCAAGGTATATGATGCATCTCTCTTCCCCCATAGCAGGAATGGGGAATCTTTGGCCCTCCAGATGTTCCTGAACTACAACTCGCACCAGCCCTAGCAAGCATGGTCAATGACCATGAGTGATGGGAGCTGCAGTTCAGGAACATCTGGAGAGCCTAAGGTGCTCCATACAGTGGCCACACAGAATCCAATATTAGGTCAAGGAGTGTGGTTTGTTCTACCGGATGGCCTGGGGAAGCTTGCAAAACATGAATGACCCTATGAATAGTTTTCCATCATCTGTATTTACATAGCCCAATCCAGATCACTGCATCTGGTGCATCTGAAGGGCTGGCATGTAGAAAACAGAACAAACTTGTTATCTGTTGGTCCAGAGAGCAGGACAGGAACCATGTACAGAAACAGCAGGCAGATTTTGGAGAAGCATTAGGAGAAACCACTAACATCATGAACTGCTTAACAGTGAAACAAATTGCCTTGAGAGGTAGTGGGCTGCCATTCATGGGGGGTATGATTTAAGCAGAGACTGGGCATCTACATGTGAGGGATGCTGCGCTTGCAGTCTGCAATTCAGGTCCTTCACTGAGCAAGGAGGCTGGACTCAATGACTTTCAAGACCCTTCCAACGCTCTGAGTTCTGCTCTACTTTCAGGTAATAGCTGATTTCACATGGATTCCCACAAAGCCCATCTTGGCAACCTACATAATCAATAGTGGAAATGTTTTTGTTTCCTTGATTGTTATAATTTGTCTTGCATTACCTCTACTTGAGTTGAAACAGTGCATTAAATCTGGAGACAAAACACTATACAAGTTCATCCTAACCTTGATCCTCATTAAGTGCTCTTATATACTTCCCAGTCATTATCTCATTTGCATCTCAAAGGTTCCACACCTTCAGTAAATGAACTGCTGCCTTGTTGTCTTTTCACATTATGCTACAACACTACATACATATTGTGGGAGCTGAGGATCACCTTAGCCTTCATCAGCACTCAACAGGTGTTTGCATCATTGGTGTTCCAGCAGATGAATCTGTCAGAAAATCTGTTAATGTAGGGTTAAAATTGTGTCATAAATCTATCCATTTTATGTTTCCTCCAGACTCTATTGTCGAAGCAGTTTAACTTGCTGTACAAATGTCATTTGTACCACAGGGAGCTTTAGACCTTTGAATGCCAAAGAACACTCCATTATTTAGTACTGGCAGTAAAATAATCTTTTCAATTGCTGTTTTCTAGGGAGAAGCATCAAAGCAGAACCTTGAAAGAGAAGATGCCATCTTTTTTTTTTTGTCACTCAGGAAAATTGTGAGGTAAGTGACTTTTCCCTTCATCCAATGGGACTTTGATTTTTGACCATGGATATCAAGCTGACATATGCCATCAGTGACAGGTTTCAAAAGGTTTGCTTTTTCCTTTCCATAAACCACATTTTCTAAAAAAGAGGGCAGCCTTATCTAAGCAGGTTTTTAAAGCAATGTACATTGTTGCTTCTAAGAACTGCTCAAAGAAGATGCTTTAAAGTTCTCTAATAAGTGGAAGGCCAGAATCTTTTATTCATAACTGAATTAGTGCTTTGAGGTATAAGATAACGTTTCCAACCAAATGGACCATCCAGTTAACACTGGGGGGCTATATCTCTTTTGTTTACAATACTTTAAGAGATCCCCCCCTCTCTATATATGAAACCAGCTTCTGCCAACCCAGAAGTTTGAAAGCACACCAGTGCAAGTAGATAAATAGGTACTGCTGTGGTAGGAAGGTAAACAGCGTTTCCATGATCTCTGGCACTCGTCCCATTGTGCCAGAAGCAGTTTAGTCATGCTGGCCACATGACACGGAAAGCTGTCTGTGGACAAACACTGGTTCCCTTGGCCTAAAAGCGAGATGAGCGCTACACTCCATAGTCGCCTGTGACTGGACTTAACATGCTCTTCTAACCAGGGTCATGTGAAGGGTGATGGGAGAGGGGGGAAAGGATCAAGGGCAGCCCCCTTTAGGGAGAAAGTGGGGACGGCGTGTCTCTTTATCCATCCCATTGCATGAACTCTCTTTGGGTTGTATGAATGGGTGAAGTGGGGAACAAGTACCCCTTTCAAACCCTTTTAGGGAGGGTCTCCTCCCTGCTTCAACAGCCTCCTCCCACCCCACCAGTTCACAGACAGGGCTTCTTTCTCAAGCCATGTGAATTGTGGGGGCTGGGAAGCATAGCAGGAAGCATCAAGGCTCCAACCCTTGGTGAGAGGTCTGGGGAAATTAGGAGGGACTGCCTCTCACCCCCACTCACACTTTAGGGAGAAAGGACCCTTATCCTTCCATAGAAGGAGAACATGTGTGTTGCAATCTAAGTTGTGTGGACTGGGGGACTGGAGAGGCAACCTCAGGATCTGGCCAGGCCTATCTGCCTCTGCCTCTTTCTTCCTTCAATGTTTGCCCCTCTTACTGTCAAGCTACTCCTCCAGCTCTGTATCCTAAGGTTGCTGTTGGGATGTGTGTGTGGACAATGTCATTTCCATGAGGGAGGGTTTTTTTAAAATAACATTGTTTCTGAGCTGCCCTTTTTTGTTCCCAAATGGTGGCATTGCCATTTAAAAAAGTAAAGTTTAAAGCAGATATGGGGGGCTACATCTATGTGCATTCCCCAAACCAGATGTTTGCTAGATTGGAACAATTCCCCCCATCTCCTCCTCCTCTTCCCTGAGACCATTTTGGGCCAGCAGGTGGCTGATGGGAGCCCAAAGCAACTTCTGGAGGCAACACCTGGAGGTTTGAAACAGGGATGAGTGACATTTGTGGCCTTTCAGATGTTGCCAGACTACAACTTCCATCATCCCTGTCTATTGGGCATCTGATGAGATGATGGGAGACCGACTCCAACAACATCTGGAGGACACCCTCCTTAGCTTATAGCAGCATCCTTGCAAGGATTTGAAAATGAGAAAGAGCTGTCCATATATCATAACAACCTCTCAGTGATATGTGCAGTCTTAATATTTAGCACTCTCAGCCTAACCTACTACACAGGGTTGTTGAGAAATTTAATATATAATAAATACTGTGGGGGAGGTATTCATGTATTCATACAACCCAAATAGAGTCCCTGCAATGGGACAGATAAAGAGATAGGTTCTCCTCTACTTTCTCTCCAAAACGGGCAGCCCACATTTCTTTTTCTTTCTCTCTATCACCCTTCGCATAACCCTGGTTAGAAGTGTGTGTATCTTAAAGTATTGTATACAGAAGAGATATAGCCCCCCCAGTGTTAACTGGATGATTCATTTGGTTGGAAACTTTATCTTACACCCCCAAGCACTAATTCAGTTATGAATAAAGGATTCCTGCCTTCCACTTATTGGAGAACTTTAAAGCCTCTGCTTTGAGCAGTTATTTGATTCAACAATGTACATTGCTTTGAAAACCGGGTTAGATAAAGTTCTCTTTCTTAGAAAATTCAGGTTACTGGCTCTTCAGCCTTTAGTGCATTTTTATTGGATGTTATTAAAAGTTCCTGATTCCCAAAGGAAAACAAAGACTCCCCACCTGCAAACATGCATCAAGAAAACTCCTGGGGCAGGGATTAGTCCATAATAAGATAAAGCTTACATGTAGGGTACTCACCTTCGCAAGCTGGAGTTCCACCCCTCCTGCTACACTGCGTTAGCTCTGCCTGTTGCTGACCTCACGCAGAGCAGTGTCTGCAGAAACCTCCACTTGTGAGCAGCTCTCAGACAAGCAGAACATTGCTTTTCAAACGCTGCTCCCAGAAATCCTTTTCAATTTGAAGTCGTGATGGGGCAGACGTCTCCACCCACCTTTGTGAGATGCATAATTGGGTTTGGAGAAACCAATTTATCTCCCAAGCTCAGTTAGACTCCTCTCTGTAATTGACTTCCTTTGGAAAGTCATGACTGACAGCACTTTCCACTTGGTTGACATGGGAGACGACATTTGGAATGGGAAAAGGGGGTAGACATCCAGGTTGCCATAAGTCTGCAGAAACCATTTTCCAAAATGCCCCCCCCCCCCGGCCAGCCTCCAGTGTGAACTGTGGCGTCTTCATCCATGACAGTTATGTTAAACTGTATGTTTTGGGGTTTTTCAATAAAGGATGATATCATAATCACCGAATAAATAATGGATGGACTACCAAAAATTATTTTATCTCCATCTCCATGAGATTGCTCTCTATAAGATGGCATTTTACTGAATCTAGCCCAATGTGGAACCTAGGCACAGGACACTGTCAAGCATGGCATTCTCAGACCAACAATAGTCAAAATATGTAAAATTATTATTATTATTATTATTATTATTATTATAATATACCCCGCCCATCCGGCTGGGCTTCCCCAGCCACTCTGGGCAGCTTCCAACAAAATATTAAAATACAGTAATGCATCAAACACTAAAAGCTTCCCTAAACAAGGCTGCCTTCAGAAGTCTTCTAAAAGTCTGGTAGTTGTTCTCTTTGACATCTGGTGGGAGGGCGTTCCACAGGGAGGGCGCCACTACGGAGAAGGCCCTCTGCCTCAGTGTCCAGGTTGAACGATGAGGGTGGAGATGCTCCTTCAGATATACTGATATAATAAGGATGACATTGAATTGTGCCTTGCCCAGGGCTTTCTTGGGCCCTGTGCTGTTGGCAGATGTGGGAGCAAGTAATAGAGAAGGAGAAGCTGACTACAAAGCTCATTGGACTGTATCACTCAACCTATCAATGTGTATTAAGTAGATCAGGTATATTAAAAGGGCACATCCAATCCCTGACATATGATAATCAGCCCCAAAGATGTGACTAATTGTCCTCTAACAATAGAGATTTGTTGTGTAGAAACCTGCTATGGAAGGGACAGATAATTTAGTTTGCCCTGAATTTACTACCTGCCAAAGACATGAAATACATTTATGGTGATGTCAGAAGAGGAGAGATGCTTATTTCTGCACTGATTCTTTGTGACAAATTTATGCAATGCAGGTGCTATACTTTATTCACACTGGAGTTAAAAATAGATTTGTAGCAATTTATAAATACATGTTGAATCAGGAGGACATGGGCAACTCTGTGCAAATAAACCGGGAGGAAATAATTCCTCTGGAATGGACTGAAAAGTCATGTAACAGATCTGAGCTCCCCATCTAATGGCTTCATGAGAAGAGTTATGTGCTTCAGTGACGGATTCTTAGAGCAGGTGGATGCTTAAAACCTCAGCACTTTTCATTTTAAATGGTTCCTCTTATTGAGACAGATACAGAAATGTTTTGTAATGACATAGGAATACTCGGCACCTTCCAAATTATGTTCGCTATAAACATTGCTCAAAATATCTGCTCGCCAAAACTACATGGAATATTGTATTTTCACAGGCCTCCGAGCTAATGGGTCAACTGCAACAGTGAAGGCGGTAACCGATATGGTTATGTGAATGTCGCAGGCATGTGTTTTATTTATTTGCTTATTTACTTCCATTTGTGAGTCGCTTCTCATAAACTATCTTGAAGCGATTTCACAATAAAAACATCAGTGGCAAAAACAATTGTGCCATTTCATTAAATAAATAAAAACACACCCTGTAAAAAACCACTTTCCTATGTAAAAACAATTTAAAATGATTCCAGATGAAAAAGCAACTTCAGATTCAGTGCAGGCACAGACCGGAATGAAGATTTCCACTTAAAAGGCTGGTTGAAAAAGGGAGGATCTCAATAGGTGCCCAAAGGAAAAAAGAAACAGCCCCTGTGTGATAGGTACCTGGAGAGAGTTCCAAATGCTGGGTGACACAACTTATACCATAAACATGCCTCTGGATGAGAGAGTGCCTGTCGGAGGCCCTCTACTGCAATTGGGTATATAAGAGGAGAAACAATCTTTTAGGCATTCGGGTCCCAGGCTGTTCTATCCATGAAAAGAAGGTCTCAGTCTTCAGTAAGGCCTTGGATGCTGCTGCATTGTGTCCCAGGCATCCAGGACTTGTGAAATTTGTAATCTCCACATGATCTCTTTCACCCCGCACGCTCCTTTTCCTCGCCATGCAAATGAACTTCTCGTCCTCCTTTAGCTTACATATCACATCCCCTTTCTCTAATGCTGATGATGCATTCTGTAGTTACCACCTGGGTCAAATAAATAAATATTGACATTTCAGTCTTTCGTTCTTTACCACTCCAAATTCCTTTTGACAGTAATTGAAATCTCCGATGTTAAGCGCATTCTTGATCAGAACTTACGTGGCATTATCCAGTAGATAATATCCAGGCTCTTTTGACTTGGAAATGGATGGATGGATACACACACACACACACACACACACACACATCGTATAAATAGTCAGGTATCCAGTGGCGGAGGAACCCTCTCCAGCACCCAGGGCGGGGCAGCCTGTACGGAGCATGCATGTGCAGCATCCGTGTGCGTGCACTCCATATGGAATGCTGCACATGCACAGTCCATATGGGATGCCACACATGTGCACTCCATATGGGATGCCACTCATGTGCAGTGGCTGTACAGGCTGCCGCTTGCACAGCATCCATATGGGCTTCCGCTTGCATGGAGACCGTACGGGCTGTAATGCAAGCAGCATCCCATACGGAGTGTGCATGTACGGCAGCCCGTATGGACTGTGCATGTGTGACATCCTGCATGGAATTGCACGAGCGGCAGCCCGTACAGTCGCTGTGCAGGAGGCAAGTGGCATCCCGTATGGACTGTGCATGTGCGACATCCTGTACGGAATTGCACGAGCGGCAGCCCGTACAGTCACTGTGCAGGAGGCAGCCCATACGGACACCCGTATGAATGGCGCATGAGAGCAGTAGCCCGTCCAGACTGTGCATGCCCTTGGCCGCTCTACAACTAGGGGAAGCAGGGGCCATCTTCTCACCCACCCAGAGTGGCACCCGGGGCGAACCACCCCCTCCACACACCCCACTTTGTACGCCCCTGCAGGTATCTTGAGCACACTCGGGAGATAACTGACAGGCAACCTGCATTGCTTACAGCTCCAAAGTCTTCAACTAAAGATAGTCCAAAGCATTCTGCTACTTGAGACAGAAAATGCCAAATGCACCCTTTCATCACAACAATAACAAGTGAAGTACTCAATCTTCCACCTGAGATTGCTCCCTTACCCTACATAATGGTGGCTTTGGAGCCACTCGTATGTGGGTTGTAGTCGTCCTTTCAGTACTCCTTAAAAGGAAGGAGAGAGAGTTATGCCAGCCTAGGCAGGATACCCCAACACTGAAAGGAGAAAGACATGGAGTGACTAATTGTGCAGCACTCACCATCTTCTACCCTTCAAAAACCTCTAGCCATCAACATACTATTGTTTTATTGTGTGGCATGAACCAGAGGCCTGGCAGCTGACGCAGCCAGCCGGGTCATTGCTTCTCTTTTCAGCAGCACGCCTAAAAAACAATTTAAAACTTATCTTAAAATGAAAAGCCTGGTGGGCTTCCAAGGCCCACAGGGCCTGGCCTTTGTGGTGTTCACGCCGACTTGGATGGTTTCATAGGACTCTTGCTTCACTGGCACTTGGTGTCAGTGTTAGCAGGAACTACTAGCAAAAGGTTGTGGCTCCAGCATCCCTGCAAGGCTGATGATTAACTCCTTGCACCGATGCTGGGGCCACAAAGTTCCATTTCATGTAGTGTGTTTGTTTCCATGCCACAGCTTGCCTGGTCAGCCTGCTATATAAAGGACTGCAATCTATTCACCTGTTTGTGCGCCATGAAGATGAAAACCAGGGGCAAGGAATCTTTTTTCAGGGTCAGCCTTTGGGGGGGTGGAGCATACCAGTGTTGGACAGAGCCACAGGTAAAAGTTGGTAGGACCAGAGATAATGGCAAGTGGAGCAATGAGTGTGAATTGTACTTTTCCAGCAATACAAAAGGCAGACGTCTCTATATCTGTGCAAACATTACAGCTAGTCAAAAGGAGGAAGGGTGGAACAGGGTCAGTGAAGGATGTCCCCTAGAGAGATGGGTGTGACTAGAGAAGGGGACCTAGGGAGAATCACAAAAGCCGAACAACTGGAGGACATTTGGCCTGAGGTTCTGCACCCCAGTGTATTACATTACTACAAATAGACGCTCACAAATTATTACAACCTGGATTATTCACAGCCTTTTAAAAATGTACCATCAGCATGGAACTCACATTGGACCTCTGCTATTTGTCTCCACTGCTCATAAAAACCCACCTTGTCACCAGACAGATAAAAACATTTTGTGCCTAAAACTACATTACCCTTCTCAGATTTCTCAGTGGGCTCCAACTAGACGTAATTGTGGCCTTCACTTCATCATATATGTAGTTCTCAAGTCTGGCGGGAATACAAATTCAGAAAAGACAAGATATTATTTTCTAGGCAAATGCAGCCTAAGGACTCATCAAGAATTCACTTTTGACTTATAGTTTAACATGTAAGAAAAACGATGCCCCAAATGGGAGTTCTGGGGCACTGAAATTAACCATTCTGGGGCTATCACATTTCCGGCCTCTTTATTCCATTTACATGTCGAATAACCGTATCTATCTACCGCAGAAACTCTGTTAGAATTATGTTTGCTCTCCCTGATTGGATTTGAAATGAAAAGTTGTCTCTCTCCATGGACTGATTCCTTTCACTGTCTAATCAACAGCATGGCCAGAATCCCAATTATAGGTTAGGGACTTGATGAATCTCCTTCAAGAATATTAATTTAATGGCTGAAATGCCAGCCAATAGAGTGAATGTATTATATTGGTCTTTGCTTCGGGGAACTGCATGCTGGTCTCTTTTTTTTTAGAGTAAATCAGCCTTGAAAACAAAACTACAATGAATAAAACTATATACTCCATTCATTCTATAAAAAGGTAAATAATCAAGATGGAGAGAATGAGATCTGGGTTGTTGTTTTAAACAAAACTCAATCACATGATGATATTAAAAGCAATGGTGTGTCCTGTTTTAAATGACTCTTGAGTCTTAGGACATACCCACATATGAAAGTGTGTTAACATCTTTTCTAGATTATAGTTCTGCTCTCATTCATCTCGGAGTGTTTTAAAAAAATGTTAGGGCCTGATTCATATATCATTACCAGGGATTGTTATTATGAGAATGAGCAAATGGGAACCTTGGGCTCTCATGTGGTGCAATTCCCATCAGTATTGTGGCTGGGGAGGGAAGGGTTAAACTGTCTCTCCCTGTGCATTGCATTCCTGATGCAAATCCCCTCCAACTTATTATTAAGAAAAAAAGAGAAATATTACACACTAAACATTTAAAATGCAGACAGCAAGGATTTTTGTATGGTTAGCCCTCCTGACCCATCCCTTCCCCCTAGAATTTCAGAAATTGTCTGCCCTTCCTCCTGCAAATGCCCCAAAATAGCATCTGAAAATATCTCCTCACCTCTAATCTCAGACCATGCATTGCTTGCAGCCTCAGAAGACCCAATGTTATAATGAATCTCCCTCCATGCAGACGTTGCCCATCATTATAAGGGATCATTTTCTATTGTCAGAAATGAGTAAATAATACTTGTAGGCAAAGTCGTTTGTGTACTGCTCCAGTAATTATTATTTTTCTAAATTTTTTAGGCACATCTGCACAAAACCACTGAGTCAGGACTAAGCCTTTTCAGAATCCAAATCCTCTTGGACAAATGTCAGTGTGTATTGCAGTTGATTTCAGCAAATGTTTCTGCTTCTGTAAATCACTGCTCTAAAGTCAAAGAGCCAACCAGGAGACTGAACACTGTAAGGAGTTGATGAGTAGCTAACAGAGCAATCCAAAGCCTGGGGAAAGAAGAACCATAAGCAGATGAGGCAAACTAGGCCATCTCCTGCTCAGTGCAGAAAAAATTGGCAACAGAGTACCTCCAATGGATATTCTTGTAGGCCTCCAACCAGCAGCAGTTGGCATGGTGGGCTGTTGATGTTCACCTGACCTCCTGACAGCTGAGACTCTGCTGCTTACCAGGGCAGGGAGTGGTAAGGGTGAGGCAGTGGGGAGATTGTGAAATGCTCTACCCAAGGAGGCTCACCTGGTGTCTCTGTTACATATATTTAGGTGCCAGGGAAAAACTTTTCTCTGCTGATTTAACATTCCATGGCCTTGCAAATGTGTCTATGGGAGGGGGGGTTATTGGTTTGTTTTTGTTTTATTATGCATTTTGTGTTCTCGCTTTGTATTTTTTATGCTATGAACCGCCCTGTAAATAATAATAATATAGGCAATCCTGCTCCCTGCAAGCTGGCTATTTAACTGAATGCTAAAATAACTACTTGGCGATGGTCGTAAACATGTGGCTGATTCAGCTCACCTTACAGTAACACATGTGTTGATTTGATTGTCTGGCAGTGTCAAACTGAAATGCTTGCGGTGATTATTTTCTGAGAAAGCACTGAAATGTGTGGACTGTAATTTGCCCCTTTCTCAAGCAATGGATGATAGATGAGTAATGTTGCATCGGGGTGAGGCACTCAACACATCACTAATGCTTTCAGAGAAAGTAACTCCACAGGCTTCCTGAGAAATCAAGAAAAACCAGCGTGGCCTGGAGAAAAGTGAAACAGTGATTAGGTGAAACTCTCAGTGCAATAATTTCTGAGAAGAGATATCAAGTCACCCTGTGCATCATCTTTGGCTGCTTCTTCCCACCCTTATTATCGCTCTTCCATTTGCATGAAACAAAACATGGCGCTTCCTTCAGGGTGCTTTGATTACAAGACAAATCGAGCATGGAGAAAGATGGTTTCAGCCTGATAAAATTCTCACGAAGCTGAGGGCTCTTTATATCATAACCCATTATCACACCACACTTGAACTTTCTCATCCTGCGGCCACTCCTGTTTGAGTACTTATACATTAAGGACATCGTGGCTCCCAATAAAAATCATTGCTTCTAGCCCAAGACTTTGGCATATTGGCTTGTTAGCAAGGGACAAGAAGCTAAATGGAACGTTCTGCTCACTGACAAGTAATAAATATGAGTGCATGGATGTAACCTTCTGTCCACTGTCATAGATTAGCTATAGGCGTAGGGCTAAAATCAATTAAATCTTTGCTCTAGCAGAAGGCAGTGCAATTACAGTGGTACCTCGGGTTACAGATGCTTCAGGTTACAGACTCCACCAGAAATCGTACCTCGGATTAAGAACTTTGCTCAGCAGCAGTGAAGCAGCAGCAGGAGGCCCCATTAGCTAAATTGGTGCTTCAGGTTAAGAACAGTTTCAGGTTAAGAACAGACCTCCAGAACAAATTAAGTTCTTAATACAGGTACCACTGTATTTTTGTTGCTTGCCAACAAAAATACAGTGGTACCTGTATTAAGAACTTAATTGCCAACAAAGGTCCATATAGTTAAAGCTATGGTTTTCCCAGTAGTGATGTATGGAAGTGAAAGCTGGTCCATAAAGAAGGCTGCTTGCCAAAGAATTGATGCTTTTGAATTCTGGTGCTGGAGGAGACTTTCGAGAGTCCCATGGACTGCAAGAAGATCAAACCTATCCATTCTTAAGGAAATCAGCCCTGAGTGCTCACTGGAAGGACAGATCCTGAAGTTGAGGCTCCAATACTTTGGCCACCTCATGAGAAGAGAAGACTCCCTGGAAAAGACCCTGATGTTGGGAAAGATGGAGGGCACAAGGCGAAGGGGACGACAGAGGACGAGATGGTTGGACAGTGTTCTCGAAGCTACCAGCATGAGTTTGACCAAACTGCGGGAGGCAGTGGAAGACAGACGTGCCTGGCGTGCTCTGGTCCATGGGGTCACGAAGAGTCGGACACGACTAAATGACTAAACAACAACACAGTATTTTTGCTACTGCAACAGGACTCCCCCCCCCCCTGCCCCTTCATCCACCCTCCCCAAATCTGCTCCAGAGGGTCAGGAGAACCCCCCCAGAACAGCAGGTGAGGGGACAAAGTGGGAAAGTGGTATTAGGAATCGTTGTTCTGGCTCCCTAATCAGGGAGCCCTCCACATGGCAACAATTGTTGCAGGTCCCGTTTGTCCATGAACTGTATTCAACATTGCACTAAGGAGATTGTTCCATCAGCACAGGTTGTTGCCTTGTGGAGGGCTCCCTGATTAGGATTCCAGTCACTCCACTCCATTCCAGTGCTCTTCACCCTCTCTTTTATTCCCCCTCTCCAAAAACCAGAGACCACTCCAAAAAACAGTACTCAGGGGCCACTGAGCATGCATGGTCTCACTGATTTCCCCCCCAAAAAAACTTATTTTTAAGAAAAAAGAAAAAGAAAAAAAAGAATGTGCACGGATGGTAATGTTTTGGTTACATAAACAACAGCCCTTACAGCCTTTATGTCAGAAAGAGAGGAAATTATATAGCAAAGGCCATTTTTTTTCCTGCTATGCAAACTATGGGGGGGGGGAATCTGCTATTCAATGGGGATTAAGTTTCACTGGTGAGAATCCCATTATTTTCAGCCTATTGGAAGACATAATTTTAAAAGCACTCCCTTTTAGATGGGAACCGAGAAAAAAACATTGTGGCTGAATAGTGGAGAAGCACTTTGAATCTTTAGAATTTGAGGTGAGGAAAATAGTTGAATATAAGATTCGTCATGACCAAAGGTACTAGGGAAGTAACAAGATCTGTATGCTTGCTGTTCATCTGATCAGCTTGTACATTTGTTCATGGTGTTTAAGAAAATTTTAAAGGTTCAGAACACAGTGTTAAATGGGGAACTCAACCTGTAAACTTGTGCTGTTGAAGAATGGGAGATAAACAGCACAATTTGAGTGTGTGTGCATTAGCACCCAAAGTCTGCAAGTGTAAAGAACTGTCAGGAAAAGAAGGGAGACAGTGACATCAAGCGAAAGGCATTAAAAACCTACCAAACCCTCTGAAAAAGGATTGCAACCTTTGGTCTGAAAAAAATGTGATGATCATTTTCCACTTAATTTGGAAAACTGCAGGCTAATACCAAAAGAAACTGGAGCTCCACAAACTCCTCTTTCTGCATCAAGGAGGATTACGTGGAAGCAACAGGGTAGGAATAACTGTGGATTAACTGCCCATTCATATAAGCAATGCATGTGGAATTAAATAAAAGGGTTACCACAACAGAGCGAGAGATAAATTTTGTAACATGGAGGGAAGCCACAGATTAGGGGAACAACTACCAGGAAGTGACTCAGCACAAGCCGTATAGAGATAGGACGGGGGGGGGGGGGGGACAGAGAGTTAAGAGTTGAAAGCAAGCCTGTTTAAATAAAGTTATTCATTACTTCCTTACTAAACATAATTTATGAATTGGATTATGGGTCAAACACCTGCAAGGAACAGTGTTTGTGGACACACATGACAGTTACCCAGCATTCCTAACTGCGTATGTAAACAAATCCTCTATCTTTTACTTTTTTATAATAATATTTTTTATTAATTTTTCATTAATAACAATCCAATATAGGCAACATTAGTACAATACCAAATCATAATTTAATTTAAAAAGCCAATTGTCTCATTCCAAATTAAACATTTTGGTTGACTTCCCATGTTCTGATTTTAGGAGATTTTTAGGAGATGTTGATTCCTTGTTCCTGCTCCAATCTTCTTATTTAATCCAAATAATACAGTTCCAATGTTGATCCTTTATTTTAACAGCCACTGGTGTGTTGACTTTCGTTCGTATTTAACTGTTCCATATCCTTTAATTTGCAAGGGGAGTTTATATCTGGTAACTTTCTGTGTGTAATTTTTTAAAAACAACAACAACAACAACGTTTCTTATTGCAATCAATCATTTTCGGCATTTCCCCTCTACTCCAAGGACTCAATTTTACTGTGTAGTGACCTTTCGCCATCTTGCTTTTCTTAAAACCGAAAGTGGTCTGACGTCTTGTGTCCGGACATTACTCCAGGCAAACTTCTAGCGTTTTCTTTGAATACTTTCCCATCCGATAACAAGCCTCTATCTATTTCACACTGATGCCTTGCCTTGCCATAATTTCTTCTTCTCATATTCCAAGGCAGACATTCAGGGCTACTTTAGCTACGAAACAGAGCTTCTTGGCCAAACATTTTCTTCCATTGTGTACCATGGCTCTTTAAGGCGATCTTCACCATGGACTCAGATTCACCTCAGAGATTGAGCTCAGCAACAAAAGGATGATGGGAGCTGAAGCCCAGCATGATCCAAAAGACACCACATTGGCTAATCCCACTCTAATGGTTTGCTGCCGTGATGAGGAACAGTGCCTTTACAAAAAGGAAAAGTGCATATGGATGAACCATCATTTGCGTGTCGAGGTCCCCAATCCACCCCCCAAATAACTCACAACAGACACGTAATTTTTGTTTAAGATTTTTGGCATGATTTTGGCCACAACTTTATTCAAATACAAACCGTGAGTGGTTGTTTAGGCATTGGTTAAGACTATCTGTCCCCCCGCCTGGGGACAGAACTGACTTCCGGGCACCACCGAAAGACAGTGCGGGGGAAAGCAAGTCGGGGAGGAATTGGAGCTGAGACACAACCCTCAACTCTCACCCGCCTGCTCCCCGAAGGCTTGCCGGCCCTAGTCCCATTCCAGGGATTGGACGAAAAGATGGCAAGCCCCAGGATTCCTTTAACGGAATTCCCTTTCCGCAGCAACCATGGAGGGGCAGGCACAGCCTATCCTGACCCCTCCTCCAACGGAATTCCCTTTCCGCAGCAACCATGGAGGGGCAGGCACAGCCTATCCTGACCCCTCCTCCACCAGATTTATAACCAATGCCTAACCGCCAATCGAGCTCTTATGCTCGCCGCCAACCACTCACAATCCCAACCCAACCTTCAATCCTCCAATTACCGCATCCAACCAGACATCATTCCCCAGCTCGGAAAGATGTACCCCATCATTGCGGTAAAGGGCCAGAGCCTTGAAGGTAATATCTGGGTGGTAAATCACCAATCCACCCAATTCCGCTACCCTCTTGCTCACTGCGGAATTAATGCGCTTCCTGGCCCTTTCGGCAGCCTTGGGTTGAGAAATGCCCTGCCAATTGCTCCTTTGCAGTAATTGTGACCAAAATATTTTAACGGTAGGTATTAAGGTCACCAATTCCCCCAAGTCTCTTAGAATCACGGATTGCAAAGTAAAGCAATCAACCTTTGCCATATCATTCTCCCCCAACTGCACCAAAATTGCCAAAGGGGGGCCATGTGAAAGCACCCTCTGCTTAATTAATGGGATGAATTCACTCCACCGCATTCCCCGTCTGGATATCCACGACACCTGTACATGCTGTGGGAAGCCGAGATCCCCTTCCAGACTGCCTCACTCTGATGCCAGCCCAGTACACGATGCTGTGCCCCACAATCCAGATACGGACTGGAGCGAGACCTGCACATGCTGCGGGAGGCCAAGACCCAGTCCCCTTCCAGCCTGCCTAGCTCTGATGCCAGCCCAGTAAACGATGCTGTGCCCCACAATCCAGATGCGGACTGGAGCTAGAAACATGGGCAGGAAGGCTGAGATGGCGCCCCCAGTCCAGACTCGTCAGGGTGCTTGCCAGCTCAGTGCATGATGCTGTGGCCGACAATCCAAATGTGAACAGCTGCTCCTATGAAAAAAGGAATAACAGACAGGCATCAGCACAGGCATCATTGGCGATGCTTCCTGACATAACCTTTTGTCAGCGTCAGACTTCCAATGACCCGTATTCACAATCCTGCCTACTAACAGGCCCCAGTGCGCAGCCTTTGCAGCAGCACCTATTTGGAAGGAATGAGGTGTGTTCAGCGGTAGGCAAGCCGCAGGCTGCAATAACAGGCGCACAATGTGAGCAATTAGATGCCTGTCGAACCAGAACCCATTTCTGTGCACTAGGATCGAGCCAGCCCCCAGGGGAACGAAAAGCCAAATATTTCCGGTATCCAATAACAGGGCAAGGGCCCACCTCACCTGTGACTGGAAGCCTGATGGTGGCAACCCTGCTCACTAGGTCTGACTTAGAGCTCCAGACACTTATGACAAGCTCCAAAGCAGATAAGGAAAAGTCCTGAGGCAATAAGCCTCCGAACTCTCAGCCCCGTGCTGGCTCCAACACAATTTCCCCAACCCTCAGTACACCAAAATTACAATGGAATACTGAAATAAGTCTTGTCTTGATCTTGAACCAGCCGACAAGTCTTAACTTGTTGCGGATACTGCATAGGTCAAACATTGACCGGCTTCCTGCCTGCTGGCCTGTGAAGTTCGGAGCCTATTCCAACCTTCCGAGACCCTGCGCACGACACACTTTTAGAAGGGTCTCTGAAAAATTAAAGCTTTACTCTAGCAGACATTGCAGCGGACTGAATTCTGATAGTTTTAACACTGCATCCGATCTGCAGCAGATGGGTGAATTACTGCAGGTCCTGCTCAGAGGATGGGGGCAGGTTCCTCTGAATGGCCGAGGACTGCCAGCTAAATTTTAAGAAATCAATCCCGGCCTTCTCATAAGACCTGAAAGCAGATGGGGAAACGTAAGCTACTACTCCTCATAATTAATAATTGTTGCCAAGTGCCAAAGGAGCTACAGAAAATCCGGTCTAGCTGGGCGTCCAGAGCCCAGGATCTGAAGCTCTCCAACTGAAAAAACGGGACAGAGCGACAGCAAAAACATTAGATGATCCCGAAATAAAGCGAGCAGAAACACAATATTAAACCTTAAGCATTGCGAAGACTCTGCCAGAGCATGAAGACCGTTTTGCCAGGACTCTCATACTGCCTGGTTATCAGACCAAGACAGATCCGACGGTCCCTAAACTCCTCAGTCCAGATGTGCACTGACACTACAATGGGGAAAACTCGAGAAAAGTTAGGTTACATGTGATTGCCTTGCCCTGCCAGGCTCAAGGCCACTGTACATGATGATGAAGGGACCCCGGGCCATGAGACCACCTGGCCAAGCAGGAATGGAAGGAGCAGCCTGGAGCAACCACCCTGCATGCAAAATTTAACTGACCTAGGAATGATAGGATCTGACAAAGCAACACTTGCTTCAGAGGAAGTATTACAAGAATAACATCCTTCAAGGCAAACAGATTTTCCACAGGCAAGCAGATGTTTGAGCAACGGTATCCAGCTAGCCCCAAATACGTTAAAAGGGGCAGTAGGACCCACTATCCTCCACTGCCAACAGAACACCCAGCTCCTCAGGGAATAAAGGGGCATCCAGTAAGCTAAGCAGAGGCTGGTGTCACAAGAAACAGCCAGTAAAATAATCCACATAACGATACCCCCAGTTAAACGAGTCTTGACTCGCAATGTTCAATCCAGAAAGGCGCTAAAGGACTCCAGTGCTGCACAGCCTATCGAGCAACCCACTGGCATCGCCTTATGAATATAAGGACCATCCAATTAAAGCCTAACTACTTAAAATCTTGAGGGTGAACCGGCAGCAGCCTAACAGCCAATTCAATATTGCATAATGCCAACAAGGCACCTCCTCCAATTTGTTGGTAAGCTCAACTGCCTGATCCAAAGATGCATATTTCACGGAACAATTCCGGAGGGATAGCATCATTCACTGAGGTGCCTTTGGGATGTGATAAATATGGATCAGATGGAATCGTGTGGGGCTCTCTTAGGGACGATCCCTAAGAAGTCCCAACAAAGCTGCCACCGGGCCAGCTTCCTGCATACCAGCTTCAGGTTCTATTGCTCAGGGAATTTCCATTTGAAATGTGGAGCTGTCCACATGTCCCCGTCCCTGTGATCCTAGTGAGCTAAGGCGATGATGGCAGCCCTGCGTCTAACATTCCCATCATAGTGAATTACCACTTATAGAATAGTGGGGTTGGAAGGGACTCCGAGGATCATCTAGTCCACTCTCCCACAATATCATCATCATCATCATAATCTATTTGTACCCCGCCCATCTGGCAGGGCTTCCCCAGCCACTCAGGGCAGCTTCCAACAAAATATTAAAATACAGTAATGCATCAAACATTAAAAGCTTCCCTGAACAGGGCCGCCATAGATGTCTTCTAAAAGTCTGGTAGTAGACATCTGGTGGGAGGGTGTACCACAGGGCAGGTGCCACTGCCGAGAAGGCCCTCCACCTGGTACCCTGTAACTTGGCTTCTCACAGTAAGGGAACCACCAGAAAGGCCCTCGGCGCTGGACCTCAGTGTCCGGGTAAAGTGATGAGGGAGCATGCAGCTGTCCCATACAGGGACCAATCCTGCAACCTAGGCATTACCGGCACCATAGGCTGACCGGCTGAGCTATCCATGATGATCCCTAAAGACTTGGAACAGCCTCACCCTGTCCCCTGGAGAGGTCCAAGGTGATGTCTGAATCATCATCAGCCCAGTGATGATTTACCTGCAAGGAGGTGTAAGCCTCATCCCTGCTCCGCTTTTTCCTGCCTCTGAAGACGCTTCCTTCCGGAAGAAGGCACCTGGGGCATCAACATGTCATCCTCTGCAGGAGAGGCAAGCTCTGGAGGCATCTGCAAAGGCCCTGTCATAGTCTGCAAAAAACCTAAACAATGTGAGGAACAGGTGAAACCAATGCTTTGTGCACCACATGGGGACGCTATTCAGGCCAGAAACGCTGCCAGAGGCCATCAAATTCTAGGGCCAAGCGGGCCAAGCCCTAGGATCACCTGCTAGGCCAGACATAAATGTTTCCAATGAGATAACAAACTCGAGGCAGCCCACCGCCTGTCCAGGTACCCCTGCTTGCACTTTAGAGGGAAGCACCTCCTCAAGAAACCCCAAATTCTTTTTGGGAGCAATATCACAAATGCGCCAAACTACCCAGCAACAAAATAGTCCAAAAGGAGCAGCTTGTTTTGTTATGTGATAACAATGGCTAAGTGGGGGATATGAACCCTGTCTCCCAGGTCCTAGTCCTGCGCTCTAGCCACTAAGCCACAATGGCTCGTCTCTAACTTGCAGAAAATAAACTTGTTCGGAAACAGCATAGTTAAAGAGCATACAAAGAGTGCTCATTGGAGGCACAGAGAGCCTCTGGCTCCATTCTGTCTGCCTAAGATATACATTAGCAACAAGTGAGCCTGCAAACAAACAGATACATTCTTATAGAGAGAATGAGTCACATGTCACAGGAACTTAACAATTTACTGTACTGCTAACTGTAGCAGGCTTAGGCCTGAATGATATGTGCAGGCCGTGCAGGCCGTGATGGCCTCCCAGCTTCTGCTCTCTGCCTTTTTTGTCTCATTGCAATATTAAAGGAACTCAAAATAGTGCTCCCGCCCAAGGCTAAATTAAAACTCAGCCAACAGCACTGCAATCACCCAAAATAAAGCCAATCTATGAGGATACTATAAACGAAAGTGATTCCAGGTAACCTGGAAATTTACTGTACTGCTAACTGTAGCAGGCTTAGGCTTGAATGATATGTGCAGGCCGTGCAGGCCGTGCAGGCCTCCATGCTTCTGCTCTCTGCCTTTTTTGTCTCATTGCAATATTAAAGGAACTCAATATAGTGCTCCCGCCCAAGGCTAGATTAAAATTTTGGCCAACAGCACTGCACGCACCCAAAATAAAGCCAACCTATGGGGATGGTATAAATGAAAGTGATTCCAGGTAAGCTGGGAACCGCCCTGGCTAGCCCCACAATTAAACAGGCAAAAATGGGGAAAACCTTTTTGCAAAAGAAAACCCCTAATGGGGGCTCTCTCCCTATTGGGAAAGGCAAGCCAAGGAGGATTAAGCACAGGCAGTGCTCACAGGTACAGGGAGAATCTTCCCAAAGGGCAGGATAAGGGGTGGGGTGGGAAATCAAACAGGAAAAAAAAGGGGGGGGGAATTAAATTAATTAAGGGACTAGAGAAGATTAAAAAGAAGGGGAAAATAAAGAAATGTAACCAGACAATGAGAAGATCGCTCCACTGTCCTCCAGACGGTCCAAGTGCTCCAGGTGATCCGTTGCACGCAGCAAAAGAGAAAGTACAAGGCTGCGTGCAGAGTATTTAAACCTTTTTACCCCTCCCACCAAAATTGCAACATAACTTTTACCCCAGCAACCCAGTGAACCAATCACTGCCCCAGGCCATCTTTAGAGACCTTGCCTGGTAACAGAGGGGTGGCTCAGTAGACCCCACCGCAACACGTGCTCTCCCTGAAGGAGAACACGCTTTCTAAGGAAGGCATTACCTTAATCTAATTAGCAAGAACAATAATGTTAGGAGTTGACCCAAGTGGAAACTGCTTCATTATCAACCATTACGCTTCTGGACAAGTACCTTATACAAAACAACACTCAACGTACAAAGGCAAGATTCGAGCTCCAAATACTGCTATAAATCAGTGGTATCCCACGAGTTTCTAGATGGTTAATGGGGAAAGTGGCGTGAATTACTGTTTAACAGGGACATTGAATCTTCAAATGAACTGCATGCCCACATTTCTAATAGCTGAAAGCTGTAGCCAGGCGTAATAAAAATAATTGAAATGAGCTCTTGAACCTATTCGTCTAGATGTGAAGTAGCTAAACGAACAAGAGAAGCATCTTCTTAAAAAAATTGTCCAAGTGTATATGTCGTCTACATGTAGGCAATATTTGCTCCAAATGGCCTTCATTACAGCTAATAATACAGGATAAAGAGCAAAGAGTTAAACATAAAACTTGAAATAATTTTTATTACTTGGAAAGACATGCATGCACTGGACTGCTTTGACATTCCACATTATCATTGCTCAATCTGCCGTTCCTTATGGGAAAACAGAATGCAATAGTGTATACTAATTTAAAAGTATCCAACTACTGAATGTGGAGAACTTGAATCTGAGGTCGTTTCATTCTGATAAAATTTCAGTTTGAATACCCTCATATATGATGAGGCAAAGAAATAGCACTTACAGTCGTACCTTGGATCCTGAACGCCTTGGTACTTGGACATTTTGGCTCCCGAACGCCACAAACCCGGAAGTGAGTGTTCCGGTTTGCAAATGTTCTTTGGAACCCAAATGTCCGACGCGGCTTCTGATTGGCTGCAGGAAGCCACGCTTTAGTTTCCAAACATTTTGGAAGTTGAATGGACTTCCGGAACAGATGCCTTTCAGCTTCCAAGGTGCGACTCTATTTTAAAAGAAGGAACCCCATTGTACAACGTAAGTCCACTCTGATGGCTAAATGTTAGGTGTTATTTCAGCAGTAGCAGACATTGGTGGGGTGTGTTAACCTGAACTCCAGGGAGGAGTTATGCTTACTGACCTCCCATCACTGGCATAACTGTGGCTTACCTAAAGGGGAAAATAGAGACAAGTGCAGCATGGTGCAAATGCACTGGTGGGAATGCCAGGTTGGCTCTGCCAGCATGTTTGCAACTCATCAACCACACCATTGCCTTCCCCCCTTCAGGTAACCCTCCAAGATGTCAGTGATGGGAGGTTAGGTGAGTGTGCCTCTCTATCCACTACTGACAGGAATCCTGCCCCCCTAAATGGGCCTGATTCCAAATATGGCTTTGATTCTACATAAGACTGAAACCTCAATTTCCCATTTTAAATGCAGAGAACAGAGAATGGGAAGCAGCTGGACACAATCACTCTCAAAAGTAGTTATTTGCTTCTTTGTTTTATTCAGCAGTGCATTTCTACAAAAGTCACATAATCAGAAGTGCTTATATGGTATACATAGAGGAAGTAAACATCTTGAACATTTTCTCCTTGAAATTGCACCAGGAAGGAGAGAGGAAATGAAACCAAAGCAAGAACAAATTTATACAATAATCCATGTTGGCTTTGTTTATTTGCAGTAAGGAAACTTTCCAGGGGAGCCACAATAGCTGGTGGCTAGAGCATGCTGCTGTCGGAATGTCAATATGCTTATTTTTAGCTATATCATGAACCTTAAATAGCTATCATGGCCTTAAAATAGGTCCATCCCCCCACCTTATGCAGCATAAGATCAAAAGTTATTTGTTTCATGCTCAAATGGGGCTGGGGAACCCTGATAACTTGCAAAGGGCAAATTCACATAGTGTCACCATGAGAGTTTCTCAATGAAATGTATAAATTGTTTTGACTAAAAGAACAAAATTTTTTATTATGGTGAGGGTAGAAGGAAAACAAAAAGTAGCTATCAAATAGGAGGGGGAATGTCATTTTTATTTCTAAAGTAGCAATGTCCTTTTCCAGGAAAAATAAGCAATAGTTCACTTGATCTCCCGAGCATTCGTTCCTACATTCACTAGAAGACTCTGAACGTGAATGTAGACAATTTCCTATGTGAGGCAGCACCTCCATTCAAATGTCAGATCACATAGGAACTCGAGCCTCATTTTGGCATGCAACTCACGTATTAAAAAGACACATGAAACAGGGTGGAAGGAGATCTGCATGTTAAGCTCTGCCCCTCCCTCCCCTTGCTATGCATGTCCTTTGCCAGAAGTTACGGGACAAGGTCTGAAGCAGAGAGCCTTCTTTCCTCATAGATCATGTGGGGAGGTCCACAAGTAGAGAAGGCTTTCCTCTTCAGACTTTGTTCTCCAACTTGTAGAGAGGGGTGTGCATCATCACATGTGGGGCTGAAGAGTTTGTGTTCACTTGCTTTGCTTCTAGGCAGCCTTTCCAGGTGAACAGCATGCCCAGATAGGGCTTCAGTTTGCCTAATTTAACCGTCTCAGAGAGGGGAGGAGAATTGTACAGAGAATCCACATGATCAATGATCCACATTCGGCCCACTCGGGTGTTCAGAAAACACGTGGTGGCGGGGAACAGTAGACATGAGTGTACTAGTGCCAACCTCTCAGCAACTTTGTGCTCATGTAGTCTCATCACATATTTTAGAGCCTTGGAATATCAGAGCTCTAAAATGTTTAGGGCATCTCCATTGTTACAGGAATTCTAAGGTCTCATATATAAAAATCATATGTATGTATTTGCCTTGTAGATTTATGAACATAAGTACGGTATATAAACCACATGTCTGAAATAGTACAGGAGAGCAATCCTGAAGCCATTTTGACTCTTCCAGCCACCTCAAAAATTCTCTGCAGTGAGGAAGGAAATGGGAAAACCTCCCCATTGTCTCTTTGCTCAAAAATCCTGTTTTAATGGTGTCTTGTGTATGAATAGGGTAAGCCTGTGACCTAGATTCAGGAACTAAGTATTTAGCATCTCAAAAGGAATGGCCAGGCTGCCCAGGTGGAGCAATCAAGTGACCATTATCAGTATGCTGCCAGACAGGATTTGTGTTGTTGACAGTCCCTTGTGATGTATTTCTGCTGTAGCCTGCCTCCTTCTGTGATGCATGTATGATGTTTTGGGGGGTGGTCTCTGGCTACAGGGTGGGCAACTTCAAAAGTCTATATAAGGGCTTGCATACCATTGTTCTGGGTCCCTTCTACCTTCTGTGTGTGGTTGTGAGCACCCTGTTGCAACAGGTAATAAAGATCTGACTTACTAGCTGCCTTGCTTCTCCATATTCTCTGGTTGGCCTCTGTTATTTTCTCATACCGATAGAGAACCTACTTAAGGACTCTATGCAGGCTCTTGGATACCCCTTAAGTGAAAAGGAGCAGTATTTTCTTATAACACCATGAGTATGGAAGCCTAGAATCATAGAATCATAGAATCATAGAATCATAGAGTTGGAAGAGACCACAAGGGTCATCGAGTCCAACCCCCTGCCAAGCAGGAAACACCATCAGAGCACTCCTGACATATGGTTGTCCGCTTCATTTAGTTGCCCTCCACGAGTTGAAGGAATGACAACAAAGCGGGCAGAGCTAGTATACTCCTCTCCACTGTCCCCAGTTCATGCTTTCTGAATGATGTCAGTGTCATCGGCACATAACCCTCTGTCAGAGAAGCAGTCGCCACTTCATTAACCCGGGTACAAAGAGCTCTGGCCAAACTGATTTAATCAGCCTGCATGGATAAGGTCCAAAACACAAGCGGCTAGTTACACGAGGTTATCTCCATCCTCAGAGCACAGAAAGGGAAAGGTATCCCACAACATTTAAGCGTCCTTCAAAATTACTGCTGAGAAAATCGAAGCAAAATTATATACAGATTGATTGGAGTGAGCACATTCCTCCACCTCTTCCATGTCCTTTACTCTAATTCTACCTCTAAATAAAATAAAAAGAAAAGAAAAAATAATAATCAGCATCACTGAAGATGACAACAACATATATTGATGTCCTATTGCATTCATTCACATCTGCTGTCATCTTCATACTTATATTTCCAGGCTGATGCTTATAGAATTGTGAGGGTTTGTTAATATTATTATATTCTGTTCTGCACTACCACTCAGATGTGTGTGACTTTGAAATTTATTTCTTTAAGTGTGATGCCAAAAAGCTTATTTCAAAAGCAGACATGTCAGAGCATATGTGCAGGGCAGCTGAGAATAGTGATGTTTTGACACTGTCTCACCTCCAGACAAAATTTTGTATTATCATCTGTTAAAATCACTCTGGGAAGTCAGTAATGGCCATTATCTATTATTAAAATAGCATTCACTAAGCCAGACCAGAGACATAATCCACATTATGGTATTATTTTTTTCCAAGGGACAAGTTGAAAATACATTTCCAATTGATGACAGACATCCTGGCAGCAATTTCATCTCATGGTTATTTCAGTACAATATCCCAGGATGATAGAGAGTTTTATAATTAATGGCAGTTATGCTGGACATGCTCTGATAAGAAATGATGGGCTTGCCATTTACAAACATCAAATTTTACGAGCTGGAAATGAAATGCAGTCATAACAGGCCAACGGACCAAGGAGCGATATGAGCTGTAATTTCATGATAGCATATCTGGTGCTGGCAAAGCAAAAGTAATTCCCACTGGAGACTGATTTGCTGTGGGATTGGCTTAGCAGGTGAGAGGTGGGAGGAAAACATTCAGAAACTGCTCCGTTGATTTAGAGCTTGAAAACATTGTTCATTTAAAACAAATGGACCCTTCCACAAATCCCCACCCCCAGATTTCGGCTTTTGCAATTTGGACATTTAAGGGTGCTTTCCCCCAAGTAGGAAAATAGGAAGCTGCCCTGTATTGAATCATACCTTAGGTCTATCTAGCTCAGTATCGTTCATATCAACTGGCAGTGACTATCCGGGGTTTCTGAGGGGAAACATTTCCAGCTCTAACTGGAGATGCCAGGAATGCTGCAGATATTAAATACTGTACAATTTGAAGCGACTGGAAGCATAAGAACTGATACCTTTAGAAATGAACCATTGTCCAGACCCACAGAAATATTATTCAAACTTTTACTGGCAGAACTTCTTTTGAAACAGAATATAAACACCAAACATTTTCATACAATATATTGTGCTGTCCAGCACAGGCTCAGCATCTTACAAAATATGAAATAATCCAAACAAACAGACCTATAAGCAAAGGTCTCTTCCCCCCCCCCGCCGCCGCCGCCTTCTTTCCAGTCTATGAGCTGTTTGCTGTCCCGTCAGGAAAGCCATTTACATGAATTGTTCTCCCTGTAGTGTTCAGAGAGATGACTCCATTTCCATCTTCACTCCATTACGTTTGGGAGGCAGACTCAAGGCAACTCCTTTCAAAATGGAGATTGCAACCCAATACCTCTCACATGATCGAAGTTTACAACCCTCACATGTTAACATACCAGAGAACAACCATCAGTTAGTTAATCATTAACTCAGCAAGAGCTCAGAGTTCTTTAGAAAGCCTCTTGTAGAAATGACTCTAGTGTTAGCAATACACATTTAGCCACTTTCCATTTTAAACCTTCATTCATACATATACTGTACATTTTTTTCATTTCTGTGTGAACTAAACCATTATACTTAACAAGGAATTGTAACCGGGACCTTTTGCATACAAAGCAGACGCTTTCATGCTGAGCCTTCCCTCCATTTTATTTGTATTTGCCTTCGTATATTTTATAAAATGAAACAATGACAACTTTGAGCACAAAGAAAGTAATTCAGAAAACAAAATGCATGATAAAGATCCCCTGGAGAGAATCTGCTCTCCGTTCTTCAAACAGAAATTCAATGGGACAAAATCTGTGATAGGAAATGCATTGCACATACCTCTTTCTGGACAGAGTAGGCCGGGGGAGGGGGTCCACCTTATCAGATTGAGGGATAGGGTGGGGGGGAAGGAGCAGCAATTTCTTTATCATCATCTCTGTCCTTGTACGTGTATGTTGATAACCTTACAAGAACAAAATGCATCTCTGCCAAGGAAGAAAAAGATGTCGAGCTGCGATGCTCCTAAATCCTCAGTGGAAGATGTGATATAACATAAAACACGAAAAGGAATCTAAAATGACAGCACCCATTAAGTCAAGGAACTAGGTGGATGGTGAGAGAGGTGGATAAAGTTAAGATATTATCCTCAAAACGCTTACCAAGAGCAGGCAGATTGAGGTCAATGAAACACTGGCAATTTTCAGAGCATGCGAGTGCTTCCTTCGGAAAAACACCTCCCTATCACAGGGAAATTGAGGGAAAGAATCACCTTATGGTATGTCCTCCATCTCAAAATTGGGTGTCTGAATTGGCCTTTATTTTAAGTGGTTGGAAGATAGCAGCCATTAACATCTGGGTTCCTCATGTGACAAAATTGCCAGGTATCCTCAGGAGGAATTGTGTAAATGAAGCTATCACAGGGTAAGTGTTTCATCAGGCATTGATGGAGAGGTACAGTGAAATGTAGGCTGCACATGTGCTTGAGTATGACTCCTGTACTAAAGGCAATGGAATTATAAGGACTCAGGTTACTAAGGGATGATGATAACATTTGTCAGTCTGTCCACATGGAGATGTCTCCAGGAGGAGGAGTAGCTGTGGTGCAAATGCAGTGAGAAGCACCCCTGACTGGTTCCAGGCATTATCTTCTCCATGCCCCTGTGTCCCTGGGCAACTCTGAGGGCTTTGCAAACATCTGAACTGGCCCTCAGAGATATGTTTTGCCAGCATGTTTATTCTGGCCAAGAATAAAGACATGGACTCTCGTGGAGCTTTTACAGTTTGGGTTTATTAGACCAAGATATAATTGCCACGAAGGAATCGATTTCCCCCCCAAGTAATGTGACAAGCGGGCCTCACCAGCATTCGTTTCATCGTTTTGATTATTGTTCCATTGACAACATTTACTTTAGGACAGAGGTGGAGAACCTTTTACAGCCTTGGGACTGCATTCCATTTGGGGCAATCTTCTTGGAGCCACACATCGGTGGTGGGTGAAACCAGTCACAAAAGTAGGTTGCAGCTTTTTACAACTCGAGCCATTCAAAAGCCAAAGGTTTCTGTAGACACATCTGTCCATCCAGATTAGCAAGAGGCATTGTGAAAGTTCAAGAGCACATTCCAGTCAGGCAAAATACTTAAGGAGGCTATAGAGGAATGCAAGGAACAGGAGAAAAGAAAGCCATACTTCCAACCTACTGGGGTGAGATACAGTGGTTCCTCAGGTTACAGACGCTTCAGGTTACAGACGCTTCCGCTAACCCAGAAATAGTACCTCAGGTTAAGAACTTTGCTTCAGGATGAGAACAGAAATCGTGCTCCAGCGGCGCGGCAGCAGCGGGACGCCCCATTAGCTAAAGTGGTACCTCAGGTTAAGAAGACTTTCAGGTTAAGAACGGACCTCCATAATGAATTAAGTTCTTAACCCCAGGTACCACTGTACATGGTGAATAGAAACAGCCCACAGAAAAGAAGAGGCCTCAGAGAAAAATTGTACCCCTTTAACCTGTGGAGTGGCCTCTCTCTTTCCATAACTGTCTCACAGCCCCTCTACTCTGCTCTTTCCCTCAGCATTTCCTAGCCTAATCTGGTGCTTCCAGATTCTGGTGCTACCTTTTCCAGATGAATCCATCTGGCATTCTGATGGTCGCAAGGCCCTTTGGCTCCTCCTGACCCTTAGTCAGGGCCAGGCCTAATATTTGGCAGAGTGAAGCAGCTGAGGAGTGAGAAGTAGACTGAGGTGTATGTGGCATGTCCTGGTCCTCCTTATCTAGCCTGCTACCCTCGGGTGCCATGAAAGACATTGTCCCATTGGCAGTGTTGACTTTTAAACTTCACCTACCAGACCAGTCGGACTCTGGTAGAGATGATGGGAGCCATTTTGTCATTTGCTTCAGGTAGCAGAAGGCTGTGGGCCAACCCTGCCCCTACATTCACTTTTCAGCCCCCAACCACCACTACTTCCTCGGTGCAGTGAAAGCTCTGCATAAAAAGCTATGTTGTTGTTGGTGGTGGTGGTGGTGATGGTGTTGTTGTGTTGCTGCTGCTGTTGTAAAATATATTCTCCTCCTTTATGGCAGGCAGATGCTTCATTAGAATCAATTCCACTCTCATGGAGAGGATTACCTGCACAGGAAAGAAAAAACCCATCTAAAAAATGGAGGAGCAATCGAGATAAAATTATGCCTGGCAGGTGCCACTGTTTTGCTTTTGAACCTAAGCCTGGCCACTGAGAGCTCTCAAAGACGCAGCTCTTTCTTCCTCTCTTCCCAGCATGGAAGTACCCTGAAAGCTTTCTTCTCAGAATTAATGAAAGGACCTGAAGGATATCCTGCTGAATCATGCACAGTTAATTAGGTCAATGATATGGGTGGCTTCCCGCAAGGAACCTACTGCAGTGACATTTTTAGATAGGGCATTGCCTATCTCTTAGTCTCATTCCCAAACATTGTAAGACATGTCAAGTCATTGAATGTAATGGTATTCCCCTCACCCCCGCCCATAACAGCCATGGTCTTATTTTATTTTGCTTCTTTCCGTTTGCATATATTTAAGCAAACAGATCAGTAATTATTCCCTAGAAGGTGGAGGGAGCAATCTCATTGAACATGCTTTTCTCTTTTTTTTTCATCATTGGACAACAGCTCCCTCTATTGCTCTACCTTTTTCTTATTTTCCCTCTTTCCTTTTCCCAGTTAGAGTCAGGATGTCAGCGCAGGTTACAGCTTGTGATTTTATTTGATATGTCAAAGCATTCATCTGTGAATGAAATGCAAAAATATTTCTGCTCAACACATCTTGGATCATTCTTGGGTTTTTATATGCCTATGATGGATTGATCTTATCAGCAGTCATGAACAATTGTCACTTGTGGAAAGGAGGCCATAAATATTCTTGAAACCAGCAGCCTCTGATTTGATCTCTCCTGGGTCCATTGGCCATTTCACAGGTTTATGTAGGATTGGAAAGCAGAGAGAGGAAACCATTTTCAAGCAATTGGGCTATTGCTCCCCCTCCTCTCCTATGCCAAGTTATTTATTAACTTTAGCACAGCAGGAGCCAGCTCAGCATTGCTGTTATCTCTCAAAATATAAATATCTAAACAGCCTATGGATCTCTAGAGCAAGAAGATGCATTTGTAAGCTATGCTAGTCTGTCTTTGATGGCCCTCTCTGTGGGAAAATATTCATAGAATCATAGAAATGGTAGAGGCAGATGAGACCTGAGAAATCATTCACTCTATGGAGATAGGAAAGCATATATACCCTCGAATCAATCTAGCAAAAATGATAGTAGTCATCTAAAATATGAGAAATGATATATCAGCCACAATCCTAACAGCACAATCCTATGTGTGGAGATACAGTCCCAGTATCCTGGGGTTGGCACCCTTGCTCTGAATGGTCTGGAAGTTTTTCACCTGGTCAGCCACTGTGCATAAAATGTAAATAATATGAATGTGACATGATTGGTGTAGAGGTGAATATGATGGGGACCATGAAGTTGAGAGCAGAGCTGAAATGAATTCTGAAATGCTCATTTGTAAAAGCAAAGATTCAAGGTTTATCATTTGAACTTTGTAGGGGATTGTGTGAAAATGGCAGAGATTGGTGGAAGGGTATATCACAAATTGAAAGTAGTGCATTTTGAATATTTGGTTTCTGCAATTGGAGGTGTAGGATGTGGGGGTACAAAAATAAGTTGCTTTTGCAAGGGTGGCATGTTGTTGAACATCTGAAAAGGATAATCTGTTAATTTGGGTTTCTCCCATTTTTGCAATTTTCCCCATTTTAAATTTGCTACCTGACCACCACCACCTCCCAGGATCCATTGCCTCAGGTATAGATGAATTAATCAGCCCAATTGCATCCCATTTCAGTTTCTCTGGCACTCAATTATAGGTCCATCCTGTGTCATGCAAATTTTTTCAATGCTTTTTTTACTGTAACATTTCTATTTTGTATGCACTGCTTTGCATACTGAAACTACATTGTGATACCTGGAGAATTGTGCAATCCAATTGGGAGTTGTGCTTGGGTCAATCCACAGCAAAAAGCAGGCCAAACCAATTCCTCCTCCATCGTCATAATGAAATGGCCACCTCACATTGTCAGCCATTCTGTATTGTGTTCCATCTCATACTTATACCAAAAAGTAGCTCTGCTGGTACATGCAGCAGCCTTTGCTATTATTATTTTAGGGCAAACTCTAGCAAGTTCCGCTAACTTGAGGCAATCCTCACTAGCAACAGATCAGATGCAGCCAAGCTCAATTAAGCTCAGCTTGTTTAAATGGACTTGGGTCCATTTGAGTCGAAGATAAAAGTTTACTGGCCAGATGTTAAGGCCTGCAACCATGGAAATAAATAAGAGCTGACCTGGGACTTGGATAGACTGGTACAGAAAAAGCTATTTACGGTATATGTGTTGTATGTGTGATATAACATTGTGCCACCAGATGGTGACGTGGAGCCCCGTTTTTCTCTACCTGTTTTCCTTGTTTAAATTTACCATGCATTACTGAAACACTTCTTTGATGTGCCTAGATCCAGCCCTGTTTCGTGTGCTTTGTTGTACTGCAAGTCATGGGTTTGTGAGCCTCAGGACTTAATGAGGAATATCTTTGCTTGTTTGGATATTAATGTCAAAAATAAACAAATGGATGTAAACATTTCCCAAAAGCCTTTTTTTTTTTTTTAAGAAAAGTGACAGAGAGTAAGAACAGCTTAATATTTATGATGGAGACATTATGGCCAGGCCTTACACATCTTTGTCATATATATATTTAATACATTTATATATCCCATATTTCCTCCACAAAACTCATAGCAGTATACAGAGGGTCTGTAGAATGACCTGGTTAGCTTCAGAAAGGCTTCTGTATTGTGTCTTGGGGGCTGGGAGATTAGTCAGCAAGTAATTTTAATCCAGTTGATGAAAAGCTTTGCATCTGATGTGCTAAAAGGTGCTAGGAAATACCACTCAACTATCCTGATTTAAGCAAGACATCCCAGAATAACAGAAACCATTCCTGGCTTCTGATTGGATCCCTGAATGTCTCATTTTTCAGCACTCTTGCACAAGTCAGCTGGCTCACACCACAACACCAGACCAAAAGACTTCATTTTTTGGCCTGCCATTCTTGCGCAAATCAGCTGCCTTGCACCAGAGCACCAGACCATAAGACATTTGCCTTTCAGACTTGCATTCTGGCATGAGCCAGCTGGCCCCTGCGAGCGCTCAGGACCAAAAAGAAAGCATCCCAGTTTGGATCACTCAGGTGTTGGAGGGGATGCTAAGAAAGTTCTGTTTCTGGCACTATTTATCTGGTGTTCCATTCACATGCGGAAATCATAGCTGGATATGGCAGCCATTTTGCATGCATTTGTGAAGCAACCCAGAGAGCAGGGTTGGAAACTGAGTGGCCTTCAAGATGTTGCTGCACTACATTTCTTATCCTTCCTGACTATTGGCCTTGTTGGCTGGAGCTGATGGGAGGTGGAATCCAACAACATCTGGAAAGCCCCAGGTTGCCATGCAGTTTGTTTTTCGATAGGGTTAGATTCAGACTGAGTCATGCTTAGAATAAACTCATTAAACTTAAGTAAGTTTGTACATTTATCTCTAAGAGACCCAATACAAGAAGACTAAAATTTTGTTTGAAAATAGGAAATCAGAATTCAACATTAAAGCCTGCTGGAATAAAACAATCTCCAGTAAGCATCAGAAGTTCAGCAGAAAGGGAGTCAATCTGACATAATTGGGCCTATAATGCTGAGTCCAAGGTTTTTGGTTCAAGCCATGGGAATCTGGCTTGAATCTGAGCCATGGGAGACTACTAACAGTGACTTCTCTGAGGACCTCACTGATTGAAGAGGGGTATAAGGGATCAGGCAGTCTGAACCTGGCCTAGCCAGTGCAAGCTTTTGAACAATGGGTGTCCCCATCAACAGTCTAGCTGCAGCATATTGCACAAGCCAAAACCTATGGACCAGCCTCAAGGGTAGCCCCACATAGAGCACACTGCAATAATTGAGTCTTGACATTATGGATGTGTAAATGGCCATGGTCAAATTACCCCTGTCTGAGAATGGCCATATGCATACCAACCATAACTAGCCACATCCATGATCACCCTCACACTCCCCAAACTGTTCTTGCAGAGGGCGGACAGTCCCATCTAAGGTAAAGGGACCCCCGACCATTAGGTCTAGTCGTGACTAGCTCTGGGGTTGCGGTGCTCATCTCGATTTATTGGCCGAGGGAGCTGGCATACAGCTTCCAGGTCATGTGGCCAGCATGACTAAGCTGCTTCTGGCGAACCAGAGCAGCGCACAGAAACACTGTTTACCTTCCCGCAGGAGTGGTACCTATTTATCTACTTGCACTTTGAGGTGCTTTTGAACTGCTAGGTTGGCAGGAGCTGGGACCAAGCAACGGGAGCTCACCCTATCGTGGGGATTTGAACCACCGACCTTCTGATCGGCAAGCCCTAGGCTCTGTGGTTTAACCCACAGTGCCACCCACGCCCCGAGTCCCATCTAGAACAGGCAGTTTACTGGTCCCCTGAACATGGCAACCACCAGCCCACAGTGCCTCTGTTCAAGCTTAGCTTATTGGGCCTCATCCACTACACCAATATGCCCAGACAAGTTACTCTAAGGATGACTCAGTCTGGATCCAAGCCATAGTATAAAACTTTATTTTACAGCCACTTCTTCCATCTCCCCAATTACAGTATTGGAGAATATCATCCCATCTTCTCCAAGGTGATGGGGCCAGGGAGAAAAGGGAAGACATCTAATCAGTGTGGTGCATTCTATTAAATATTCAGCATTATGCTAAACATGACTCTGTAGCTCCCTTACATAATGAAGGAGGCTATTCATGCCTAAGCAGAGAAGGTATGATATAGAGGGATTTCAAATTGCTGGGCTGTGGAACCAGGAGATTTGATCTACTGAAGACCAGCCTCAGGTAATTTATTCACTTTTTATTAGCCACAGCACCAGCAGACTGTGTGTGTGGAATACATATCAGCATCTCAGAAACTCTATTCACCAAACATAATATGTAAAGGTCGTTATGAACCTGGAAAAGAGGCAGTTTAGTGCTGTATAAAAAAATATGAAAAACTCTTTTATATCTATCCTATTCATCCACTTGGGCACTCACACAGGTAATATTATTGTGTTCAGAAAGAAAGAAAGAAAGAAAGAAAGAAAGAAAGAAAGAAAGAAAGAAAGAAAGAAAGAAATGCACTTAGATGTGATGACATTTCTTAAAACAAGTATATGTACCCAAACCCATATTGACAGAATTGGCGTGTTTTTATCCAAGAGCTTTTTGATTAAGTTCACTGAGGATGAAAACAGGCCAATGACATAAAACACAAGTCTGGGAGCATAGATCACTGATTCTGCACTGTACAATAACAATGGGAGGCACATAGTTTTCAGAGAAGTGGCAGGCAGAGGTCCTCTGTCCACTGCTTTCCCTCCTGCAAACCCTCTGGCTCTTTGCCCTTGCTTACAGTATGTGTCAAATATGTTGTTAGGAATATGGAAAGTGCTTTATAATGAGTCAGATCCTTGTTCATCTAGCTCAGTAATGCAGACACTGACTGGCAAGGGGATTTCAGGGTTTCAGACAGGGGACATTCCTAGTCCCTGAACCTGGGACCTTCTGCATGCAAAGCAGTTGCTGTTCCACTTTGCTATGGTCCTTCCCCAAAGATGTGGGAGAAAAGCAACTTCAGGGGGAAAGTGGCAGGTAGGGCGTGGGTTAGGCACCTTCAGCTGCCACTTCTTCCCTTAAAAAAAAGTCTCTTCCTCAAAAAAAAAAAAAAATAGGTTTCATGTGCATGTTTTGCAGCCTTTGCAAAAACAGACAACAAACCATCCTGGAAACTTTCTAACGCATCAAATCAGCATTCATTTTAAATACTAGCATTGCTGTCAATCGTCAGCTATAAAATAATGTATAAAACAAATACTACAGATTATGGGTGATGGCCAACTAACAGTATGATCCTAATCATGTCTATTCAGAAGGAAAGCCATGTTGCATTCAATGGGGCTTGCTTCTACGGTTAGGAGGGGTTAGGGTTGAGGCCTAATGCATCAAGTTAGAAGGTGACAAGACTTTTGCTCTGGCAAAGGAGAATTCTACACCAGCTAATTCTTCCCTTCCATATATCTGCCATTCCTGATTACTCACAGGTATGTGGGGTTAGAATTGCAGCCTACATCATAATACAAGCAGAGTACAAGAGTAAATAGACAGACTTAAGTTACTCAACTGCATCATTTTCAATGGGGCTACTCTGAGTACAACTAACATTGGATAGAACCCTATTTCATTTACTTCATAAAATTTATATACCGCTTGATATACCGCAAGCTATCAAATACCAACAACTTAAAGGCTGGCTTCCAGTACTCTTTTAAATCAAGTATGCAGCACATATTTGACCTCAAAATCCATAGAAGAAAGCTTCTCTACTGATTGTATCCTCTATACAAACTTTAACTCACAAGAATCCCTGAAATGGAGACGCCGTGTGATAAATTGTGGCTGTGCAAGTAATTTGAAATATTCCCTGATACAATTCGTGCCCAAACTGGCTGTTTTCCACATGCCATTATAGCAACTATTACCGAATGGGCTTCAGATATAATCCATAAGGCACAGCATGGTTCTGATACCTCTCTCTCTAGTGTATCATTTCTGGCATCATTTGGTAAACATGTGAATCTGTGCAGGAATGTATAGGAGGCACCGTCTTTCATACGCTGAAATTACAGTTGCTGCCCTGATCTATACAGCTATAGATATGTGGGTTAGCTAACAGCTGGAATCCCTCTGTTGTTTTTTTAGGAACACACTCAATTGTGGCTTGTTTAAGTCCAGTACTGATGAAAGTCCCTGTAAACTACGGTAAATATTTTCCACCTGCAAAGACAAGACTCCTATCTAAATTCCACTTTGTGCACTATCCAATTCAAGCTGAGCAGTGAAAGGCTTTAAAGTGCTGGCCTATGCTGTCACTAACCACAGTGCCGACATTTAAAAGGTATTTGCTTTGGACTTTGTACCACCCTGGTGCCTGGATTCCCCCCTAGCTTGACTGTCTGATCAGTGTGTGTTTTCCTTTAGGTTAACAATCTCAAAAGCTTCCTGTGATCTGATTAACAAATACAAGAGGATTTTGACTAGAAGAGCACACATGTTATCTGGGTCTGACTTGGAAAGTGATATGCAACAGGATGTGGACCAGAACAGACTTTTAAAAGATGCATTAATGATGTACATTAGAAGGCGATATTTTACTGGCTGGCGAATTCTGCACCAGCTGAAGTTTCCAAACCGTCTTCAGAGGCAGCCCTAGGTGTAATGTCTTGCAGTCAGCCTAGGGGTTACCAGAGCATAGATGACAAAAGTTAGGCTATCCTTGTTCAGACAGGGGTGCAGCTGGGCCACTAGCTGAAGCTGATGAAAAGCACTCCACATCACTGAGATCACCTGAGCCTCAAATGATAGCAAAGGATGCAAAAGTACCCCCAGCTACATACTCACTTCTTCAGAGGGAGCATAACTGCATGAAGAGAAGCCAACCTCCCATCCATCTGGTCTCAGGAACCACCAAGTAACAATGCGCCAGTCTTATCTAGATTGGAATTCAGTTTATTGGCTCTCATCCAGTTTGTTATCAAGGCAAGACAGCGGTCCAGCACATCCACTGCCCCTGCAGATGTAAAGGAGGAATAGATCTGTGTGTCATCAGCATATTGCTGACAATGTACTCCAAAACTCCAGATGACCCCACTCAGCATTTTCATGTAGATGATAAACAGCATGGGGAATAAATTCCAACACCAAGGAACCCCACATTGAAGGCTCCACAGGCCCAAACATCACCCTCTGGAAGACACCATCCAAGTAGAACTGGAACCACCCCTGCTGTAGAATCTCAAGAATCAGGAGCATAAGCAGTATTTGGCATAGGCCAAGGTTTCAAGGCACAGTTGAAGCCCATGCATTGTTCCAGGGACTGGCATGACCATGGGGCCACCACTCAAAAGGTCATGTCTCTCATGCTAACCAGACTTTATGGTGCTGCAGGAAAACAAAGGGTGTGTGTGTGCGCGCGCGCAGGGGAGACAAGTTAGTAGCCTTTTACCAACATCCAGGATCTCTTCCAGACTATGTAAACAGTAGGGTGATGGTGATGGTGCAGAAGACTCTGTTCCCATCTAGAGCCAGCTCCAGGCTTGGGTGACCCATAGGAATCATGCCATCCTAGTTCCTTCATACCTGGGCATCGTGGTGGTTGAGGCTGCCAACGGGGCCATAGACAGTAGTTGGGCCTCCGACAGATGTCTTCACTACTGTGGTCTCTGGCATTTCCCTGTGCATGATGTGTGGTGGTACAAGACCCAACATGTGCATATTTGTTGGCATGTCTCAGCATATCTACTACATCTGTACATGCATAGGTTGACTATGTTGAGAGGCATTCATGTGTATACACTTGCACGTGTATAGCCACATTGTGGATGTGCCAATGAGTATGAGAACCATGTGGCATGAAAGCCTGCCTACACAACACAACACCACACACACACACACACACACACACAGTGCATTCATGCACCGCATAGTGGAGAGTTTGAACATCTGTAAAGAGCTATATTATCTCTGATTCCTGGTACAAGAGTTCTGAGAGAGGAAAGCAAGAATCATAAGGATCCCCAATTTAAAATCTGGTGACAATGCCAGAAGCTGAGAATTGCAGAACAAGCCTACCCATCTAATCTAGTATGAAAGAGGTTTTTAATAGCAAATAGAGTAGAATTGGGCAACTCTGTCTCACTCATCATGTAAAGGAGAGCCATCAAAAGCACACTAATGGGATTGGGCTGTGGCTTAAGCCATTCCTCTAAATTTTGTCATTTATTATTGGCAATTTATAATAAAAGAGAGTGCTCTTTAAAAGTGGTTAGTGGCCGTTGTGAGGTTTTGTTTTTGCAGTGTCTGGTGCCCTCTGGTGGTTTCAGTTTGATACATTTAAAGTTGCATTCTGCTCTCTTTCTAGACAACTGAAAGCTATAGGAGAGTAGTGGAGATAATCTCTTTAACTACAAAATGAATGAGGATTATTGACAAATTCAGGGGGAGGGGATCTAAGCTATGGACTAGTTTACAAATGTTTATGCCATGGAAACAATTTAATGCCCTTCATTTGGCATGGAATTTGTATCACAGATGTGCATTGGATTCAGACAAATCATGAATCCGAAATCAAAACAGGATGATTCAGGAGTCATCAGAAGTGAGTCAAGGGTTCTCTGAATCAATCCAAACCAAGTCTGGTTCCCACAATGCTTCATTAATGATTCAGAGGTAAACAAGGGCATAGACAGTGTGTCCATAATAATCGAAACAGTTACATGTACACTACCTCTGAGCAGTGGCAGATTCCAAGGGTCCCAACTGCACACCTTAGGTGCCTTTGTGATATGTGGTGTTGCTTTCACATATGCACAGGCAAAGCATGAAATGGAAATGTGGTGCCTCCCCACTTGTGGCATGCTCCCCAGAAAGAGTTTGAATTTTAGGCCTAATTTCTCTGAAAACCTTATCCTAATTTCATTATATCATCTCAGTGCAGATAGTTCTTCAGATACCACATAGTTTAGGCTCGTTGGGGCGTGCTGGCTATTCAGACAAGACCAGAAGACACCAGACATGGATTATATACAAAGCTTGTTGTGATAAAGATACAGAAATGTGTTGCTTCAAAGTTACCGCCAATAGGACATAGCTGATACTTGCAGCTGGTGAAGTAGTAAACAATAAGACAGCAAGACACCTTTAGGTATGTGGGAATCCAATTTTGGAACAGGTGGCTCTGAAACTGATGACACAGTCTGGGTCCTACCTCTTTGGATCTATAAACTGTGACACTACCCTCTGGTATCTAATTGGCTAAGTACTGAAATAGCCCAACCCATCCCCTGGGGGGTGTCATACCTAGTTTTGATTTTCACAGATGCTCTTGAAACTGGCAGTTCATCATTCTTGACATCCTACCATGTCACCATGTCAACCCATCCCACGTTCTTTTCACCCCAATAGCTATATATCTGACCATAATTTCTTACTCCTACCCCTGTATTCTAACTTTTCTCCATGCCTGCAATTTCACTTCCCCATTCTTGCTGGGCATCTGTGGTCTTATCCTGACATGTGCACTTGAATGTACTTGCAATGCCAACTATCAGTGCTCCTATATTAGCTTTTGGAATCTTTCCATCAGTCATGCCCTTTCACTCAGATCCCTGTGTCTGACTTCTTCTTTTCAAATTCCATACTTCAGCCAACACAACAGTTTGTGCCCATGAGCATCTGGTTTGTGACTTCCACAGAAAAGACTTGTAATATCAGAATATAAGAGCATCCATATATACCATAATCAGTAGGGGTCTTAAGGTCCTATACCAGGGGTCGGCAACCACAGCTCCGGAGCCGCATGTGGCTCTTTTACACCTTTGCCGCGGCTCTGGGGCGGATACTAGCAAGGGGAGGAGGCTCATTGTGCGCCCCGACACTCCCCACTGTGGTGGGCACTGTACTGGCTGCGACGTCGCATGGAGGCAGTGTGTGTGTTAGTCACGCACCGTCCCGACATCACCTTCCCGCCCGCCCATTACATTGTAAGGGGCATGTACGCTGGTCACTGCATTGAAAGGGGGCATGTACGCTGGTCACTGTTTTGAAGGGGAGTGAAGAACACACACACACAAAAAGGTAACTTGTTAATTTAACGTTTATTTCTATGAGGAGGAGTAATTCTGAGGGGTCAAACAAAGAAATAATAAAAAAGTGACCAAAAAGTTATTTTTATAATGATGAGTTTTGCAGCTCCCAGTTTTTTTTCCTTCGGAAATGGGTCCAAGTGGCTCTTTTTGTCTTAAAGGTTGCAGACCCCTGTCCTATACTCATACACCACAAGCCATAGCACTGGATTCAGAACACAGAGAGCAAAATTAGGGCTCTCTGCATGTTCCCAGCTTCAACTGCAAGGACTGGCTGTTGTTTTATTATATTCAGTAACAATATTACCTCCAGACATCTAGCCATTAAACTATTTACATGAAACCACAGAAAGAGGTTGTCCGGAGGTTTGGGGTTAGGTATCACCAGTATCCAAGGAAGATGTCTTGATTCTAAATTTAAAGGTGCCTTGCACAAAAATACCTGCACCCATCTGCCTGATATTTTACAGTGGTCATCTGAACAGAAGGTGCGAGCACACCTGCAAATTTCATCTGATTATGCCAAACAATAAAGTTTTAGACAACAAAAAGAAAAAGAAAGAAACACCCAGAACCTATTTGTTTGATGATTGGTAGGCTTTATCTAATCAGGAAGGGCTAGTATGTCTGCAAATTCCAGTAACTTGTAACAAAAAGCATTCCAAAGTGGAAGCTGGGCTCTGAATGTGCCATCTCATCTCTTGATTACCTGTGCAGGCATGAAAGAGAATCTCTCATAACATGCTTGCTGCTAAATATTTCAAATACTAAATACCATATACCATTACCTCCCAGCTGTCAAAAACATGCCAATCATCAAATATTGTCATATATGAAATACCATTGCATGTCAGCCATCAAGTCCCATTACATGCCAACTATAGTTAAACATCAAAAGCTGAAAGCAAAATGCTCTCCGATGTCAAATATAGATGTCAAATAGATTGCTTTTTGTCTGCAAACTTTGGCATTTTCCTGAGCCTGCTGATACCCTTCCGGGTAGTTGAGGCTCGTTTCGGCTACATACCCAATAGGACTCAAAGCCTGAGCATCAGAAATAGAAGGATTGATTAAAAGGTTGCAGCATAGTATTTAGTGAGCAAATTTGTTCTAGCTTTCAGTCAAACAAGCACAGACACTTTTGATGACTGAAGCAGTATTTTTTTAAAAAAAATAAAATGGATGCTGTGATACCATGAGCCACAGAGCTGCTGCTGGTACTACCATTAAGAAAATGTTGAGTGGCAGAAGGAAGCTAAAGTCCCTGCAGCAGATGCCATCTGTCCTATAAATACTCAGACAGATGCTACTGCTGTGCCAATTGCTCATGTCTTTCCTGGTGTGTTCAAGGTTCTCCTAACTTTCCTTTGACAAATGTGAAGCTTTTGCCAAGAACCTACCCTGCCAAATGACCATCTTTTATAACACGGAATCATTCCCCAGCTGCCAATTACGCTCAAAGTCATGACGCTGGCACAGTTTACCAACATATGCATTCCGGAGGATAACTTTAACAACCAGAGTGCAACTGTGCTGTTATCACAGTTGTACACATAACCCTTTATGTGTTCCTGTTAATGTGAACTATGCAGCTCAGCTAAGATGCAGCTGCCAAGGCAACAAATATTCTCTCACATGCTGGGCACAATAACCATTTGGATCACATTTTAAAAGATAAATGTTTTCCTTAGTCCAAGCTAACAGGTGTGAAAATGTCTTGGCTGGGCAGGAAACAAGCAGTTCATAAAACCAGCCACTAGAGGCAGCATTCAAATATAACAAAAAAAATATATATTTAAAATTAATAAATAAATGTGTAAAGTAATACATTCAGAAATTATAGCATGGTCAAGAGCTTAGCACAAAAAAGCTTAATCATAACATGAGTATAGGAGCACTCTAAAGAAAAGTATGCTTGGAAACTAATCCAGGGCAAATGTATGCTTAGCACTGAGGAGATAGAAAGCAGTGGGCATGATCCAGCTAAATGTAAGCATTTTTGCTCAAATGGTTTTACAGGAAAGTAAAATATATACAACTTAAACCTCCCACTTGGGTGGGGGATGAGAACTTAGTGTCTGAATCATGTTCAAGCCCTATATGGTTTATGCCCATGCTATCTGAAGGAGCATATTCCCTACTACAAACCTGCCCAGGGCCCAAATCCTCAGTGGAGGCTCTTCTCTCAGTTTCTCAGTGGAAGCACCAGCAGGGGAATCTGCAAAGGGGAAGAAGGATCAGTGCCAGGTGGTGGGACGACGCTGAGTGGTCAGAGGGAGAAGAAGGGGCAGACTGGGAGGAGGATGATTCAGAAGCTGAAGAGTCAACAGGGTTTAGTGAGCAGGGAGAGTCTGTGGCAGATAGTAGCCCAGAATGAGACGCAGGAGCTGAGGTTGGAGAGGAGCAGGGCCAAGAGGCAGAAATGAGGCAGGCTGTTGAACAATCCAGGGATTCTCCCCCCTCCTGCTGCAACCAGTTCCCCTCCCCTCTGTTCTCCCAGAACACATAGAGGAATGAAGAGGGCAGAGCAAAGAGAGACAATGAAGGAGTCTTAGATTGCTTGGGAAGGGCCAGGGGGAGGAGGAGTCTTTGGGAGCAGTGGGAAGGCAGGGATCTTCAGTCCTCGCAACTGCCTCATTAGGGCAAGATCTACTGGGAAGAGTTGCTGTGATCACTAGGCCTGAGGTTTTTTTAAAAAAAAATAGTTAACTTCACTGACACCACATGTTTTATTGCTATCCTACACCTTACTCCAGCTCCTGACATCCTAGTGAGGCTAGACTGGCTCTCTACTTGTCCTTCCCTCAGGAAGTGAAGACTGTTTTATTCTGGCAGACTTTGGGGAACAGACTTGTTCAAGGAAAGTGCATTTAATGGTGCTGTGCTGTTTTTACTAGATAGGTTTACTAAATTTGTTTTATACAGTGGTGCCTCGCAAGACGAAATTAATTCGTTCCGTGAGTCTCTTCGTCTAGCGGTTTTTTCGTCTTGCGAAGCAACCCTATTAGCGGCTTAGCGGATTAGCGCTATTAGCAGTTTAGCAGCTATTAGCGGCTATTAAAGGCTTAAGGGATTAGCGGATTAGCTGCTAAAAGGCTATTAGCGGTTTAGCAGCTTAGAAAAAGGGGGTGGGGAGCAAAAAAAAATCTCAAGACTCGCAAGACATTTTCGTCTTGCGAAGTAAGCCCATAGGGAAATTCGTCCTGCGAAGCGCATCGAAAAACGGAAAACCCTTTCGTCTAGCGGGTTTTCCGTCTTGCGAGGCATTCGTCTTGCGGGGCACCACTGTGTTTTTAAAATTCTATTATAGTGCAATTATTTTTGAACTATTATCTGTTATATACTTTTAACTTTCTAAGTGAGTGCTGTATAATTGTAACTCAGAGGTGGGGAACCTGGGCTTCTCCAGCTGTCACTAGAACACAACTCCCATCATCCCCATTGGAAACTGGAGTTCAACAAATTTGCAGGGCCACTGGTTTCCCTCCCTGATGTATGCAATTTCATTTGCTAACAGATCTATATTTAACTCTCTCTTTTTTAGAAATAAAAAAGCAGCGTGGTACAATTCTCTCATATGACAGATAGCTAAGGTTTGAGGTTAGGTGAACAGAAAGCTGCTCACCTCATCCTGAACCTGCAGTGTCGTTCTTTTAATCACTGTATTTTTAATCACTTCATCCAGCCCATTAATTGACTAAAGGTTTCTATAAAATACTTTCAGCTAATCAGTTAAGGAATCACTACTGTTTTACATTTGGTACCTGTCAAGAAGGAGAACAACGTAAATTATAGCTTAGTGAAACTTCCCCACTTTAGGAACTTAGGAAACTGCCATATACTGAACTTGCATTCACATGGCAGTTTATTCCATTTTCATGACCTTTTCCTAACTTTTAATTTCCACATTCCACATGATGTAAAAGCCACTTCTACACTCATTTCCATATTATTTGCAAATAGGTCTTTTCTGGAAGCAAATGACATGGAAATGAGCATTAAACATAATTCCAGAAGTAGCTTACATCATGAGCTCAAATATAACACAGAATTCAACAGTTAGGGGAAAGTCGTGAACATGGAATAAACTATCATGTGAATGCAGCCCAAGTCAGTGCTATTTTTCTAGAAAAAGAGGTTTCAGAACTCACCATGAACGCCTCACTTGTTCGCTTATAATGTCAATGGCATCCACCTGATAGGTGTCAGAACTGAGTTTCGGCTGAAGAAAAGCCCTGCCTTTAGCCCATCAAGTCCAATATTGCTAACACTTAATGACAATAACCCTCCAGAGTTTCAGACATGAATCTCTCTCTCCCCCCCCCTCCCCCCTACATCAAATACAGCTTATCAGTGAAGCTAAAGTTTATTTCCTATGGCTACAGGGTGTGGAACACCAGCTTGCAAGTGAGTACAGTGGTACCTCGGGTTACATACGCTTCAGGTTACATACGCTTCAGGTTACAGACTCCACTAACCCAGAAATAGTACGTCAGGTTAAGAACTTTCCTTCAGGATGAGAACAGAAATCGTGCTCCGGCGGCGCAGCAGCAGTGGGAGGCCCCATTAGCTAAAGTGGGGCTTCAGGTTAAGAACAGTTTCAGGTTAAGAACGGACCTCCGGAATGAATTAAGTACTTAACCTGAGGTACCACCATATTTAGAAGTTTGAAGTGACTTTTTTTCCCTTCTCTTTTGACAGGGAGACAGTTGTCTAATTCTTCCAGAAGAGGGTGCTGTTCTCTTTCAGGAGGTAAGGCGTCTCCTTGCCTAAAGATTCTGGAAATGCAATACAGATTATGGGCACTTCTCATGGGCACTGTATCTTTAGCCATGGGAAGGAAATACTGGGAAGGAAAATGACTGGGAAGGAAGTAAAGCCTTTTAACCCTTTAAGACATGTGCTTGTGTTGTGGGGAATACCTGAAACAAATCCAAAGTTTCATGCATTCTACTCTTAAAGGTATAGGCGCTTTTTCCTCATTTCAGCTGACCATCCTAATAGAATTATGCTGGAAATCAGTAGCATTTATGTGGGGGATACTGCATTAGTTTTCCTGCTTACAATGCTAGTGCATCTTCTTTCTAGCATTCATTTCAAACTGCAGTACCTGTTGTATTACGGAACTGTGACTTTAGCATACCGCCATGTCATGCTAAATTTCATTCACCCCAGTGAGGTTGGTGTGACACTATAACAATTGTCATTGGACCATGTTGCTACTCCCCTATCCTTTCCACACAAGTGTGTACTTCAGTTTCCCAATGAAAGTATCAGGGGGGAAAACTATATGCCAGTATTTCACCCACACATTTTTTCACTTCTGCAATTTTGGGGGTTGATGGGGTTACAAATTGCTTTTTTTCTGGAAGTGATTAACACAAAAATGAGAGTTAAACTGCCACTATATTCCATGTTGTTCGGATGCCTGATTATCGCCTTCCAAAGCAACTACTTTATTCCAAACTTAAAAATGGAAAGTGTAATGCTGGTGATCAACAAAAGAAGTTTAAAGACTCTCTCAAGGCAAATCTTTTAAAACGTAGTTTAAACACTGACAACTGGGGAACACTGGCCTGCAAGCGCTCCAGTTGGAGAACAGCCTTATTAAAGGTGTCATGGGCTTTGAAGACACTCAAACTCAGGATGAAAGAGAGAAACATGCTAAGAGGAAGGCACATTTGGCAAACTCTCAACTTGATCAACTCTCACCCGGAAACCCATGTCCCCACTGTGGAAGGATGTGTGGATCCAGAATTATGGACTCACTGCTAAAGCTGTGTTCATGGAAGACAATCTTAGTCGGCTATGACAGATCACTGAAGAAGAAGATTCCACTAAATTTCCAGGAGTTGCTTTTGTATTATGTGAAAGCTCAAATATATTGCAAAAGCTAACAGCTAGGAAAACTGAATAGACTGCTGTGTAAACGCAGTCTTTGTGATTTATTGTTTTTACGTGTCTGTGATTGGCATTGACTTGTGCCTTGTTTAAAAAAATGGGTTCATAAATTAACATCAGCTGGTATTTCTAGGCTGGTCCTGTGTGACAGCAGAGCACTGAAGGCTAATATACTGTGTGTAAGGCTGATAATTAACTCCCCTGAGAAAAGCATTTTCATCAAGGGATAGTGGCACTTAATTTCTAAAAGAAAGAAAAATACGGTATATAATTTTCCTTCAAGAATTCCCATGTGATAAAGGCAAATTCTGCTCTTGGTTCAGGAGTTAAATCAACATGAGTTCAAAAGACAAGTGAGCGGGGGGGGGGGGGAGACCTGCTTTGTGTTTTTATTTCCTGTACCTATTTTTGGAAACAGAACCCTCGTGACTTGATGTAACAGGATTTGATAGAGGATTCAGCATGACAATGTTGCAGTTGTTCTGTGTACAGGAAAGCAAAGGGATTATTCTGAAAGCTGTACTTAAAATGAAGCCCCTTTTTGGAATGCAGACACCATGTGAAATTCACGCTTGGCTTTAAGCTTCCCTGAAAAGAACACCTCTGTTTATAGGGAGGGACTGCAACTTGGTAGGCAGGCAGGCAGGCAAGGAATGCTTTCAGTTTCCAAACAGGGTTGCTAATTGACTGGGAAAAGGTACCCAGACTAGTTTTGCCTCTAACACAGTGGTGGTAAACCTGTTACTTTGGCCCTGCAAGTACTGCTGGATTTCAGCTTCCATCCTACCTGATCACTGATCATGTGGACTGAGGCTGGTGGGATTCCAACAACAATCCTTTTTTAAACAAATATGTAGGAATCAACACGTAGATTGTGAGCAAATCAAATATCTGTTAAAGACGGATGCCCAATTTGTTTTATTTGCCTATCATGGAAATTTGGCACTTAACGCCAAGATTTTCATAGCACACATTGCATCTGTTTGATAGAGGAAATGTGATTACATGCTGAAGGAACAAAGTCACAGACTAGGTACTAGTCTGAGTTCAAAACAGCAAGGTGGGCAGAAGTCATGCAACCACTGCTTCCAAAAATCTATCAGCTATGGGGAGATAAAGCAGCTGCCAGACACCTGCCTTAGCATTTAACTCAGCAGGTGTGCCCTCAGATGGTGAAGAGTCAGCAACCTGGGAATTACTGTTGCACCTGCAGACATCTGAGCACCAATTACATCAAACAAATTCCATGCCGTGTATGAACTGACCAACAAAAAGGGGAACCCAAAAGAGCAGCTGGAAGGAAACAGCAGAAAACACTGGGTTCAAATTTTTGTTTTTGTTACCAGGTATGAATTGTATACAACTTTCATTACTTGTTTAAACTATTGAGCAGGAGAACAATTCTTTTTCTAAATGCCACTTAAATATATTCTAAGGAAATAAAACAATGGAAGACACACACACACACTTCACATGGTCACATTACAAAATTGGCCAAATCACAAAAGGCTTAAAACATTTTTTCAGTGGTGATGGACATGATGGGTAGAGAGCTGCACGTTTAACTGTTTCATAGAAGAAAGAAGTGCAATGCTTCCTTCAAAAGTTACATACTGCTGTTTTTATTCGTATTATTATTATCGTACCACTTATATGCCAAAATGGCCTCTGAGCAGTTCACAGCTATAAAATGAATGTTAATCTTAAATTGTACAGAACATTAAAGTATTCAATTAAACAAACCAGGTTAAAACAGTTAAAAACAATAAGATTGAAAATTTAGAACATCATTTGTGCCCCTTCAAGGAGCTCTGAGCAGAATACACAGGGTGATCTCCTTTTATCTACATAGCCATCCAGTGACTTGCAGGTTTCCTTCTGATGAGGAACATGGCCTGCTCTTGCTTTGAGGGACCATCAGCAAAATGCCCTCTTGTGGAACCACTCCTCTATTAGTTGTCCCCTGGTGCCAGCCACAGACAGTAATGTGATCAGGACTAGGCAATTCAGCATCAATCTGGGGCACTGTGTGAAATGAACATGGTATTTGGTTGGCAAACATGGTAGGTCCAGCTGTGGCCCCAGAAGATGCCCAATTGTGCCAGGTGTTGACACCAAACCTTCCAAAGAGACATGGCTGAAGTGCTACTACTCTGGCATGGATAACCACAATGTTGCGCCACAATGTCATGTTTCTCACAGCATCAGCAGCAAAACCACTGCTGCTGCCTTGAAATGCAGGATGATCTTTCATGCCAGCTTGGCCTGCTACTTTACCCTAGATTGGAAGATTTGTCATCTAGTGAATTTAGACACTGCGATATTGCTCATCTGTTTAATATACAGCTTTACTCTCCAACTTCTGAAGCAAAGTTTATTTTAGTTCCAAGCCACAGCAATCTCCAAGCAGTCGTTTTAACCTTTCTTATCGCCCTTTCCAAACAATTTTTGTATCGGAGGCCTTTGAATCATGTCACCGTATCCCCTGACTGGAGAGTGCATTGGAAAATAAATCCATATAGCTATGGCAACAAGAGAAGTATCAGATTCCACACCCTGCTCCCGCTACATGCTTCTGGTGTCAGAAAATGGAAATGCCTATGAATTGTTGCTTAAGACAGTGCTGCGCATTTGATATACCCAAGCAAGCTAACAAGGGAAAGTGTCTCTTTAGCTAAAAGGGAGACAGTTTCGAAAAGCAATTTTGGCGCGCACACACATAGGTATACTGCAGACAGAGAATTACTGAGGGGGAAATAAAAGTGACATTTAAATATTTAGAGAAAATACCACCCCCTCAGAAAAGAGGTTCTTTACTGCCAGGGGAGGGGGGAGGGGAGACACAATATTCTTCTAAACCTGTTTATATCAAAAGGATACCCTTTCATAACAGAAACAAGTCCTCCCCGTCCCCATAGTGTATTGACACAGTTTCAGGCCTTGCTCTTTCATACTGGCTGATTCAAAGGCTGCACTTGCACTATGCATTTGAAGCCTCATCATCCCACTTTAAAAGGTCATTGCATCCCTCAAGGAATCCTGGGAACTGTAGTTTGTGAAGGGTGCGGAGAGCTTTTAGGAGACCCCTAGTCCCTCACAGGTTGGATAGCTCTGCCAGACAGAAGCAACTACAGTGGTACCTCGGGTTAAATACTTAATTCGTTCTGGAGGTCCATTCTTAACCTGAAACTGTTGTTAACCTGAAGCACCACTTTAGCTAATGGTGCCTCCTGCTGCCTCCGCGCCACCAGAGCACAATTTCTGTTCTCATCCTGAAGCAAAGTTCTTAACCTGAAGCACTATTTCTGGATTAGCGGAGTCTGTAACCTGAAGCGTATGTAACCTGAAGTGTATGTAACCCGAGGTACCACTGTAGACTCATTGTTGGGAAGGGATATCCCCATCTTACCCCTTCACAGGTTCAGGGCTGTCTTCCTCACGTGTCTGCCCTACCCCCCTCAAGAGGCACCCTCCTCTCTGACTCTCTGAGACTTCTAAGCTTTCAGAAGGAGTCTGGAAGTTTACAGCATCCCTTCAGCCCCACCCTTTACCAGCTGCCATCCAATTAAGCTGATTGCTGGTGACGATAGACATGAGTAAGCAGCTGGTCAGGCAGCTTCTTTTTCCCTTCCCTCACAAAGATCATGGAGGAGCACAAACCTTCCTCAGACTCCCTCCCAATCTCAGAGTTGGCATTCAGAGTCATACTCTGCCTCTAAACATGGAGGTCCCATTTAGCCTTCATGGGGAATAGCTTCTGGTAGGCCTGTCTTTAATTCTTCTAACAAACCATGTTGTGGTAGCAAATTCTGTGTGTTGATTATGCAGCATGAAGAAATACACTTCTGAATCCATTACCGGGGCGTGGCCAACCATTGACCAATATGGCAGCATAGACTGTCTTGCCTCAGTCCTTAAATAAGCAAATGCTACGGAATTAAAAATTTCTATTTTTCTTAAAACAGGAGCCCCTGATGGGACACACATTCTAGAAGAAAGAAAAACAAAGCAGACCCACTTAACCTGTGGCTCTCTCCTTCAGCAACCGTGGAACATTCATCAGACATCTCAACCTCACAGAAAAGCAATATGGTGCCCGAGGTAGAAAGAAGCAGGAGCAGCAGACCTGGAAAGGTAAACAAAAATTATGACCTAACTTTAACACAAAATTTAGGTTCCTTAATCAGAAACTGATTAAGCTAAGACTGGTCACAAGCTCTTAAGCCCCTGGGGGAAGAGAAAGCGAACTTTTAAGAAGCTATAACAGAAGTAAAAAGAACTGCTGGTGAAGAATTTGATCTGAATGTTAAAAACAGGATCTCAGTCAACTCTCTTAAGTGCTCTCAGGCAAACCTCCAGTTACAACTGAATGCATTGCCAATCCATCCATGTGGTATGCCCAAAATGGCTGCTGTGCTCTCAAGGGAGAAAATGGGATCTCCCAGTTTTTCCAGGGCCGTTGATGGGTTTGTATTTGTAAGTGGTGAGTCTGTAGCCTATGGGCCTAGTTGGAGCAAACCGCACCTACTTTATCCAACATCACAATGTCAAGCATGAGAAATTGTATGTCACAGCTGCAAACAAACAAACAAACAAAAATCAGGTCCACACTCTAAATGCACTCCTGGTTCTTCCTTTGAATTTGGCATCTTTTTTTTTCTTTTTTGCCAACCTTAGTAGCCACAGCCTGAGTTAGCTATGCTCACAAAGGAACGTTTCCCCCTTTGCAGCTACATCTTGAACTCAAACTGGGCTGCAACAGAAAAAAAGTCCCTTTGCAAGGTGTGACTTAAATTAGCCAAGTTTGCAAGGGAACATTTTTTCCTTTGCAGCTTGGAATGTGTTCAAGCCATGGCTGCAAAAAGAAGAAGAAACTTAAGCACATTTTCTATTATTTCCTTTAAAGTTGTGTCACTTGTTATTGTGATGTTAGCTGATTGCTGACTCACAGATGGACAGCTCTTCCCACCTTTTGAAGCGGCTCATCTGGAGCTCGGAATCCAACTCATTGGCGAGATCCTGTTTCCCATCCCTGGCTTAAATAAACATGCAAGGAGGGGGAAAGGAAGGATCCATGTTACCCTACATGTATTCAAGGCACTGTCTGTAGCAGGGGAAGCCTCCTCTACTCATGCAGTGAACCCTGTGTTGTACACAGTCACTCAGACAGACATGGATGCTCATGCATGCTGTCCCCTCTTTGCGTACTTATTTAAGCCTTATTTTGAACACATGACTAGGGATCATAAGACACCTCCATTTGGGATTAGGGAGTATGAAATCTCTCCTGTGAGTTCCAATGCTTCATTGGACCTCTGCATGCATAAGAACATGCTCACTTGCAAAGAACTTGATCAAATTATTTTGAATTACTTCTGATCAATCAGTGTTGATTCCATTGACCATTATCTTGGGTTCTCAGCACTGATTAGAACTAGTTTCAATATACTATATACTATTTACAATATACTATTTACATGTGATGAAAGTTGCTGGTAACACAAAAATTTATTATGGAAAAATGAATGCATTGCATCTCTTTGTGTGTAATGCTGGAGTAGGCACAACCCAAGCAATCTAAGGTTAGGTTTGATTCCCAAACTTACCGTAATTTGAAACCGGATCAACTCCTTGCTTTGTCTCAGGGTGGATTCTCCACCTAGTCAATTAATTTGCAAGTTGAAGGCGTTCAACTTCTGAGCCCTTGGGGATGCCAAGTGCTCTAACACTACAGTGAAGAGGGAGGATAGTTTTCCAAAATAAGCACACTGACGTCAGAAGCTTTTGTGTTGCTAAGAGAAAGAATGAGCATGGCTTGGGAAAAGCACGCTGTTTCAACAAATCCAGTCGAGTTGGCAGCCAAACCTGGCGAAAGATAATGGAAGCAGTTTGCCGCAATACATACCAGATTGTTACATCAGCCTCGGTTACATGAGCTAGCCACATGTGTGAGGTTATTGAGGAGCATGCCAGGGAAGATGATCGTCTTCTCGTTCATGCTTGCTGGCTGCAGGGACTGCAGATTTATTTTTTTTAAAAAAAAAACCTATCAGATGTTCAAGCGGTAAAGGAAGGGATGGCCTACCAAAGGCTAATTATATACAGAGCACAGTGGTCATTTAACAAAAAGGAGGGAATTTCTTGATCTTTTTCCTTTAATCAGCAAGTGTTCCAAGCTTTCATGGTCCATTAATTTTTAAGAACTGATCAGGAGATAGATGGCTTGGTTTCTGTAATTCTGCCTAGTGATTGTGGACTCTGTATTACCATTTAAATAGCATCATGGTCCATGAAGCAATATGCATATCACTTTCACTATGGTCCCTAACTGCTCAACAGATGTTCCATTATGATTACACCTCTTTCTCTCAAACAAACAAACAAACAAACAAACAAACAAGGCAACTAACAAACTTGTAGTGTAGCCTTTCTACCTAATAACATTAACGCAGCACATAAACTGAACTTTCAATGAAAGCACAACTTGGCCCTGCTCTCAGGGGCAATGCCAGCAGTCAAGACACTGAAGACATCCCCCTTCAGAAATGTTGCTCGCATGTTGCATCAATACCAGTGTGCCTCAGCAAGGATCTGCACCCCCAGTAATCCACATTCCATCTTACCATGCCCTCTGGCAGCCACTTGCACAATGCAAACATCCCTATCAGGGTCAGGTAGGCCTGCCCGCATAGGATTCCACACAGTTTGGAAAACCAGTTATGCAGCACTCCAGAACATGTGGGGCCCTTCACAAACACTGCTGTATACACAAAAGCTTCTTTGCTGAAGATGTCTATGCTGCATGTGCAGATGCTTAGAGGTGAGACAAGCTGGTGTGCACAGCATCATGTGAAACAATGAATAATACTGATGTGGTAGTAACTTCCATGGCAGAAAGTCTGATTCTACTCATGATGATAGGATGATCGGATTTCATTGTAAAAGCTAGCACTTCTTTTAATATTGCAAGAGTTTCCTGTTAAATGACAAGGCACTCCCTTATATAACAAATGACAATGGAATATTTAATTCCCAAGATCCCCTATGCCACAAGGCAAGAGCATGAGCACAGGATGACACAGTTAGAAGCGTCATAAATTAGACCATGGGCAGAATCGAACTAAACCGTTCCACCACTGCAAGGACTTTCAGCTGTGCATGCCCTCTCTTGTCTATGTGTCCCCATATGACCCATAAATCTGTTTTAGAGTTTCCCCAAATCCTCCTAAGTAGATGCACAAAGCATGTGGGAGAGGAGAGGAGAGGGGCAAGGAAGTTCCATTGGGAAGCTAAAAGTCCTTGCACTAGCCAAACTGCCCTATGTGAATCAGTAGGAGACACACAGAGATGTAATTAATACAGTGCATATTAAATAGTTTACTGAAAAGCAGGATTGCCCTGCAACATTTGCAACAGGAGAAAATGTTTTTTTTAAACAAACAAACCCATGAAAGGACTTTAAACATATTTGATAGGTGACATTTCCATGTTTATTTGTTTTATTAAAATTTGCAAATCCTGAGAAAGTGTCGTAATATTTCTACAACTTTGCATTTAGGTGTGCATGTGGCTTTTTGTTTTTGTTTTTAAAAAAACAACAACACCACAGCTTTGCTTTACTCTAAGAGTGCCAAATTGTGTGATATATAAATTTGAATTCTTCAATATAACTGAAGGCGGGAACTTCTGCCTTCCAACTTGAATGAATTTGAATGCAAAATAAAAAATAAAATTGGGCTGTCTCTTGATTTCTTATTATGATTACCCAGAGCATCTGTGCAGTTTTTGTTAACTGTCCTGCCGTCTAATTAACGCCTCGTAAACTGCTGTTACATGGCAGGAAACTCAGGTTTATTATGGAGCATAGATTTGACAGTGAATCACAGCAAGCTCTTTACTTGCATAATTCACAATTACAAGCACTTGTTTGGCACATGCACACTTTGATATTTTTGCATGTATGTTTCAAGTAGTGTAGGAATATACCTAAATGGCGTAAGGGGCAAAGAAGCCCTTATTCTGCTTTTAACCTGAAGAATGAAATCTAGTCATTAACAGTGCAATCATAGGCATGTCTACTCAGAAGTAAGTCCCTCTGAGACTTCCAGGTAAACATGTCTAAGATTGCAGTCTAATGGGCAGTTTCAGTGCAATCCTAAGCGTGTCCATTAGGGGTATTTCCTATTGAATTCCAGGTGAGTGGGGTGAGTATTGCAGCCTTATGTTCCCATCAGTAGATACTAGTCATGATCATTGAATGCTATCTCCAAATGCGGGAGTTGCTGGCGTGCTCTGGTCCATGAGGTCACGGAGAGTTGGACACGACTAAATGACTAAACAACAACAACAACAAATCACTGAGCCTCTTGGGCTTGCCAGTTGGAAAGTCAGCAGTTCAAATCCCTGCTCCAGGGTGAGCTCCCGTTGCTCTGTCCCAGCTCCTGCCAACCTAGCAGTTCCAAAGCACACAAATGCAAGTAGATAAATAGGTACCACTGTGGCAGGAAGGTAAATAGCATTTCCATGCACTCTGACTTCCATTACGGTGTTCTGTTGTGCCAGAAGCGGTTTAGTCATGCTGGCCACACAACCCAGAAAGCTGTCTGTGGACAAGTGCTGACTCCCTCGGGCTGAAAGTGAGATGAGCGCCGCAACCCCATGGTCGCCTTTGACTGGATGTAACCCTCCAGGGGTCCTTGACCTTTGACCTTTACTAGTTATGATCATTGGATGTTATCTCCAGGATCAGAGACAACATACCTCTGAATATCAGCTTCTGGGGAGCAGCAGAGGCAGAGAGATATTGCTTTCCTGTCCGGCTTGTGTGCTTGCCAGTGGTTGTTCTGGAAAACACAATGTATTAGATGATACTTTTTAAAAAATTATGTACACACTTGTATCTCACTTTATAAGGGGTGTCTTTTTAAACCAATCCAGGGGTGTCTTTTTAAACCAATCTAGGGGTGTCTTTTTAAACCAATCCAGGGGTGGCCAACTCCCAAGAGACTGCGATCTACTCACAGAGTTAAAAACTGGCAATCTACCCCCTTTGGGGGGGGGGGGTTCAGGTCAAAGTTGTTGAGTCCTGTTTTTTGGGATTCCGGTCTTTTTTCAGGGAGGAGGGAAGCCCCATTTTTTAGGGGTTCAGGTTTTTGAGTTTTTGAGCTTTTTTTAGGGAGGAGGAAAGCCTTGATTTTGGGGGTGCGGGGCAAAGTGGTTGAGCTACTTTGGGGGGAGCCAGTGATCTACCAGTGATCTACCACAGACATTCCGTGATCTATTATTATTATTATTATTATTATTATTATTATTACTACTACTACTACTACTACTACTACCACCAGTAGATCATGATCTACCTGTTGGATGTGCCTGAACTATGTGAGTCCCAATATTTCAAATGATAATAATCATTCAACAAAAAAGGTAAAGGTACCCCTGCCCGTACGGGCCAGTCTTGACAGACTCTAGGGTTGTGCGCCCATCTCACTTAAGAGGCCGGGGGCCAGCGCTGTCCGGAGACACTTCCGGGTCACTTGGCCAGCATGACAAGCTGCATCTGGCGAGCCAGCGCAGCACACGGAACGCCGTTTATCTTCCCGCTGGTAAGTGGTCCCTATTTATCTACTTGCACTTGGGGGTGCTTTCGAACTGCTAGGTTGGCAGGCGCTGGGACCGAACGACGGGAGCGCACCCCGCCGCGGGGATTCGAACCGCCGACCATGCGATCGGCTAGTCCTAGGCGCTGAGGTTTTACCCACAGCGCCACCCGCGTCCCGCAGCGCCATCATACCATCTGCTAATGCCAAGCACAACTCTTTAATTAAAAGTAGATTAAAATGCAGGCATTTTCAAAGCCTTCTTGCAACAGATAAGAACCTGCACCAGGCCAATGGTTCATCCAGTGGCCACCTGGATGCCTATGCGAAACCAAACAGGACCTGAGCACAATAGCTCTCTCCCGTCATGCATTTTCCAGCAAATGGTATTCCACAGCATTATTGCCTCCAACCATGCCCGCAGAGGATAGACATCATGTCTAGTAGCCATTGATGACCTTAAAGGTAAAGGTAAAGGGACCCCTGACCATTAGGTCCAGTCGTGGCCGACTCTGGGGTTGCAGTGCTCATCTCGCTTTATTGGCCAAGGGAGCCGGCGTACAGCTTCCAGGTCATGTGGCCAGCATGACTAAGCCACTTCTGGTGAACCAGAGCAGTGCACGGAAACGCCGTTTACCTTTCCGCTGGAGTGGTACATATTTATCTACTTGCACTTTGACGTGCTTTCAAACTGCTAGGTTGGCAGGAGCAGGGACCGAGCAACAGGAGCTCACCCCATCATGGGGATTCGAACCACCGACCCTCTGATCAGCAAGTCCTAGCCTCTGTGGTTTAACCGACAGCGCCATTGATGACCTTCTCCTCCAATAATTTCCTCATTCTTCTTTTAAATATGTCCAAGTTGGGAGCCATCATTGCCCCCTGTGGCAACAAGTTCCATAATTTATGTGCTGCATGCATAGTAATAATCTCAATAATAATAAAGAAGGGGCTCTTGGGATGGAGACCCAAAGAGGTGAGGCCACCACTGAAGATGTCTCTTTGGCTCACCGATCCATTAGATCTTGATGGAAAACCAATGGTCTGATCAACAGGATTCTTTTTATGTTATATTCTTCTGAACCTTAGGTTCTTACCTGCAGTGACCATGGGACCCTCATTTGCATTGTGGGGGGTGAGGGCAGTACTATAACCAGTGAGGCAGCAGCTATAAAAATGTGTTATATGCAGTTTGATGTATGGCTTAAATAAGGAATATGTAAATCCTAGCTAAATTAAATGCTGTACATCAACACACGGGCTGCTGTGCCAAATTAGAACAGCTCATTTTTCCTCCCCTCTGAGACAGCTTGTGGCTGTAATTCAGACAGATGTATGAACACAATGCATGCAAGCAAAAGTGTATGAGATAATGTACAGATGTCGCTGCAAATTGGTCTAATCCTGTGCTTCCCATCCCCATTAAAAAATATCAGTTATATCAGTGATAAATTGCATGCACATTCCTATTGGTTGTGACAACACAGTTTCGGTTTTGCCTTTATCTTCCGTATATGTTGTAGATATATATTTAAAAACAGCTGCCTGACCTCTTATGCCCCGCACTTAAATTTGCTGATATTAACTTGGAGTCGAGTGCAGTTTCTGTAGTGGGAGGATTGCCAACTGAACATATTTTCTTTTAGGGGCAGGGGGAGATTTGAGTTCAGGCTGGAAATACCCAGGTGGCTGTGTGTTTTTGGATGGAAAGGTGTTTCTCAGGAAAAGAAACCTACATAAGGGAAAACACCTGACCTATATATCCTGTGCTCCATTCTCTTCCAAATAGCATAGCATACTTATTTCCAGTGAGAGAGCCATGTGGCAGACACATTCCTGCTCAGTAAAACTAGGCAGCTTGTAAGATTTATCTTTGATTTATTTTTTTTAAAAAAGGATAAAGACCATTTTACTCTGCACAGGCATATATTTATTATTAATATTATTATTATTATTATTATTAGTAGTAGTAGTAGTATTTTGTAGGCAAGCTTTGGAGCTATACTTGCAAGATGTCAGAACTCTTGCAGACAAAGGCTACATACACACCTAACAATTAAAGCACATTGAAAGCACATAATTCCACACACACACCCCAAGAATCCTGGGAAGTACAAGTTTGCCCCTCACAGAGCTATAATCCCCAGCACCCTTAACAAGCTACAGTTCCCAGCATCCTTTGCAGGGGAAGTCATGTGCTTTAAATGTGGTTAAACATGCCGTGTGCATGCAGGCTTAGATTCTGAACCTGCGTATAAGATCACACACTACTATCCCAATACACTGGGACCACTGAGTAAGGATTATTTATGTCCCTATCAATTTAGGCTAGCCCTAGGCTGGGTGGTTCAAGCTTAAACTGAAAAAAGTAGGAAAAACCACTGGGATGGTAAGATACAATCTAAGTCAAATCCCTTATGAATACACAGTGGAAGTGAGGAACAGGTTTAAGGATTTAGATTTGGTGGACAGAGTGTCTGAAGAACTATGGATGGAGGCTTGCAACATTATACAGGAGGCAGCAACTAAAACCATCCCAAAGAAAAAGAAATGCAAGAAAGCAAAGTGGCTGCCCAACGAAGCCTTACAAATAGTGGGGGAGAGAAGGCAAGCAAAATGCGAGGGAGATAGTGAAAGATACAGGAAATTGAATGCAGATTTCCAAAGAATAGCAAGGAGAGACAAGAAGGCCTTCTTAAACGAGCAATGCAAAGAAATAGAGGAAAACAACAGAATGGGAAGAACCAGAGATCTGTTCAAGAAAATCGGAAATATGAAAGGAACATTTCATACAAAGATTACCATAATAAAGGACAAAAGTGGTAAGGACCTAACAGAAGCAGAAGACATCAAGAAGAGGTGGCAAGAATACACAGAGGAATTATAACAGAAAGATATGGATGACTCGTACACCCCAGGTAGTGTGGTTGCTGACCTTGAGCCAGACATCCTGGAGAGTGAAGTCAAATGGGCCTTAGAAATCACTGCAAATAACAAGGCCAGTGGAAGTGATGGTATTCCAGCTGAACTATTTAAAATTTTAAAAGATGATGTCGTTAAGGTGCTACACTCAATATGCCAGCAAGTGTGGAAACCCAACAGTGGCCAGAGGATTGGAGAAGCACATGGAAACAGCGTTTACCTTCCCGCCGGAGTGGTACCTATTTATCTACTTGCACTTCGTGCTTTCAAACTGCTAGGTTGGCAGGAGGAGGGACCGAGCAGGGGGAGCTCACCCCGTCATGGGGAATCGAACTGCCAACTTCAAACTTCTGATCGGCAAGCCCTAGGCTCTGTGGTTTAACCCACAGCGCCACCCACATCCCAATTTATATTCTACTTGATTGTAATAAAACCTCAAAGTGGCTTATAAAAATTAAAACATTAAAATTATTATTAAAAGACAGCTAATCTTGAAGGTTTGCAGAGGGCTGGATGGGACAAGAGAGGGAGAGGGAGCTCTCATGCATACATGGAAGTCTGTTGCTGTAGCAGAGCTGCAGCCCACAGAACTTGAGAACCAGCCTAATTATATTATTCTGTCATGTTCTTTTGGCATCTCTCTCTCTGGGGGGGGGGGGAGAGAGAGAGAGAGAGAGAGAGAGAGAGAGAGAGAGAGAGAGAGAGAGAGAGAGAGTGCACCTGTATGTATTTAGTAAGCATTGTGAGATGCAAATCTGAATCCCAATAGAGTTCAGGCAGTACTCAAGTGTTCTTCTGGTAAAAGTCCAGCTAAAATAAAAGGCATGTCAGAGGAAGGGAAGGAAGGAGAGGGAGAGGGAGAGGGAGAGGGAGAGAAAAACTCTTTTCAAGGTCAAGCTGATTATTGAACAGAGAAAGACAAATCCTATACAATTTACTCTTTTATTTCCCTCATATTTTCTTCCTGCTTATAGCAGATTAATGTTATACACCCCCAAGTGTCCAAGCAGGGAGAAGATTGACGGGTTCCAGCATTTACCCTGGCTTTAGTTTCCTTCAGAATGAGGATGCCAGAGGTTTATTGATGTTTTGTAATATTTGTATATACAAATAGGCAAGTGGTGATAAAGCGCTGAATGCCTCAACCGACCCCGCAAAGTCAGCTGTTTCCGCATCAGACCTTCAGAAGGAAGGGATAATCAGCAACTACAGATTCTTTCAGAGAGCACCTTTATGTGTATTTTCAATAGGTCCATCGACACTTCTGCTTGTCCTGTGATTTCAAGTCATGGGGCTGTGGGTTGACAAGTCTGTGGGTTGACATTTGTTCTGATTCAGCAGTAAACAGCAAGTTTTCCTCTTGGATGGGACAAACATAAGTTTGGATGGGTGTCCAGTTTGCCCCTGGCTTGCCTCACCCTTCTGGCAGATGTCATCTTGGCCTTCTTCAGCCATTTTAGCTCTTATTCAGACACATCACCTTAACGTCATGGGTTAACAGTGTCTCCTCAAGTCTGTAAGAGATATTGCGTTGAGGCTACACACATGGATAACTCTACTCATAGAACCCTGATAGGAAACCCATAGGACTGTGAGCTGTGAACATACGCCACTTAAGTCATGCTTTGTAATAGTGGAAAGTGCAGACTAAGTCTGAACCTGGAACAAAACAGAAGGAATGCAACGTAATTTGGGCAATCCTTCTGGGCTCAGACATGCAGCACATCCCACAGCGTCTTCATCCCAAACCCACAAGTCCTTTCCCCATGACTTTCCTCAAGAATGCATTTGGCGTTATGGTGCTGCCAATGTAAAATTCTTTATCTTTGATCTCGATGCAAAATAAATCAGCCATGTGGAAAACATACCATCCAGCTGCTGCAAGCTTGCTTATCATAAGTACTATGAAATGTGGTCCCTGGGAGATTCAGTTTGGATCTGTCTAGCATAATGGAAAGGATGAATCTCTTAGGACTGCATTTTTCCATGTTCTCTGCTTTTTTATTTTACTCTGAGTTGGAAAAACTGGTTTCCCTTCCCTGAGAAAGGGTGGGGCTAGAGGGAAAACACAGGGAAAGACTGAAAGAAGGTCCTAAGATTAAACTTGTATCTGTGTTTTGTTTTGTTTTTATAAAAAAAACTGGTCTGTTTCTTGGTCTTTCTGTGTTCTCTCTGCTTCATTCTGTAATTTGGATTCTAAGCCACTCTATGTAAAGTAAAGCTCTGTGTTCTCTATTCACTATAATGAGAAATAAATAGAGAAATAAAGCTGTAACTTCCCCCCCTGGTCAAAGTGCATGAAATTTGCAGACATAGGAGCCCAATTACAGGCAGGCAGACACATCTGGGAGTTGTTGTGCTGGGCTTCTCTAATGTTTGATTTTTCAAAAATAAAAAGTCTACAGCTTTTTCATCTTCTTCCCAAATTGGATGCAGTTTGCAGCCACAGGTAGCTTTTATGGGGGCATGAAGCCTGCCAGATTTCAGAAGGATAGCTACAGGGTTTCTAAAATACTAGGAATTACTGAACCTACCCTAGTGTTTTGTGAGTAATCAGTCTGAAAACTGTTGGCATGAGAGAGGTGTCCCTGGTATAAAAACCCTGCAGACAGGTGCATCCAAGGGCTTTGGTGAGGGAAGTAAAAAATGATTCACTTTCCTCATACCCCATATTAGAGCCATACTTTTATTTTGTTCAGTAAAACTCCCAAATCCATTATTACTTTTGCATTATTTGTTTATTCATTTTTTTTTAAAAAAAAAAAACAATTAGAATTTAAAAAGAGAGATGCAAAGAATATTATTTAGAAGTATGGGGGAGGAGATTTGTCTCTTGCTGTTTGATACGTTAAAATGTTTTATTGGTTGTACTTTTTTTAAAAAAAAGAACTTTACAGCTTCACACTAGCCTTTCTGGTGCTGTTTGTGTGCTTTGATAGGCCCCACTACATGAGGCTGTCAAAGATTTTGCCTGCAAAGTTGTAAATTGCTTTGGAGTGTCTTTCATTTCTTTTTTTCCTAGAGTGGCATATGACAGACAAAGTAACCTTCAATGAAGCTTTTGAATCTTTTTTTAAAACAACAAAAACAACTGTTGACTGCTGTGCTCAAACAACCACCAAAATCTGGCACTTTTCAGTGTTCTCCAGGCAACATTTTGGACAGATGCCCTTCTTGAAAAGCCCATGGGCAGGGTGGAGACAGGGACTCAAGGATAAGAGCTGCAGAGTGCCTGCTTGTTGGGAATGGCTAGATGACACCTGAACAAAAGCCTTCCTTTTTGGAAGGAGAAAACATTGCAGCATTTTGTTGCAGATGTCACTTGTATGATTTGACTTCTGAGTTGGCAGACAGAAGCCTCAAACATCTGTGATTTGAACCCAGCATAATGAGCTGTGCTCTAAAAGGGTCTACAGCAGGGTTTCCCAAACTTGGGTCTCCAGCTGTTTTTGAAGTACAGTTCCCATCATCCCTGTCCACTGGTCCTGCTATCTAGGGGATGATGAGAGTTGCAGTCCAAAAACAGCTGGAGACCCATGTTTGGGAAACCCTGTTCTACAAACTTCCCTGCTTACTATATTTAATCACATGTTAATTTCTTGGCCAGGTGTGACTGTGACTGCTGGAACCCACCTGTCTAGGCAGCATTATTTATTTTTTATTTATTTAATGTGTATACTGCCCTTTATCCAAAGATTCCCAGGGTGGTTCACAACAGACTATGAGAACATCCAGTGCTTTTACTTAACAATGTTGTTTGCTAAAATAGCAGCTGGAACATGTTGCAGAATTGCATGGAATCTGTGAATTAAAATTACATTAGTGCAATTTTACTATTAGAGTTCCTTCAGTATAGCCCACATCACAGCTGCTCCAGAGATGCCACTGATCTACATTCTTGCTACACTGGAAGAAATTGTGTAATAACTGAAACTATCAAGCTTTTAAAAAGAAAAAAAAAAAGGGAGGGGGGACCCAATCCAAGTCCACAACAGAGATTGCTATTTGTGGCAATTATTTTGTCCCCCACCCCACCCTACCAAGAAAAAAATATCTACACCAAATGTTCACTTCTAATATCCTTGGCTTCTCTAAACTAAGGTTCAAATGAGCTCAGATGAATATCTTAAAGTGCATGTATGCCTTTAGGCATTTGATGAAGTAATCCATGTGGATTGCCAAATTGTCATATATGGAACTAATCAGACAGGTTGTTGCCAGTTTGAAATGCTGAATTCGTTTGACTTTGTCTTCACAAGCAGGAGGTGATTGCTTTTCAGTTGCCCGATCTCAAATATGCATCTATATCCCCATTCTTCTGAAAATGTAACAAGATGTTATGATTTCAGGCCAATGCATTTAAAGAAAGCAAACATTTTATTTATTTTTTAGTTACAAATGTTATTGTTTTTCATATTCATAAAAACAGTTGTTGTTTTTTTCAAATATACATACAATATAAACAACATAACAACCTTGTTTCACACTCCCTAGCTTTCCCCAAGAGCTAGTGAGACAGGAAGCATGGGGGGGAAAGAAGGAAGCAAGCAAAATATAAAGCTGCTTCAGGCATAATGTTGATTCATGGCTTAGTTTTGCATTCAGAAGTAGTCAGGCCAGGGGCCTCTAGTTTGCCTATTATTCCATCCTTCCTATTGTTAATTATTGTTGTGGTTGTTATTTATTAAATTTGCATACTGCCCTTCATCCATAGATCTCAGGGCGGTCTACAACATAAAAATACAATATGTTCATGCTGTAGAATTGGAGGCAATTTTTTGGGTGATTCCCTGTCTTGTTATTTATTTCTTTAAAACATTTATCCTTCCACCATTTTTCCTCACATAGTTGGAGGTGGCATTTTTACACATACTTTTCCTTCCTTAGTATATGGATTTTTGTAGACCAACACACACAGTGGTACCTTGGTTCTCAAACTTAATCCATTCTAGAAGCCTGTTCCAAAAGCAAAGCGTTCCAAAACCAAGGCTCACTAGTACAGTGCGAGACTAGTACAGTGGTACCTCGGCTTAAGAACTTAATTCATTCCGGAGGTCCGTTCTTAACCTGAAACTGTTCTTAACCTGAAGCACCACTTTAGCTGATGGGGCCTCCTGCTGCCGCCGCACCACTGAGGCCCGATTTCTGTTCTCATCCTGAAGCAAAGTTCTTAACCCGAGGTACTATTTCTGGCTTAGTGGAGTCTGTAACCTGAAGCGTATGTAACCCGAGGTACCACTGTAATTCAAAGTGGATTAATCCATTACAGACTTTTAACAACAACCCCGAAAATAGCAATTTAACATGAATTTTACTATCTAACGAGACCATTGAGCCATAAAATGAAAGCAATAAACAATGTACAGCAGTCACACAATCAATCAATCAGTAGCTGAACAGAGTTCCACACAGTCACAAAAAGAGCCGCAAAAACAGAAACACAAAATAAATTGCAGAAACAGACAGACCTCAGCGCAGCACTCAAAACGGAAGTGTGGCACTCAAAACGGAAGTGTAACACTCAAAACAGAGCTTGCTCGGCTTCCGAAAAAGGTTCGCAAACCAGAACACTTACTTCTGGGTTTGCAGTGTTTGGGTTCCAAGTTGTTTGAGTACCAAGGCGTTTGAGAACCAAGGTACCACTGTACACACAAGTTTTTACTGGATTGGAGTACAGCATTACAAAATTAAGATGAGTGTAGATTTTGAAAGAAGGCTGTGCTTTGGTTCTCGTATTGTTTTGGAAACTGTGAGAATACAATCTGAAGTGAGTTTTCACCACATCCCTACTTGTAAGTAAGTGGTATACGATTGCAGCCTGAGAGTGCATTCTTATGCATGTTTACCAAATAAATCTGATGGCTTTCAAGGAGATTTAGTCACAAGCATGTGTGGGATTGAAGCCTCCCTCCCTCTTTCTCTTTATATATATGAAAAGAAAAACCTACATGTTTTCAGATGTTGGCCTTGTATGACTTAAAGGAGACAAAAATATTCAGTAGGAAACACACTTTGTGAATAATAAACAAAATGCTAAACAGATCTTTCCCCCCACAAAATTGCCTACAACAGAGTGTGTGAGCAATAACTGTTTTAGCATTAGGGTTTTACATTATTGTACTTACAGCATGTGGATTATAGTTCTTTCTAGAGACCCTTAAAATCCTATTGAGATGAGGATATCTTTAATCATGTAAGTAATCCACAGCTTAGAGCCTCTGTTGATGTGCGTTGCTATGAAAGACAACAACGGTAGTGAAACAGCTCCTGTGGTCTCTGGTGTCATCAGTGACTTTAGAGGCAAAATCCATTTGGAACCATTAAAGATTAATTTTCAGAATTGGAAATGCATCCTGGCAGGCATGTGCAGAGGCATTTTCCTTGCACTGGGCTGTTATATTACACTATTGCCATTGTCTTAAACCGCTGCTTCAGTATATTCAATTTAACACCACACTCCCTCTCGGCTCTTGCCGCCCCATTTAGGTTGCCAGCTCTGCAAAATTCCATGGTGGTGGGAGGGGGTAAAAGTACTAGAATTTTGATTTGGAGGCAACTCTAAAAAGGCACACGAATGGTCACTAAAGTTGTGGATACAGCAATAGCCTTCCCTTGTTGGCCTCTCATCCAGAAGCCCCATCGTTCCTTGTCTCTTCTCTCTCTTCTGCTGAGAATTCTGTCCTTAGACCCTGTGTTGTTATGTACTGAAGTTCTCACCCTGGGCCAGCAAGGGGGATACTGTAGATAGTTTTCACTCAGGTCCACATATGCAAATAAGGGATTGAGAGTGACGTTCAGTGTTTGGATAGTTACAGAAAGATTGTTACTGTTGCCTTGTAGTTGAGCTCTATATAAGCAGGTTGGCTGAACCCTTCACTTCAGTTCTGTTCTGGCCTGTGAATATTGTTTAGCTGTTTATTGTTGAGCTGTTTAAAGAATCGCTGTGTCGTCTGATATGTTCACCCATAACTTAACATGTGTGAAGGTTCCTGCCCCCATCTTCTTCATCCTTCCTTCCTTCCTTCCTTCCTTTCTTCCTTCCTTCCTTCCTTCCTTCCTTCCTTCCTTCCTTCCTTTCCACTACCCATAATTTCATTAGGCCCCTAGTTTTCCGTTTCATTTTGCTTAAACCCTCCCAGCTAGCCTTCCTGCCTGCTCACCTTGCCTGTTTCTTCTCCTCCTTCTCACTGGCTTTCAACAATACACTACTTCTGCCCTAAAATCACATATGAGCTGTTTTTCGCAGTTCACGTTTTACCGACCTTTCGCTTCTTCAACTCCTCCTCATCTGTCCATCTGCTCCCCGGGGCCCTTTTTTGTGTCTCATGCACCTAATCTCCCTTTATCTTACTCCATGGTCTGTGTTCCTTCCCCCCCCCCCTTCCTTTCTTTCCTGCCTCTGCAGCTCAGCAATATGCTTCTTAGCTTTTTTTTTACCTGTTCAAATCTTTTTACCTTCAACTTTCCAACCTCCAGGCTGTCCACATACCACCCAGCTGCTCCTTTCCCAGGTGCACATATGAAATTTTAATCCCAGACAAACTGATGATTTCCTTTAGTGAAGCCCGAGTACAGAGATCCTGCCAGCCATGTCCCAGCATCTGAACTAATTCAGTTTGCAACTTCTTTTGTAGATCTGATCAGATACTGTCTAATAATAATAATAATAATACTTTATTATTTATACCCCGCCAATTTGGCTGGGCTTCCCCAGCCACTCTGGGTGGCTTCCAACAAAATATTAAAATACAGTAATGCATCAAACATTAAAAACTTCCCTAAACAACATTCCACATCATCTCACACCAGCCATACGTATTGTATTCAATTTTCATATACGATACATATTGGAATGTCATTTATGTCAAGATGAACCTAGTAGCCTGTCTCATTCATTTCCATGCAATACTCTCAAGTGGCAAGTCATTCTGAATTCTAGTTTATTTCATTAGTTGACTCAATTAATTTATTGGCGGGGGGAATGGTGTACTTACAGTGACTTTTCTATTACACATACGACTCTTTAAAGCAATTTTTAAAAAGTGTTTCTTCCTTTTCAGCTCTCTATCTTATTCACTAAAGGAGTATTGGAATAGGATGATAAAGAGGGATTTACTATTTGAAACAGCTTTCTTTTTTTCCCCTCTTCAAAAAAGGCCATCTGGTATCTTATCACTGTAATGCATGCACATACGCGGCAAAGTATCTATTATAACGATAAACTGCTAGGGAGGTTTTTACATCCTCTTATTCCAGATGGTTTGTAATAACTTAGATCCACAACATTTTATATGGCCCTTTAGCCGTAAGGCTGAATTCATTACAATTATATCACACACACACACACACACACACACACACTGCTTTCCTTGTAACAACCTATTTTCACTTCAGTCTTATTTTCCTGATACTCTAAATCAGCCTTCACCAACCTGATGCCGTCAAGCTGTTTTAGACAACAACTCCCATCTTCCCAAGCCAGCACAGACATAAATATAAAGCTGAGCCGAAACTTTATTGAAGAATTTCCAACACAAAACATGGAGGTTCAGGGTGAAAGCTTTTGCAAAACTGTATCCCCTCTCAGGTTTTTTATGCCTACCTGTTTTCATGAGCCTCACAGTAGAGGTGATGGGACTCGTCACTGCCTTGTTAACCTTTTCTCTAGAAGGCTTCATATACAGGAGTGAGAGCAGGAACTATTGCCAGTGGTTGTAGTGGTTAAGAGCGGTAGATTCATAATCTGGGGAACCGGGTTCACGTCTCCCCTCCTCCACATGCAGCTGCTGAGTAACCTTGGGCTAGTCACACTTCTTTGAAGTCTCTCAGCCCCACTCACCTCACAGAGTGTTTGTTGTGGGGGAGGAAGGGAAAGGAGAATGTTAGCCGCTTTGAGACTCCTTCGGGTAGTGATAAAGCGGGATATCAAATCCAAACTCTTCTTCTTCTTCTGCCCTCACTCTGACTTGGCTTCTTAATTGTGCCCCTATTCCCCTCCCCACTACCTAAACCACCAAATATCTCCACACCCACCTACCCCTCAATGTCTTCAATGTCTGCGAGCAGAGTACTGAAACTGCAGAGGCAGATAGGGATTACAGCTTCACTCTGCAATAGATTCTGAAAATCTAAATAATAATGTCCTACCTGAGCTGACAGAGCTGGCCTCAGAGGCAGTGTTGAGGACTCCTGGACTGCTGGTTTTGGGTGACGTCAACATCCATGACGAGGCAACTGGCTTGGGTGGCTCAGGACTTAATGGCTGTTTCAACATGTAATCGGCTCAATGCATGTGACAAGTCCCACTCTGGACCTTGTTTTCTCAACAGGGCAGGAAGAAGGTGATCTGAAATTGGGGGATATTGACATCAGTCCATTCCAGGAGCTTGTGCTAAGTCATAGCTTGACTTAGCATTACAAGTTAGCCAGGAAGCTGAGTATACAAGAGTAGTTACATGGGCCTGTATACCACGCATGCATGCCAAAGGAACAAATAAATCTTGTTTCATTTAACAAAGTCAGTACCAGGACAATTATCTTTACAGAAATGCTTGACACCTCTGCTGATGCATTGTACCTGTTAATAGGACCTGTCATGTTGTAAATTTTACACAGCTTTGCACTCCCCATTAGTGTTTAAGCAAACAGGATGACTGACTGACTTTCCTATTTAAAGATCCCAAACTGAATAGCCACAAAAAGGTATTAGGCCTAGAGATGGGCAAGCACAGCTGTGGATCCCTTTTGTGATCCCATAGCGAGGATTGTTCTATGGATAATCATCCCCCCCCCCTTTTTTTAAAGCATTCTGACCTGGCTTTGCCAAGTGCCACAATACAGCACCATCACTCCTGACATTCTGGCTTCCCTGAATGGAGGCCAGTCAGGGACTAATGCGATTACATGTCCAGGATCCTTTTAAGAGGAAAATGGTTTAGAAACCTGCAATTGGATTGAACCCATAATCCCTTGAAAGCAAGGTGGCTTTTCAAATCCCGATGCTGAACTAATGTGTCTAGGAGCCTTTTATAGGAAAGGCAGCAGGGTCACAAAACCTAGTAAGGAGCTGTTTCTTTATTTTGCTCACAAGGCTGTAATATATTTTAGTGCTTATCTGTTGGGCATAAACTACGCTGGTATTCACCTCAGGCATCTTGGGGGGGGGGTGTAGAAGGAAAGAAACCATGCTGGTTCAGTGTGTGTGCTATCTGTGGAGAACCTAAATGGTTTGTGTTCCTTAAAATCTATCTTCCTCCTCTGCATTTCAACAGTATTAGAAAGCAGCCACAGGTCTTGATAGGCACAACCCCCTTCCATCCCGCTGTGTGTGTGCAATGCAGCCTGGCCTCAATTACATGCATTGGAAGACTGTTTTATTTTCTCTGCATGAAGACACAAAATATTGAGACCTGTTTACTGAAGCCTGCTCAGCTTAACCAAGCCACTTTCACATGAAGGAGTAGCTTACTTGAACTGGATTTTGCCTCTTCTCTTACTGGGCTCGCTCCTGTGCTTTAACAATAGTCCTTTTCTTTTTCTTTAAAGAAGTTTTTCCTGGCAAGGAGACAACTGGGAGCGAAAAGTTCACTTGCAAATAAAAATAAACAAACACAGAGCCAATATATTACATATGTTTGCTGGCTGCTCCTTCAAGTGAGACATTTTTGTCTGGTGGCTCACCAAATAATCATTCCAGGTGGCTTTTCTGGATCTGGGGTGAGGAACCTTCAACCTGGGGCACAAATGTGACTCTTAGGCTTAGAGATATCTGGCGCTGATTTACACCGTCCTCCAGTTCTTTTGCCAGGATGGATGGAATATGGCCTTGAACTGTAACACAGCCCTCTTGACTACCTGGATGGTGAGATATACATATAGAAACCTCTGGCTTTTTCATGGTTAGACTATAACCTGCTAAACAAATACAAGAGTCATATCAATTGCCCAACCCACCACTGGCATTAATTTTTGCATAAAATTTATATACCGCTTGATTGCATGTGGCCAGCAGAGGGTTGCCCATGAGGAAATGCGCCCTGTGGAATGAAAAGTGTTCCACACCCCTAAGTCTCAAAGATGTCACCACCAAATATTCCTCTTAACCATGTGAGACGCACTGATGGTATGAGGGCGGGGGAAGCTGCCATTCCATGTGATACCAGTGACAAGTCACACAGAGCAGCCACCATGTGGGCGCAATTTATTTTTATTCATTAAATGGCATGTGACATCCAACTAGAGACCATGTTGGGTGAACGGAGCCTTCAAATACCACAGGATAAATTATACAAAAGTATGTGGCCAAGTCCAGGACTCATAAGGGTTTTCGAGTTCGTAAAGTTGGTGTGTTTACAAACATACGAAGGTTGTTGTTTTTTCCAACTCAAAGGATTAGATCTTATTTCAGTTTGAGACTAGAGTCAGCCGGTAGCCTTCAGGAATGTAGTCAAATACCTCAGAAGCCTGGTCATGTTCGCTTGCTAGGCCCCTTAACAAAAGCTATCTCAATCTTATTCTGTGTGATGTAATCAATATGGTGTTTCCCTATAGTCTGTGGTCATGCTGAGTATCATGGCATTTTAAAAAAGCATTCCATAGTACTTGACTCAATAATATAGTTGCTAGCCCAACTGGCATGTGACCAAAACACTGGAGCTATTTTTACTCACTGCCCACACACATTCCGCTTACAGTGTCAGTCAGGTTTAGGGAACTTGTCGCTTCTTGTTTTGGATATCTCGTAGGGTGCAATTCTTTGTTGTATGAGAAAACACCCACATGATTCCTACTGCAGTAATGGCTGGCTTTCAGCTGTGGTGGGTGGGAGTGGAGTGATCTGTATAATTTGATCCAAAAAAACTGCTTTGCCTTGAAACCTCCTGCAAACCAGGTTTGCTGCTGCCACAATCGCTGAGCATCAGCCAAGGGGATAGCCAGAGACCTGTCGTGTAGCAGCCCAGACAGGGGTGCTATTCTGTCAGCACTGTTTAGGGCTGGCATAGGCAAACTCAGCCCTCCTGATGTTTTGAGACTACAAATCTCATCATCCCTGACCACTGGTCCTGTTAGCTAGGGATGATGGGAGTTGTAGTCCCAAAACATCTGGAGGGCCGAGTTTGCCTATGCCTGGTTTAGAGTATGACTACAAATGATCACAAGCACCTCACCTCAGTGTGTGTTCTTATGTGCCAGCAGCAACAACACAAGGTGCTGTTGGCCCTTAAGAAGTCATGGACTTTTGCGCTGTCACCACAGCTGGGCCTTGCCATGGAGCTCTTTTCTTCTGAGTAAAGACATCCTCATTCCTTTGTTTGCCATGATCACTGGCAGTGTAAAGTACTGCCTTCAGTGTAAAGTACTGACATCAGATTTAAAGGCAAAATATTTGTTCTGGACCACCTATTTGGTAACCATATTTATGGACAATTTAACATGTCTCAAATAAAATTTACATATGGATGGGCTACAGTGAGGAATGGCCTGTACACTCTTTAATGGCTGGCTTTTAAAATAGTATAGTATAAGGCTGTAAATACCTTGTTGGCTTGCACATGTCCACTAGGTATTCAATCAGCAGGTAATTATAGCACAGATCCCTAACCTATCATCTGTTATTGATCCCCAGTTTCCATATCCCTCTGTTTGCTTCTCATTGGTCACATCCAAACAATTCCCAACAACCTTGACAAACTACAGTTCCGAGGTTTCTTTGGGGAAAGCTGTGACTCTTAAATTCCCACAAGAGTCCTTTAAATGTATGTGGTGGATGTGCCCTTCATTGATGGCCTGCAATCCTTCATGTGAAAATCATGATTTCAGTTTTTTCTACAAGTATTACTGTAGTACACTAAGGCTACAACCCTGTACATGTTTTCCTGAAAGTAAGGCTAATTGAACACAATGGGGTTTAATTCTGAGTAGACATGCCCATCATAGTAACTAAGTAGGTGTGATTGCAAAATCAATGAAGGGCAGGGATGAAATTGGTCTTCTGCAAAAGGAAGGCATATCATGAAGCAAATGATCAATAGCTTGAAAAAAATGAAACCAGGAGAAATGGCAAGGCCCACTTTCCCCAAATCTTCTCTTTTAAATTTTGTACCTTGGGAGTCTGCTCTAAAGGTACTCTGCTCTTAACCACCTGAGCTATCACAATCTTCAGGAAAATAATGTATGGTAATTGCTGGCAAGAGTAGCCAAGTTCACTTGCAGAGTTTTTCACATGTCAACCCAAGTGTAGTTGATAATAAGACAGAAGAATGCTTGAGGGACAGCAGTGTTTTGGAAAGCCAACAATTATCCAATGGCAGCTTAGAGTTATTATGATCTGACAGACACTTGCCAAGGGCAGTGCATGCTAAAAATATACCCTGCACACATTCCTGGGTTTTACTACCAGGACGTTATTATGAACATAGACTGCAGCCCAACTTCAGAGTATCTTAAAATTATTACTTCTAATCACATACACACACTTAAGCTGTGCAGTAGTTCCTTGCACCTTCATTTCCTCCCTTTGTATTCATGGATAGCTTTAGTCTGATTGTGTTGATTGGAGCCTATTGATTCACAGAGTCTTGGGTGTTGTTGATGTTTTAAAGGAAATCCCTTGGTTCCAGCATGCAAATGGATCTCCCTGCTACCCCACAGCTATGCCAAGTGCATACAGGATTGTCAGAGCATTCCATAGTAGATCTTCTGCATATCCTTGCAAGGAATCTCATCTCCTGGGATTAGTCTAGCAGTCACATGCTCAGATGACTCAGATCTTCCACACGATGTATGTGTGTGAAAAGACACACTACAGGTATGCTGGACAGAGTACCCACAGCTAGGGGGATCAATCCGAATTAGTTTGCACTTGAAGGTGAAGCTAACAAATGAGCACTTTTTGAAACAATGAACAAACACAGCCCTACTTTGAGATTTGCACGTCTCTGAATTTTGCAGTGCGAGTTCTGCCAAGTAACATACACAAAAATGCAAATACCAGGCTAAAGTGTGCATAAAATACATATCTTTATAAATATAATCTACAAAAATGCATTATATTAGGCAAAATTGCATTGCAAAATATGTATATTAGGAGAAATTCACACTAAAATACCGGTGGATTTTCATGTGAACTTTTAAAAACAATATTCACCAATATGGAAAAATGGAAAAAATTAACTTAAGACTAGAAAACTGAGAAAATGAGAGACACCAAAATAGATTGATTCGCCCATCCCTATCCACAGCACACCTTGAAGTTTTGTATATACAAGCCTCGTGGACATTAGCCCAGGCATTGAAAATATGTGGCAGGACGCTCCTGAAGAGCTGATTCTCCTGGCTCCTATCCCTTCATTTCCAGCTTTAGGATACTGCTTGTGATGGACTATCTAAGTTTCCCCACAGCATGGGCACCTCTCCACTGGGATGCACAAGACATACAGTTTGGGATGCACAGCTGAGGGACTGTTCTGTGAATCAGGAACGTCTTCATTCAGATCTCTTGTTGACTATAAGCTACTGCTTACCTTGCAAGTTTGGCATATGGATTGTTCAGAAAATGGCCAGAAATGTTCATTTACCCACCACTTTATGAACCCCTCCTTTCTTTCTGCCACACCAGTTTTGGCACAGAGACTCTGACTCGCATAAAGCTTGGGTACCTTGGAATTTGCTGCAACATCTGAACCAGGGAACTCTGGTTTAGTGTCAGGAATAAACCAGATAGTAAATCAGATTGTGGTTTATGAAGCTGTGGACGAATGCCCAAATTCAGTCAACGCATAAGAAGAGGGTGGTAATCTAAAGTGTTATTTAAATGTGAAATATTAGATATATATTTTTAGAATGAATACTGCACCACATTGTGTTTATTGGGAAGCCGAAATTATTACAAGGTTTTGCTTTCATTGTCAACATTCATATCTTCCTCTTTAACAAATGCATTTCCTGAGCACAACTGAATCAGAAAGCCATTTCTAATAAATATTCATGATGGCCTCTCACTACCACAAGTACCTGTGTAGCAACAGCCAAGAGGGTGAAGAATGAGATGCTGAAAAGTGATCAACAAATGCGCTCTCGGTAGCAAAGGAAGAAGGCTGCAAAATCAATTCAGCTGTAGAGCCAAGATGAGATGGCTCAGCAAAAGCGAAGTGCTTAGGGTTGTTTTGGGAAATCATTACTGCAGCTTGTTTTGGAATCTAAAATGCACAAGCTTAAAATGCCACAATAGAAATAATATTCTCTTTCAACAGTTCCAGAAGAAAAAAGTGTCCTCACTGTGCGATAATCAAGAGGCATAATGAACAATTTAAAACAGAAACACTCACGGGGAGTGGGGGTGGGTGATAACAAATTTCAAAGATAAATACAAACAATATAACACTTGTCATGAAGCAAGTGATATATGGGAGAATAATCATATACCAATGAACTCTGAAGTTCATTGGCATTTACTCTTGAGTAAGGGGAAACTCCTGTTGCTCGGGTGGTGCTGTAGGTTAAACCACAGAGCCTAGGGCTTGCCGATCAGAAGGTCAGCGGTTTGAATCCCCGCGACGGAGTGAGCTCCCGTTGCTCGGTCCCTGCTCCTGCCAACCTAGCAGTTCGAAAGCACGTCAAAGTGCAAGTAGATAAATAGGGACCGCTGTGGTGGGAAGGTAAACGGCATTTCTGTGCACTGCTCTGGTTCACCAGAAGTGGCTTAGTCATGCTGGCCACATGACCCGGAAGCTGTCTGTGGACAAATGCTGGCTCCCTCAGCCAGTAAAGTGAGATGAGCGCCGCAACCCCAGAGTCAGCCACGACTGGACCTAATGGTCAGGGGTCCCTTTACCTTTACCTTTATGAGCTGAATAGGGAAACAGGAAAAACAGTGGTAACAAGCAGATTCCAGCCATTAAGAATCAAGTATGCTTTTCTCTGTTTGGTCTTATTCTGATTTGTATTTCCCGGTCACTTTAGAGCCATGAGAAAAACAAGAAATGCAAATTTTACCTTTTTAGTGGCACCTAGTTTTTTGTGCACACCCCTCTTTATCCTCCATCTGGGCAAGCAATAAGCAGTAAGGAAACATTCTAGCCAAGGAAAAACATCCCAGAAGGGTGCAAAGTAGGACTGGTGAGGATTATGGCCTGAGAAGAGTCCTGAGGGCCAGAAAGAGAGGCTGTGGACAGGCACATTTGGTTCCCAGGCCTGAGGATCCCCATCGCCACGCAAAGTATGATAGAACAGAGGTAGCTTTTAGATGGATTTGTGTCTATCTGATAATTTACTTTGGGGTGTGGGAGAAATGATCTGGCAAGCCAAGGATGTCCCAGCTTCTCAGCTGGGTGGTGCGAGCCTTTGATCTTAGGTGACAGCAGGTAGCACTGCACATCACCATGCCTTCTTCCAAGACCCAGCAATTCCCAAAGAGAATCTATTTAATGATGCAACTGCAATGAGCTGCTTTAGAACATGCTTGTACTGTGTCGGAATGAGGACGGTAATTACCTTCAGCTATCTAAGGAGTGTGTCACTGACACAAAACAAAAGTAAATATTTAATACTGAAAGGAGTGCATAAATGTTAAGGACTAAGTACATTTCTAGATCTGCAAGGGCAATTAACTTTTGGCCTGTTTAGATGTTGCTGGAACTGTCTACATTAATAGCCTGATTTATAGAGGATGCCTTGTAAGCTTTTGCGCTAATGCCTCTTTGATTGTACAATTGTTGGAACTATGTACGCTTGCCAGAACAATAACATTTGAAGGGCTGGGTTTTAAAGTTCACAAAAATGCAAGTGCAGAATTTGTCTCTTGTGCAACTCAGATAGGATTCTCCATATTCTGCATGACTGACCCAGAAATGCTTTTCTTTTGCTGGGGTAGGATGTTTCTGTTCTAAGTGATTGTCCTGGAGTCAAACCTTGATTCCAAGCTACAACTTAATTAACCACGATCTTAAAAAAAAACCTGTTTTGCCAGCGCTTTAAGCATGACTCAGTGTCATCGTGAGCAAAGGATGCTTTGTTCAATGTAGAAACATGAAAGGGACTGACTATATCATTAGAATACGCCATATTATGTAGATTTACTTCTAGAACTTATATGTCCACCAAATGGTGGAAATGTGAGCATAATCTTACCATAGGAAGGATATCGCTGGGAGGGCAAGTTGCAGTCAACATTCCTCTTTGTAACCAGTACTGACCCATTATCCTTCCTCTTAATGCTTTGTATGCCAATCCTTTGAGATCCCATACTCCTTCCATTTCTCCTTTGCTACTTCCCTCTCTTTCCAGATTTATCTTCTCCGTTCCTTTAGACCAGGGGCAGGCAGGAAACTTTGTTCAGCCCAGTAGCCACAGTCCATCTTGCACAACCATCTAAGGACAGCATGCCGGTAGTGGGGAAAGCTTGCAACAAAAGTGAGTGCAGTGAGTGCAACTCTTATCTGCGCACAGTCAGCTATATTCCGGATGTGCAAAAGTCAAAGATTTCTATACACACCTCTCTCCATCCAGACAAGCAAAAAGCACTGTCAGAGTCCAAGGACACATTCCAGTCAGGCCAAAAGGAGAGTGTGGAACAGGACTTGTGATGGGTTAGGTAGCGTCTCAAGGGTCAGATAGAAAGGGCTGAAGGGGCACAATCTGCCCACAGGCTAGAAGTTCCTCATACCTGTCTTATACCTCTGTCAACTCCTCCCTTTCATCAGCCTCCAGTTATTCATATCCCACCTTTCTGTCTCTTACCCTTCTGATTCCTCTGCACTGCCTTTCCTCCCTGCTTTCTCTTACCACCTTAGCTTGGCATCTTTTCTTCTGTGCCAATTTGTCCAGTCTAAATTCATCCCTCTGCCTCTCGGCATCCCTGTCTTCAATCCTGCTCAGCTGTTGCCACAGAGTTTAAAGATTTGTAATCATGCAACTGGGACTGTATAAGAAGGTTGTTGTTGGCATCTGTCTGTCTCAGGAGGCGTGCACCTTTAAGGGGTGAAGTCAAACTGTCAGAAGGTTGAAGCACCAGCTGTGGCTGTTGAGAAAGCTATGGGAGAGAGATGTTTTGTTGCAGCTGGGGCAGATGGAGGCAGCTAGTTGTGCTGATGCAGAAGCACCATGGTGTTTCTTCTCTCTGTGCCCCTCACAGTGGTTATTCCTCTTCTGCTCACTGTTATGGACCTGACTGCCATTGGTACAAATACTTGCAGGCCTGCTTATTCTGTCAGCTATTTTTTAACCACTGCAATTCTTAATAGGGGAAGCAGAGGACATTACTCTTGGATGTTAAATGTTCCCTCCAGACTATTAAGTCTCCCTTCCTTTCAGATTTTTGATATCATAGCTTTTCTCTTGTTGGGCTGTGAGACCCCACATGCAGATCTCCATCTGTGGGGTTCACCTAGTGCTTACCTAGGGCCTTAAAGTTTTTTTTAAGTACTTTTGAGTAATCACCTTCTGCTGTTGTTTTATGCTGTTTGTTTTTGCTGATGGCTGCACATTGTTTTTAATACATTGCACACTGCCTTGCAATAGATAATAAAGGACAGTATAGGAGGTTTTTTTGAATAAAGATTGCTCCAACCTGTGCTTGCAAAGTAGTTCAGTAGAAGAGGGCATGCAGTAATACAGGCACACAGAACATTATATAAGATATGTGTTCTCAATCTACAAACCCATCAAAAAACAATTCTTACTAGACTAGCTAATTCTAAAAAAAAAAGTCAATGCATACTGAGTTGATAAGTAATTGAAGAAGTTGTCTGTGCCCGCATATCTCATGAATATTATATCGTTCAAAGTATTAGTCCTTTCACCCTAATTCACACATGAACAAAATTTATACTATAAATACTAAAATGAGGAAATAGTCACAAGAAATGTTATAAAATTTATCTTCATTTTTGTCAACGTTAAGGCGGTTTTAAAGCAAAATGAACACTAAATTAGAAAATAAAACATGATTAATTGAAATCATATGTAAACTCTGGACTAGCACAATTGCCATCTGCAGAAGAAACTCTGACTCATTAATCTCGTGCGTATGTTTGAACAAGGTCCAGAGTCTAGTGGTTGTGTTTATATGATAAATTGGATGGTAAACTTGACATAACTCATGAATCACAGAAGTCAAACAATGCAGAGTCACAAATAGAAACACCATACAGTCCGCTCACCATCCTTCTTCCTTACATATATGAAAAGAAACTTCACCATGGTCCCCACATTGTACAATCATGTGAACCTCATTGATTTCCAAACAAATAACAGCCTGTTTGACAATGAGTTCAAATGTCAAGACAGGTCCATTGGCCTTGATGCTTCACTGTTCAACCAGGCACACAGTCAGAAAAGGATAATTCAGTGATTCCCTCATATACATATTTATTAAGAAGCTGACAGGTATGCCCACCCTCACTAGGCAAATCTAGTGGTGACAGGACTGTCCCACCCTCCACAGATCACTTTGGACAGGTGGATGGCACCTATGGTATCAATGATTCCATTCAAAGGAAGAATTGGGAGCACACTCTAAGAGCGTTCTCCCAATTGTTCCTTTCTTCCTTTGCAGTCATGGCTTGAATTCAAGTTTCCACTCCACAAATTCCTGCCAAAAGCAAAATGTAACTCTTGCTTTCAGCAGGGATTGGCTCCACCCAGGAGCTGCTAAGTGGAGTCGATCTCGATGGGACTTGCAGTTGGCACAGAAATAAAGAAGATGCAGAACCTCCTGTGTAGAACCAATCCCGGCAATGCTTACATTTGGCACCAAATTCGAAAGGTGCTGAATGCAAACCCTATGCTCCAAATGATGTCATATAATGCCAGCTGTGGGGCAGATGAATGTGGTGAGGGAAATTGTCTCATGGGTCAAACTAGGACCATTGGCAGGCTTTATTCAACCCATGGTCTGAAGCTTCCCACTTCCTAGTTTATGGCTGCCATTTGCATGTTTAAATGCAAGGCTGAGTTATGTATTTTATAAAAATGCAGCCCAAAGTTCATGTTTTACCTGGAGGTACGACTGACCCACTGAACTCAGAGGAACATACTCTTAAGCAAACATGCATAGAACTGCAGCTGTGCAGCCCAGTTCTGTGTTTGTTTATATAGAAGTAAGCTCCACTTTGTTCAGAAAAGCTTACTCTCAAGTATGTACTTAACAGAATTGCAGTGCTAGCCTTGCAGTTAATTATTTACTTGGGACAACTAGCAATTCCTTCTGGGCAACTAGCCTGCTATGCCTGCTGCACAAGCTTCTGTAAGCTGTGACACATGTGCGGATGATCTGGTCTATGGGAACCAGCATATTACACTGGGCAACAATTTTTTACTTTTTGAATGTTGTCTAGAGTTCTACAACTGATTTAGGGTATTTTTGCACTGCTGAATCAGGAAATGGCATCCGTTTCTCTTCATCAGGTCAGCTTTTTGTGTTATGTTGATTTGAAAAAAAAATCAGATCTTGTGACAAAATCCTTTGACAAGCTGAGGTCGTGAACTAGATCATTCAACTCCTTTTGGGAAAATGGATGTGGAGCATCATCTTCAAGAACCACTTCTTCATGTCCTTCAACGCTGGAGGCATCTTCGTCACTAATGTCAGGAAGTTCTCCGAAGATAGGCACTGGAATTTCATCACAACGAGCTACAGGAAGACGTGGTGATTGAAGATCAGGATACTTGAGGCTGCTTCGGTTCTTTCTGTTGATCCCAGTCACATCAACAGCGCAGAAGTAGCAGTCAGTGACATGGTTTGTCGGCTCCCTCCAAACCATGGGAATTCCAAAGTTCAGACTCCTCTTGCCATTGGTCCACCCACGTAGAGTCTCGGTGCATGCCTTGCACACCATGTGTGGCGCCCAAGCTTTATCCTGGTCACCAAGTTTAATACCAAAATAACTTTATGCTTTGCCGCACCAACTTATGGAAGATTTTGAGGTTTTATGACTTCAAACTGATCCCTTTTCGACATAATCACCCAGAACAATCAGACCTGAATACTTCTTGTCATTAAAATAATCATTTCCAATCAAAACAATTATTCGACATGGCATTTTACCCCCACCAACTTCTTCTAAAATGCTCCACACAAGAGTACATGTGAACAAAAATGTAAAAAAAGACATGTGGCCATAGCTCAAAAACTTAACCTGATTGAGCAAAACCAATGTGATTTTTGGATTCAGCGCATCAGATTCATCCTAAATCATCTGAAAAAACGCAGACAACAAATTTGTTGTTGACCAGTGTTATCATTCTTATTTGTCTGCTGAAAAAAGATATTGTAACAGGATGCTGTTAGGACACCACATGGAGACTGAAGGCTCTTCTATTGATTCATTGCAACTATTTGGGCTTCTGCCTCCAGTTCAGCGGAATGCAAACGTCTGTGTCATAGAAGGAGGCTTGTTAAAACATGAGTCATATTGGAAAACCATTACGTATGAAAAAGAAAAAAACGATTTTGAAAATTTCCAGCCAGAAAAGTCAGACTGATAAAAACAAATAATATTTTATTGCCTTTATATAAATGACAGCAACTTTTGAAATGAAATACACAGAGCACAATCTAACCAAAATAAAGCAATTTAAAGATTATTACAATAGGAAATATTTAAGCAGGTGGTTAACTCTGCTAGTTTAATTCAGTGGCAGTTAATAGTACTACACTTTGGCCTGGCTTGCCCGTAGCAATTGACATTCTTGAGCAGTGCTCTTCCTGTTGACTTCAGCTAAGTGTGATTTCACACACGCAGAAAAGCTTTTGCATACTGAATGTTTACAATAGGGGTAGTTGAAGTTTTTTATTAGATCATGGCATCTTAGGCAGTAGGTCTCCTTAGTGGTCTTGGGAGCAATTGTACAGTTGTTCACACAAATGCCCCAGATATCCAATGGTATAGTTGTAGTGGGTACAAGCAGACCCAGCCAAATCAGTAAGGTAAAGGTAAAGGTACCCCTGCCCGTACGGGCCAGTCGTGTCCGACTCTAGGGTTGCGTGCTCATCTCGCTCTGTAGGCCATGAGCTGGCGCCGTCCGAAGACACTTCCGGGTCACGTGGCCAGTGTGACGAAGCTGCAGCTGGAGAGCCAGCACCAGCGCAACACACAGAAACGCAGTTTACCTTCCCGCTATAAAGCGGTACCTACTTATCTACTTGCACTCAAGAGTGCTTTTGAACTGCTAGGTGGGCAGGAGCTGGGACCGAACGACGGGAGCTCACCCCGCCGCGGGGATTCGAACCGCCGACCATACAATCAGCAAGTCCTAGGCACTGAGGTTTTACCCACAGCGCCACCCGCGTCCCTATGGGCCAAATCAGTAGTAGTGAACAAATAACTGAAATAATTCCTCTAAGATCTTACATGGCAAGAAAGGAGTCTGATACAGAAATGGTGTCTGTCAACACTGCCTCCAGTCAAACTGGCTGGATGATTACATGAACTGTTATTGTGTCTTAGAGCCCGCCCCCCCCCTGCAAATTTTTTTATATTTCAGTTGGTATGGCATCAAGAAAAGTCAGAGGAACACATTTTGTTTCTTAACTGGCTGAGCCCCACCTAAACTGGGAGCAGACCATAACAACCTCCTAGCCATTTTCCAACTCAAACTAAAATTTTCAATCCAACACATCAGAAGCCAGCAGAGAAACCCACTTTATTCTGTTTTGTCTGGGATTTTACATACTGAGATTACAGGGTGAAACACAGAATGTATATATGGATGACTAAAGGGAAACTAGGAGTTACCTAAGTAAACAGAAGTTCTGTTACCAGAATAAAACCTTGCTGAAGAATGAAACATAGCACATCTTATTCTTTTGTTTATGCTTGGATTTAAAATGGTTATGTTATTTGCCTATTTAACTGTGGTGTAATTCAGGCACCACTTCCTGAAAACTTGTTTGCTGCAATCCTGGCTTCATCCTATTAGTTTCACTGTATGTAGAATGACCTTTGCTCATTAGGTACATCAATCAATTACTAGGGTGAGAGGCATCTTCAAATATTTATGAACATTTGCATTATCAAGATTACTGCTCCTCATGAAAACTGCATTAGCACACAACAACAATGCATAAGATTGAATATATATATATATACATATATATATATAGAGAGAGAGAGATGACTGTGTAATACCCAACAAATCAAGATTCCCCCACCATACTTTTGCAATATGGAAATTTGGATGGAGCTTAGGACTTACCTTTTGTTCTAGGTTTCAAATCTATATTAGGGGCATGTATAGGTTGAGGAAATAGGACTGAGCAAACCTGTGTGCAGGTTTTCAGACCTAACCTTCAACCCCTTACTTCAAGCTTTGGAAAACGTGGTGCTGTGTTTTTAAATTTCATTTTAAATAGCTTCATTTCCTCCCATTGCACTATTTTTGTTGCTCCCTGCGCATTTGGACTATCTATCACTATCCCTCCCCAAAAGCACACATTGGCAAATCTCTGGCTGTTAGTCAAGAAAAATCAGCCTTAGTTAGCTAGTGGCCTTGATTCAAACATTAACTGCTAATAGCCCCAATTAACAATAATTCACTGCATGGCAGCTGTAATTCGGGCCTAATCCTCATGACCATTTTCTTACAAGGTGAGCAAATTGCCTGGTGAAATTGCCCCTATTAAGCAGCAGGCAAATTTATATATAACCTATTTATAAACCCCTTTTTATTATGCCAGTTTTCCAGCATTGAAGCTGGCTTGAGCAGTGGAAACATCCAATGGACATCCAGAAAAATGGGTTTGAGGGTCAAAATGCAAAGCTAAATTAATTGTGCTTTAACACCTTCCATGGGTGTAGCCAGGTTTTATGTTGGGGGAAGCAGAACCTCATTTAAGTACTTTTATCGATTTACTTGAGGGGGGGGGGGGAGCAGCTGCCCCGCCCGTCTCCCTTGGCTCCGCCCACGCACACCTCTTTGTCCAATAGCCACTGAAGTAATGAGGTCTCCCACCCTCAGACGGGGGCGGGAGGATTGCCTTGAAGACCAATCAAAGAAAATGCAACTGGCGGCGTCTAAACCTAAGGGGAAGAGAAGCGCGGGCTTCTCAGGAATTCCCACAGCTCCTTCAAAGCACCGAGAAAGGTGCACGAAAAGGGCCGGGGTGTGCGCACCCCTCGCCCTTCAGCTTCTGACAGGATTATTTTAAAAAGGAGGGCAGGGGGAGACCGCGTCAGCAGCTGCAAGAGCCATGTGCAAAAGGCAGGCAGCAGCGTTGCGGCGTGTTTTCGTTGTAAATTTCAAGCAGCAGCTCCCTCCAGCCGGTCGTTTGTTGCTCCTCCTCCTCCCGCTTTTCTCTCTCGCCTCGCCCGCGCGCCCCGCCCTCACTCCGGCTCTTGCCGCAGCTGCAGGAAGCCAAGCCCCGCCCTCTCATCCCCGCGTGCGACCGACCGACCGGCTGGCTGGCTGGCGGGCGAGTGAGGCAGAGAGCGAGACTCGGGCAAGCCCCATTGTCTGCGCTGAGGCGCCGGCGGGAAGCGCGCGAGGAGCGAAGGCGCACGACCGGTCTCCGGAGAGCGAGGCGAGCGCGCGCGCACATCACGCACACGCAACCAGGCAAGCCAAGAAGCTGCGCCCGGGCGCGATGCGGGGCGCCAGCCGCCGCTTTGCAGCTGCCGAGAGGCTCCTCCGACACCCGGGCCGGGCTCGGGGCAGCGGCAGCTGCTGAAGAGGGAAGGAGGCCGGGCCGGCGCCGGCGCCCCAAACTTCGCCCTTTTGCCTTGACAGGGCGCGCCTTTTCTTCCTCCCTCCCCTCGCCGCCCCATGGAGACGCTGAGCGCCGTGCGGGCGAAAGTAGGGGCCAGGAGCCCCGGCGGCTGCGAGGCGGGCGGCACCGGCGAGCCCCAGCCCGCGCCCTCTTCCAGTCCTGCCGGCCGAGGCTCTCCGGCGCACCCGGCGCCGGACTCGCCCGCTTATCGACTGGAGGATCTGGAGACCTTAGCCACTGTTGGTGAGTGAGGCTGGGCGCCAGCCAATGAAAAACAAAGGAAGGGGGGGATAGAACGTGCTCGTCTGCAGCCGCAGCTGCCCCCATGACCACCCACCAGGTTTAAGAGGCGTCTCTGACTGGCAAGGGACACCCCCCCTCCTTTTTAGCGCCCTCGCGATACGTAATTCTGGTCACCTCTGTGCTCACAATGCCATACCTCTGGGGCGCTCCCTAGACCAGGTAGTGAAATACAACCTTGCGGTGTCCCTCCTTTTGGAGATCATTCTCTCTGAGAGCCAAGGCAACCGGAAAGCTGTTGCTACTGCTTTCCTTCCCCAGGGCAGAGCCCCAGAGGATGCTGCCAGCTGCTAACACTGTGCCATCTCCACAAGCATGGATGGGCGCACCTCATGCCCAGGAAACAGTTTGTTTCTTTGGCGTCTAGGCTCACTTCTTAACATGATCTGGGCTTGGTGTCTTCCTTCCTGTTTTCGTATCCGGAAAGCTTCCCCAGTACTTTTTATCAGAGAGAAACAGAACAAGCTTTTTGTGGATGGCAGTTGAGAAGCAGGCAGGTGCCCAGCGGTGCTTGAGAACTGTCAAACCCAATGTGGAGAAGTCTGCTGTTTGGTGTCTGTTTATCTGCCAGTAGTCTGGATTTTGCCCAAATCTGTCTGGTGGCAAAAAGCTGAACTGGTTTTGTAAACAGTGTGTGGTCCTGTTTATCCCAGAAACTACTCTGAGTTTGCAACCCACAAACCCTTTGAACAAAAATATTTGCATGTAAATTGCTCTGAGTCCTGGCGACATCATTGAGCGTTCAGCCTGTTTAACTGAATAATATGCTGTTTAAGCAGTGCATCAGTCATAACCTTATGTTGCAAGTAACTTTGATGCTTGCTTTCACAAGTGTTGTGTGTGAAGTAATTATGTAAGTTGATGTATGTTTATAGTTCTTTATGCTTATACTGAGTGTGTGCGCTCTTCCTACAGTTCGCTTGCAAATTCCATCCAAGCTCCTGTTAATATTAAACATGGCTTGCAACTGTGGGCTTGTTCTTCTGTTCAGCGGCTCGGGTTTCATGATATCTAAAGCATTTTAGTATTGCTCACGTGATGAGCTGGAATGTGTATTCCTCTTTAAAGGCAGATAATCTGTAGAATCTTAAACAGGACCAGGACCAAGGGAGTCCTTCACTTGGACATGACTTTCTTCCCCAAATTTCCCCTCTTGAGGGATGTTTGCATCTGATCTGCGTAGATGGTTTTGTTAGCAGGCATTGGCTGCAGTGGGAGAGGAAGGAGAAGGGACACAGGGGAGGAGAGGATATGATTACAGTGCTATATGACACATGGGGAAATCTGATGTGAAATACTCTGTAAGAGAGGGCACCTGACATAAACAACCGCTGCCATTTGTTTCGACTTAAAAGGCCCTTTCATACATTACTCTGTGTATTTTGTACAGTAGATCCCAACCTCTTGGTGCCTAGCACTGCTTAGGGTGGCGAACACCAAATAAAACCTCCCATCAGATGAGTTCATATTTATAAAAGTACATAGGAGGAGGAGGGGCAGAGTTCCTCGTTACATGGGTTGTATTCAGTATGTAAGGTGATTTCTTCTTGCACAACAGAATGTTCTGCTTGTCTCCTCCCCCTGGCTTTGGAGCCCACCCCCCAACTGCTCAGGATTTCCCCCCAATCCTCTGGAGCGGATTTGGGGATGGCTCAGGGTCCATGAAGGAGGAGAGGGGATCTCGTTGCATTGGCGCTAATACAGTGGTACCTCAGGTTATGTTCCAGAGATCCGTACTTAACCTGAAACTGTTCTTAACCTGAAGCACCACTTTAGCTAATGGGGCCTCCTGCTGCTGCCGTGCCGCCAGAGCCCGATTTCTGTTCTCACCCTGAAGCAAAGTTTTTAACCTGAAGCACTATTTCTGGGTTAGCGGAGTCTTTAACCTGAAGTGTATGTAACCTGAAGCACCACTGTACTTACACTAATGCACAAATGCTGCCCTTGAAGAAAAGTGTATGTCCATAAGTGTCATTTGATACAGTAAAATGCATTGGTGTAGGTTTAGGGGCACAGCCAGCCATATTGAAGATACCCCATCCCACATATGTGCATTTGTTTAGTGACAGAGTAACATCTGGTAGCAAGGAATTCATACAGGTGAATGATCAGGCTGGCAGTGAAGGGGTGTATCTCTCTGCCCCTCTGCAAGACTGTGGGCAGGAATATAGCTTGCTATGAAGCTAGTATCCTTTCTGTCTGCAGAGAAGGGTAAGACAGTAGTACTTCACAGCCACAATGAAAACACAGGGTACTAGGGTCTTACCTGGCTGGTAACTTCGGGGTTTATCTACAAGATTGGCCCATAATCTTCCTGCTACAGCTCTTGGGAAGCTATATTAATTTTGTGTGCCAGTGTTATTCTGATCAATTTGGGTCTCAGCTGGTGGATAAACAAACTGTCTTGTCTTCAAATTAAGGAATTTATAGCATGGCTTGATTTGCCTGCTAGGCACATGGTTTTCATGTAAGGTGAAAGTTCTGGCAACTAGGAGGGAGCTGTAAACTATATATGTGTTGAATGGGTCAAGAGGCATGATCATTATTGGATGCCCTGGGTCAACTAAGAGCGTCTGCAGTAAGGGCATCCCTGGGGGCCATGTGATAGATTGCATCTTTCGCTCTGGCATTGGAGAGGGAGTTCTGATATCAAAGCCTCCTTCCCCAACTGTCCCAGCTCCTTGTCCAACTGGCATTGATTGCAGTAGAGCCAAAAGGGGTGTGTGCTAGGAAGTGGCTTGGATCTGAATGATAGAATGCCCAACATACCAACAACACACCACGAACGGGTGGAAGATTTAAACACACTTCTGAACAGGCGCTAAATCTCTCCATGGGAAACAATGGGAGAGAAAATGAATACTATTCACATGATATGTGAATGGATATAGGAACATCCCTCCATCCTTGCTTCTGCCCTGTGGGTAGAGCCAGGCAGAGCTTTGGATGGGCTGTTAAGCCATCTTCGTATTTCCTGCCACCAGTTGTTCATGTATTGTGTGTATACCTCCTACAGACGGTGCTGAAATACATAACGGCAGTAGCTCACTTCAGACATACCATCAACGTGTTGTGACTTCCATGACTTTATTTTTATCTGTAAGCTAAGCTACCTTGAGTTCTGTCATGGACAAAGGTGGGGTAGCAGTGCTAGAAACTCAGATATATAAGCTAGGTGCTAAATGGCTCCTTAAACTAAGTTGACAGTCGCCAAAACGAAATGCCTCATTGCCATTTTGGGGCCAGACGGTTCAAATGTCATTTTCAATACGACCTTTAGGTTCCTGAAATTCATTCTAATTGTGGAGATAAAATATAATGGGTAGGATTCTACAGAATGTGTTGCTAGTGTGTGAAAACAGTCAGGATCCAAGGAATCCCCAGCATGCACCTCCAGATGGTGGAGACGTCAGGTACCATTCTGGTGCCTGGGCATCTTTACTTGGTCACAAGTGGCTAATAGCCAGGTGTAAAATGTGCCTGGTGAATTTCAAATGCTGTGGGGTAGGAATAAATAAATAAAGGCTCTGCTACATGACATTCACACATTTGAATGGGTATCTAGGCAATGGAACCCTTTGCATACACCCGTTGGTCACCTTGCTTAGATGCCCATGAACAAACATAAAGAGTGAGAACTAGGAAGCTTTCTGACATTCAAGGTGGGACAAGCAGGATGACGTTCAGTGTGTGGACCCATTTCATATGTGTAATGTGATTATTGACTCATGAGTTAGTGCGTGCCTTGTTTAGAATCCTAGGATTTTGTTTTTGCATCCAAATATTTTTTCAAGATATGAAGGACTACTTGACACTTTTAAAGATGCAGTTAAACATACTCAGGTAGACACTGCACTTAACAAATGGAAAAATGACAAAGGCAGAATAGCACATATTTTGATGGGGCAAAATGAGCGTTTTCCAAACAAGCTTTTGAAATGCATTTTATTTTATTTTTTGCTGGAGAAAAAGATGAAATTATTACTTTATTTTATTTGCTTCTTCGTGTATTTAAAGATAACCATGTTCACACCTATGTTTTAAGTTTTCATTTTTATTTCACCAAAGTTTTCCCTTAAAACATCAGTTTTATTATCCTGCAGAGTGTTATCTCAAATGAGTGGGATGGATATGCTGAGAAAATGTGTTGTGCTCTATCCATTTACTGAACATTTCAACTAGGAAACTGTCATCTTAAAGCGTAGATTTGATCTTCAATTCTCTGAGCACTTGGGTGTCCTCCCATTGATACCAAAGGGAATTTATATAAAGTATAGCTTTGTGCACAGCAGAGGTAATATCACTCCTACATACCTAGTCAGAAATTTGAATTCTGACATGTACTACACTAAATGCAAGCAGAACTACATATCTGCATTCATTTTGATGCTTGTAGCAAGTTCTCACATTCATTTGATAAAACAGTATTTGTGACTGCACAAGAGAATTGAGGGTGGAGGAGGCATACTCTTGAGTTAATTGAACAAATATATATATATATAATCTTAAGTGGCAGTGTTTCTCTGAAGTTTGGGATTTATCTTTTCAAATATTGTCATTATTTATGGTTCTTTTTAGTGGGTGTAACATCTGGACTGGATACAAATTTTGCTAGCTATGCCTCAGACACATGGCTTTTATTGGCAGTCAGAACTTGCAGAATAAGTAAGATCATTTGCTAGGGTTATTTGCATGATTCCCCTATGAAAAACATGGCACACTTATCTGGCAATAAACTCTTGAACAAAGTGGAACTTAACTATGAACAAACATACCCTGGATTGCACTGTAAATTTGTGACATAACCAAAAGGTGTTATGGTGTTGACTTACATTATAGGTTCAGCCAATAGAAAGAAACAATGGCTACAATTCTGTAGACAAGTTGTTTAAGTCCCATGGATTTAAGTGGGATTGAACCAGCCCAATTATGTATGCTTTAATCTTCAAAAATAAAGATCCTATTGTCATTCAGGAATCCCTGTGAATAGTTAGGAAATAGAAAATTGGCTGATACAATCCTTAAACAAGGAATTATAAAAATAGTGAATTGGGTGATTGTTTCAGCTATAGAATAAAGGCACAGACTTTTCATTTCCACAACACAGCATACTGCAAAAAGGTTCAGGCAAAGACAATTAATCCTTATGTCTTGTTTTACCCATATATTTCCAACACAATCGCTTTCAAGTTGTACTGAGTTACACTAGAAACAGTCATACCTTGGTTCTTGAACGAAATCTATTCCGGAAGTCCATTTGATTTCCAAAACATTTGAAAACCAAGGCACGCCTTCTGATTGGCTACAGGAGCTTCCTGCACTCAAATGGAAGCTGCGTCAGACATTCGGCTTCTGAAAAATGTTCAAAAACTGGAACACTTCCAGGTTTTTGGTATTCGGGAGCCAAAACTTATGAGTACCAAGGCGTTTGAAAACCAAGGTACAACTGTATTATTAATTACATTTCTATCCCACCCTTCCCCCATAGAGCTCAGGGCAGCATACATGGTTCATCTTTTATCATTCTTTGTATTCACAGACCTGTGTAGTAGGTTAGGTTGAGAGACAATTACTGGTCCAATTTCACTCAGTACATGATATATCTGAATGGGGAGTTGGGGTCTGCCTGATCCTAGTCCAAGGCTCTAAGAACTACTGTATGTTGAAGTTTAAACATGCTCTGATAGGTGGTACAACCTTGAGCAGTCTTTCTCAACTGTGGGTCCACATATGTTGTTGGACTACAACTCCCATTATTCCCTAGCTTGCAGGATCAGTGGTCAGGATGTGGGCTGTAGTCCAACAACATATGGGGACCCAATGTTGTGGACTACAACTCTAATGCCTAACCACTTGCCATGCTGGCTGGATCGGATGGGAGTTACAATCCAAAACACGTGGAGTCCCCCGTGTTGGCTACCCTGATCTTGAAAGTGCAAATTTGGCTATAGATTGGTCCACAAATTTTGGTTACGCTATGTAGCTAGTTGTTTCTGACTTCTGCAAAGTCCCTCTTCTCAGGGGAAGAGTTCTTTTATGTCTTGCTTCGCAACAGGCATTGAAGGAGAGCAAAAACAGCAAGAGGCTCACTGCTGCTTACCTTTTCCTGTGCCAGGCATGTGAAGTGGAAGAAAAGATCCACATCTCCACTGATAATCCTGAACCATCTGGCAGTGAGAACCATCTAGCACTGAACTTGCTGGCTGAAGCAACACCAGTCTCTCCTATCGCTTGTGCCTTTCTAAAGTTTAGAGCAAAGCAAAGACTTGACGGAGAGAATCTTTAGAGTTGGGCAATGTTGGAAAGGAAGTCTCTCCCAATGGCCATGTTTGTGGCCCTGTATTGCTATTGTTTGTCACTATGGTATATATTTTTGAATTTCTATTTTGTAAACTGCCCTGTGATCCTTGGATGAAGGGCAGTATAGAAATTTAATAAATAATAATAGTAATAAATTATGTTACTGTCTACATGCATGTATTGTAATTGTAGACTTTAGCTGGCTAGTTTTTATGCCTATAAGATAAGAGGTCCATTGATTCAATGGGCCTTAAGTGTTGTTGAGTCCTCTTTTCCCTCAGTGGTCCTGCAGTGTCTGGTCTTCAATGCACCTTTCTCTACATGCTTCAACTTTTTTGATGTCGTGAAGTACTGCTCTGCTTTTAGTGTCTGCTGCCTGACCCTATGTTTACAAGTCTCTTTGTGATATTATCCCTGAACTGTCATAGACTTCTCATCTGCTTTTTCTTACTCTTACCTTGTTAAAAAGGGCCTTGTATAGTTGCTCAGGGAGCAGATTGCTTAAGGGCATTGGCCAAACCTTTGATTTTCTGTTCAAAGATCCTTCATCTAAGTGAAATTGTGCTGGAGGATATTTACATTATGGACTCCTGAATGATACCTTATGGGTGCAGTGGTCACAGATCTGTAATGTTACGGCTTTTTCTTAGGACTGAGTGAAAAGCATTCCAAATTATCCATGCTATTTGTGGGTGACAAAATTTAGAGGGACCATTTTTGCTGAATATTCTCTGGGATGAGGAGGTTGAATTCTCCAACAGTTTGCATAGGGGAATAAACCAAATGGCACAGAAAAGTCATCTTGTGATCCCCCCCCCCACCCACTTAATGTTAAATGAAACACTGTTGTGTATATTGATAGATGAAGGACTTCATGTTGTAAGAGTAAGACATGAAGGAGTAGCATCAAACCATAAGTGCCAACTCCCTGGGTGCCCAAGCACCCACAAAATTCCCCATGAAGGGGCCGGGCACCCACAAATTTCAGTGTCAGGGCCATGCACATTGCATGGCACCCATGGCCCTGGGCACCCATGGTCGTGGGGCCAAGCTGACACTCCTGCATTAAACCCATTGTTTTCCTTCAGCAAATATTAAACTATATTGGGCTGGATATACAGTTGTACTCAGAATTCCCCATTCTGCATACAAGGAAATTGTACCAGCTCTGTGCATATCCTAAATATCAAGGCAAAATGCAATGATTTCGGGGCAAATGCACATATTCCCGAGTTGGATTGTTCTGTTAACATGGAATGTTGAGATGGACCCTGGAGTTCCAAACCTTTTGAATAGTTTCCCTCCCCCCCAAAGTTGCAACACCCCCCCCACACACACACATTTTCTGAGAAATGAAACCAAGCTGACCAGGAAAACTCCCAGAGCTTGAATGACAAGGGAGGTTGCAGATATAAGGTGAATCTTGTAGTCACTGCACACATCTACCACATACTCATGGAGAAATCAGGAGGACTATCCTTTAACATATTTGGGTTTCTTTTTTGTGGGGTGTGTATGTGTTGTGTTCCAAAAAAGGATATTACCAGATAGTTCTCAGAATGTTCCTTTTCTGATATATTTATCAGAGTTCAAGCCTGGTTTTCAGCCTTTTAAAAAACTATTATATTGCCGCATCTTTATTTTCATAAGTGAAATGTTATGCTGTTGCAGAGCATGTTCTATTAAAAGAGAAGAGGTGTCAGAAAGGACACTCGCAGCACAATCCTATACACCAGAACTTTCCAAACTGTGTGTCGCGACACATTAGTGTGTCAACTGCAGTGTGTACAGTAGTTGTGTCATGCAAACATACCCCAAGCTCCTCTCGTGGCTCGAAAGGGGTTAGTATAACCTCTGGTTTGCTAGTAAAACTGAATTACTATGTCACAAAATGATGCAAAACTGAATTACTGTGTTGCACAATGATGCAAAACTGAATTACTGTGTTGCGAAATGATGCATGTCCAAAAAGTGTGTCAGCAATATGAAAAGTTTGGAAAGCTCTGCTATGCATGTTTATTCAGAAGTTGGTCACATTGATTTCCATGAGGGTTACCCTCAGTTAAATGGATACAATAATGCAGCCGTAGAGGGAGACTGGGCTTTTATCTGGGGGGTTTTTTGGAGGTGGGGATGGTTGTGTTGCAAGTTTAAAAGGCTCAAATGCTATGGAAATGTAACTTTTCTTCAACAGGAAGCTAGCATATTTATAGCCTCATCCTCTTTTTTATGTTTGTGATACACAGTTGCATCGTTTCCTTACTCCCTTTATGTCCTGAGATCTACAGTGTAGTATTACATTTATTTATTTTTTATCTTTCTTTGTTGTTGCTTGGCACAGATTCACTGATACAAACTATCGTAGACTTGTGTGTTTAGTTTCAAGAAAAGTCTTGTTTCCTTTTGTTGAATTGTTTTGTTTTCTTTTTTTGTCACAGTTACCTCCTAGCATTGCTTAGGTTGCCCTGTGCTTAGTCTTGAAAATGCCCTCTGAAATGGGAATTGTGAGAGCATGTGAACTTGATCATTTTCAGAGAGGAAGAAGACTTTAAACAACACACAAACAGCATCCCATTTTCAGTGGCTATAAATAATAAACGAGGCAAATAACAGTGGAATAAATGATAGTTGAATTCAATGTATTTATATAATTTATTATTAACTAGGTATTTTAATATCTAACCTGATCCAAAGGATTGAGCGGGGATAGAAACAACATTAATAATAGGGAATTGCTTTCTAGAACTGTGAATAAACACAATATCATCTCTCTACTCCTCAACAGCTGTTGCAATGCTAAAATCTTAAGACTGCTTTTTGTTCTTCTTTTGTATACTGTAATTCGTCCCCCCCACCACCACTCTCAGCTAAAGATCTCTCAGTAAGCTGGTCTGCACATTAAAGCCAAACCATAGAACAAGCCTTATGTTGTTCAGCTTAATAGTAATTAAGATAATAAAATTGAGATATGAAAATTCTGCTTTAAGGTTAAGAAACAAACTGAAGCAGGTGTTTCACCTTACAGTATTGAGTTGCTCCCTTTTTATTCCAAGTCTCACATTGGTTTCTTTATGGTAACTCAATGGTTCATGTTCCAAAGTTCTACTAATGCCCTAAATAAGAATAGTGTTAGTGGATATCTGGCACAGAAAATAAAGTTGGATTGTTATGTACCATTGCTTTTCTTTTTGAGCATGGGTAATACTGGGTTCAGTTTCCCCAACCTAGAATGAACCACTATTGCATGATATTTTTTAACCATCAAGGACCTTGTCTGTGGAGCATTCCTTGCATTTGAGGAGAGTTATTAGCTTATATGATTCTCATTAAACCTCGGGTCAACTGTAGATAAGTTGTGCGATTATCTTTTAACAGAATGGTGCTGAAATGGAACATGTTCACAATAGTTCCGTTAATTTTTTTTTTCTTGAGTCACTTTCAATGTAACTCAGTATCAAATATTAATGTATTCATTCTGACAAGCTATAAATAGCAGAAAGACGCAGCAAACACACAAGTGGGAAGAAGGCCTCTTCACACAGAAGTCTTTTTTTAGAGTTAAAATTGGGTATGTTTCTATAGCATGAAAAATACAGATGTTTTTTAAAAACACCTGTCCTTATGGACTGAACATATGTGTAAGGTAAAGGAAAGAATGATCCATCTCTAAAGGCTGTGGCACTCCAGAAGTCTTCCAGCTCCCATTATCCCAGCCTGCCCTTGCAGGATGGGGCTGATGAACTACAGCTTATCCACCCCTGGAATGAGGTTGAGCAATGTGTTTCTAGTAGCCAGCCAGGCACCTTTAAGAAGGTTACCAGTAGGGCAATGGAAGTGATTGTTTCCTTCCATCCCTATGATCTGACATTCTGAGAGAAATCGCTTTTCACTATTTGTGCTGTTGCTTGATGACTGTGGCTGATTTATGTCTCGATAGGCCTGCTCTACACTAATTTGCCACATTATTTTCAAAAGGCTTCTAGGGTAGCAGCTATTGCCATATTTTGGACTAATGACTGCTCCAAGTTGGGTCTACTTGTCCCTCAAAGTCATCCCGGAGTAGATCCTAAAATCAAAAGAATTCTATAGATGTGTGAGGATTGTTGTTTAAATGCCTGAGGAAGGGGTTGTGTTGACCATCGTTCCCCTGTCCTGTCAGTTAAGATTTGATAGGCAAAAGGTCACAAAGTCTGCTTGCATTTAGAAAGGAATGGATGGGTGAATGTTTTGCCTCTTGGCTAAAGGCAAGAGAGAGAACACAGTTTTGAAAGGAAACATGGAACTAGTTATATGTTCCTTTGCAGACCAACCTTATGCTAGGAGAAATGTGGCTCTAGAGTGGACACGGGGAACCTTTAGTTCTTCAGATGTTGCTGAACTACAATTTCCATACTCCCTGGCTAGTGGCCATGCTTGCTAGGGCTGATGTGAATTGTAGTTCAGCAACATCTGGAGAACCAAAGTTCCCCCACTCCTGCTCTAGAGGATCAGTGACATCTTCTGTGTTTTTCTTGATTCTTGCCTTTTGCAGGGCAGGAGATAAATTCAGTACAATACATAAAATTAAATAAGTTAGATTGTGTTGTATGCTGGTAAACTCCATAATGCTAAACTGCTGAACGTCAAATGATCTTTCTTAACTACATTTATTTTTAGTATTTCTCTTTCTGCAGTGACTTGCCAATCTTAAGTGCCTGAATTAAATTGGAGTTTTGAGCTCTGTTGCCTGCTACTCAGGTTCTCCTGCCTGTTGCTCCAAGTGAAATAGCATGTTTAATATGAGTTTGAAGTGGTATTCATTCAAATCTTCCACAGATGAAATGTTCTCTGTGATATTCATTTAAACGTTGCTTTGAATTAAGCTGCAGCCCAGCCCATAATTAGGTGCAGCAACTTCATTAAAGGCAGTGGGACTTTCATTTGCTTACTTCGTGCTTGGGATTGTAGCTTTGAACTCTGCTTAGTTTTGCAAAATATCTATAATTTTAATAACCGGTGGACTTTGGATCATTTGCCATGGAATTGCATATTGCTTGTTGGCATAAGAGAGCTTACATAGCTCTGACCTGTATTATCCCTGCTCTTCCCTTGCAATGTTTCATACTGATGGACAACTTGTGCTCAAAAGACCAGTACATACCAGTTTTTTGTCTGCAAAACTACATTTTAAAAAAGTAAGTAGCTTGGCAACTTAATATCTGCATATGTGTGATCCAATCCACTACCAAACCAGTTCAGCAGCATTTTATCTGAGTTCATGTTCCGCAAGGGACAATGCGTGGCCAGTGTTGCATTGTGGTAATATCAATGACACAACTGCAAAGTTTATTCAAGGTTTACTGCTTAACTTCCTCCAGAGTTCTCATGCAATTTTGGGAAATACAGCCAGATGTCTCTCTGTGTTTTCAGTTATGAGTGTGGAACTGACACTGCAAAGCATGTGCTTTCGTAGAGGAGGCAATACGTATTGCCCAGTCTTGCCAGTCAGTCCACAAACATTACTAGCCCCCAAATGTTTTTACTTTTTCATTTGATCACATATAACAAATGAACTCATATGTTTTTTTTAGCACAGTTCTTGTTGTTATCTGTGAGTTGCCTTGAGTCCTGTGAGGGGAAAAGGTGGTAAATTGCTACTGCTGCTACTATTATTTATTATTATTAGTTGTTGTTGTTGTTGTTGTTGTTACCACCAGTTGTCTAAAAGGTGAAACATATGGCCCACTTTGTCTGGAGGCTTACACATGAGTAGAAGCCTGCTGTATGTCGAGACCTTGCACTAGAGCCCACACATATTTTCCTTGAGATCGGTGTGCACAGTTAAAGCTCCAGCATTCTGCTTTCAGGCACCTTCAGCTGAGGTGTGTCTCCAGAGAACGCATGTGTAAAATGGCATTGTCACTGCTATGAAGGCTTCCATACTGGATGCTGATGATATTAGGTACTGCTGTCTCTTTGTGAGATCCTGGTTTCATTCCCCATCCTCACCCCAGTTTGGCTATGAAGAACATTTTGCACCCTTCTTCTCCCATTAAAAAAGCAATATAAATTAGATGACATGGCTTTCAGGTATTGCTTGCTGATAAATAATAAGGTGACTAATAGCTACTAATCATTTGGTTGAGTGATACTTCCAGTATCTGAGGCAATATGCCTCTGAATAGCTGTTGGACTCATGTCCTATTTGTGTGCTTCTCATGAGCACCTGGTTGACCACTGTAAGCATCTGAACTAGATGACCTTTGATCTGACCCAGTAGGCTTTCTCTTACGATCATGCAAAAGCACAAGAAGTTTGAAATTACAGAGATTTTTAAGCATGATATTTCTCGTCCTTATGAATTTGAATATAATGCTTGTGGTGTCTGGGAACTGTGGTTTCCTCTCCCTTTCCCAAATCTTCCAAAGCACTTCCCAATTTGCATTTGCAGGTGTAACTTTTTATTGGTTTAGCAACAATAAAATATTATGTTTTAACTGGTCTGGTACTAAATGTATTAGGTCACAAAGGGTGTCTGTCTGGAGTATTTTGCATATGTCAATCCTGATAGGTTTCAAGTTCCCTGTGCCCAAACAACCATGAGTGAATTCTAAATCTCCTTCCTGTTTAGCTGAATGAGTTCTTATAGGCTTACAAAATTCAGCAAAGTTGAACTTGTTTGGCATGACAAACATGCTTTACTTTTGGAAGATCAAAGCTTTGTTCCATATAAGAAACAGAATATCGTTGATGGAATCATGGTTCGTGGTGAGTGAATTTAAAGGAGCAGCTTTGAGTTGTTTAAGTACCTGTCACCATGTTTTTGCCTTGGCTGTTAGAAGAATCGTGTTCTGTCCCATGAGAGTAATTCACTAATTATGTCTTACTGAATTCTGTACTGTTCTCCCTAATGTGAGCCAGGAGTAGCATTTCAACAATGAATTTGAAGGGTGTGTGTGTGTGTGTGTGAGAGAGAGAGAGAGAGAGATACATACCATTGTAATCAGTTTTTATTTTAATTCCACATTTATTTTTTATGCTACAGATGTGTGACCAAGATTACAAACAGAAAAGTAATACTCTTAATAAAGGTTTAAAGTTCTCCAGTAATGCTTCAGGGAATATGTTCAAGAGGCTCTTGACTGTACTGAAGAGAACAGGATCATACCCTTCTTCCCTTGTGAATGCCTAACCAGTTACAGTGGTACCTCGGGTTAAGAACTTAATTCATGCTGGAGGTCCGTTCTTAACCTGAAACTGTTCTTAACCTGAGGTACCACTTTAGCTAATGGGTGCCTCCTGCTGCCGCTGTGCCGCTGCCACGCAATTTCTGTTCTCATCCTGAAGCAAAGTTCTTAACTCGAGGTGCTATTTCTGGGTTAGCAGAGTCTGTAACCTGAAGCATCTGTAACCCGAGGTACCACTGTATTACAGTATACTGCAAGGAACTTTAGCTTGCCTGGATACAATAGCACCACTAGTAATTTGGGATACTCTTTTAAAATGTGTGGGACTCCTCTGTTTTGGAATGGGTAGAACTTGTTTTGCCACGTTCAAATTAGGAAAGAAGGGTGGAGAGCAAGGCATAACTTGGAGACACTTAGCTGCATCCTCCTCCAAAGGCTGCATCAGCCTCCTTTCTTGCTGTGCACTTTAATTACTATAGCATGCACTCATTAGTAGATGGACAAGGTGTGGAATGTCTTGCTTCACATGAGACAGGCTTGAGTTAGGAGGTGGGGGAGATTTGCCTTAGATGATGGAGAAGGGAGGAAGATCCCCTTCTGATTCCTGCCTTAAAACTGTGCGAGTGAGGTCTGTCAGTTTCACTTCTGCTGTCAAAACTGGGAAGTGAGACTGACAGGGTTTGACTTCCTTCATAGTGTGAAGTGGAACTTGGAAATCTCAGTCAGTGCTGTGAGCCAGTTCCCTTCCGAAATTAAGTTATGTATCCAATCCAGAATGAAACTAAAGGTTTCCTATGTATTTGCTTTGGACTTTTAAGCAACAAATCATTAGAAAAACAAAATGGGAAGCAGAGATAACACAACCAAACATCAACCAAATGTTCACATAATGATATAAGAATGAATGGGAATATTTTTGCTCATCACAAGTGACAGAGGCCAGTCACATTTATACAAACATGTCTTCCATAGCACTCATAACTGTAGTGGACAAAATAGAGGAGAAGAATCACATCTTCCCAGGAAAAATTAAATATCTTCTATTATTATTATTATATCCCATTTTGCCTCCAAGGAGCTGAAGTTGGTATACATAGTTCTCACCCACTCCATTTTATCATCACAAAAACCCAGTGGGGTAGGTTAGGCTGAGAGACTGTGACTGGCCCAAGGTCACCCAGTGAGCTTTGTGGTTGAGTGGAGACCAGAACCCAGGTCTCCCAGGTCTTAGTCTAGCAATCTCACCACTACACCACACTGTAGCATGAGTACTTGGGGACTGCTGCAGCTGGAGCACTGGTATGAGTTTAAGCCTTCTTGCAACTAATCTCTATATTTTTATGCTGGAAAAAGAATTGTTTGAAAAGTCATAAAGAGCCACCTTACACTAGTTCATGATGTTTAATGAAATGTTTGGTGTAGTTAATCATGTACAGGCATTAAAGTTCACTCATATAATGACACTTTTTAAGTGTGAAAGCGAAAGAAAGAGGGAGGAGGATCGTAGCATAAAATGTGGCATACGTGAATGTACACACAGTGGAATGTTGTATGTACTTGCGGGTTTCTGGCAAGATAACACCTGCAGCACTTCACTGAGATGGAATTTGTCCTAAGGTGCTTGCCAGAGTTGAACAGGTACATACACTCTTTCTAGATATGTCTACCAGATAAGAGGCATTTTAGACTCCTTATTTGCTGCTGGAGCAGAACAGTAACATGGAGTCCATTATCTTGTGTTGTGGCCATTGATAATACACCTTGTCTTCAGCTGTTTCTGTGTGTAAGTCTGGAAGTGCATTTCAGATTCTCTTAACGATTTGAACTCCTGAACAGGAAGTGAAGGCAGAAAGCCTAACCCCAACCCTAACCCTAATTAATGCACTTTAATGTTCCCTTCTCTACCTTCTCTAACGCTTGCTTCAGGGAAGTGCTTTTTTAATATTTATATTTTATTAAGGTGATTTCAGTTAAAAGAAATAAAGTGATACAGAAAAAGAAGGAAAAGCGAGATGGAGAAAAACAACAACCAAGATACGGTACATATAAAAGAGAAAATATGCAAAAAAGAGAGCAATATACAATATTCCTGTACATTCTTATATAAATTGGGATAGTGCTATTGTCCTAGTACTTATGTAAATGTTAATAGCCTTCTACATTTTGTATAAATTCATTCCAAATGCTATATTTATCCATACAGGCTGCGCCTATAAGCAGTCCATTCATAAACTGCGAGTGATCTCATATTGTCAGTTCATTGATTGGAGGGTACCATATCTTTATTTTCCCAATTCCTCAAGTATCAGTCTATTGCCACCATTAGGGCACGGAAAATCCATTTCCATTGCCGCATTGATAATTTTCATACTGCAGGTATATAGTTCAATAAAATATTCTCTGCTGAAAGATTTAACTTTTTCTGCATAGTCATAGTTACACGGTCCATCACTTTCTCCTAAAGCTTGTTATGTAAAGAAAACTGTCCAAACATGTTTCAGAGAGGCATTGTCCTTGCCACATCTCCAACACTGAGCTGTCTTAGCTAACCCTTTTTTATACAACCGTAAAAGAGTCCAATAAACTCTAAATATTATTTTCTCTTGTATTAGTCTTAATTTTAAATCTAATGACACCTTAGGTATTGAAATTAATACATGTCTGGGAAGCTGATAGTCCCAATTCTTTATTCCAATTATCTCTTACAGTCTGCATAATGAACTTGTGTATTGTTAATACATATCTATAAAAAGTAATTGGTGGCTTTTTATTTTTGAATGAGTGGTCCAGTTGCTCCAATATCTCTGGTATCTTGGAAGCTGAAAGACCCAAACACACTTGTTATGAGATGTTGTAATTGAAGATATTGCCATTGGGCTGCATCTGATGATATTGTTTTCTTAAAACAGCAAAAGTATAAAATTCATCTTCCCCTTCTATCAGTTGGTCCAATGTCAATACACCTGCTTCCATCCAATTTTTCCATATCAGCATCTTCAGGGAAGTGTTGGTAGCACTTAATTTGCCCCTTTTGGGGGGGATTCAGGGTGTATATTTGTCATCTATTCCTATTTGGCAAATTACCCCTTTTGTATCAGTGGATTCAAAATTCTGTCATTAAAATACTTAGTGCACACTTAGACAAGTCCCAGTGAATTGGGGCATAAGTTGATATGCTTATAGAGGTCTATGTGTTTCTATAAATGCACATTTGGTAACATTAGAACCTGTCTGACTGACGCTTGTATAAGTAAGCAAGAGTTAATATGATCATATATTGCTTCTGTGCATATTTTCTTTCTTTAAATATAAGTGAAAAATTCTGAGGTTACATGTCTTTAAGTGAAAAATTGACGTAAGCATTCATTCACCTTTTCCCATCTCAGGTTCTCTGCTGAGCCTCTCTCCAGGCTGATGTGTTGCCTTCTTCTTACTATGTAAAATGTATTCTTTTTCTCTATTTATTCCCTCATTGGGTACAGTATGGTCTATTTGCAAGAGCAAATAAGCAGGAGTTTGATTGTCTAGTGTACTATGCTATAAGTTGAAACAGGCCCGGGTACATCTAGCTTCTGAGTGGTTTCAGAGTTAGGTAAAAAAGGTAAATGACCCCTGGACAGTTACATCCAGTCAAAGGTGACTATGGGGTTGTGGCACTCATCTCACTTTCAGGCCAAGGGAGCTGGCATTTGTCCATAGACAGCTTTCCAGGTCATGAGGCCAGCATGGCTAAATCGCTTCTGGCACAACGGAAACCAGAGCACACAGAAATGGCATTTACAGTGGTGCCCCGCAAGACGAATGCCTCGGAAGACGAAAAACTCGCTAGACGAAAGGGTTTTTCGTTTTCTGAGGTGCTCCGCAAGACGGATTTCCCTATGGGCTTGCTTCACTAGACGAAACAGCCCTGCCTCTCCTGTCATGGTGACGGTCACTGCACACACGCACGCTCGCTTCCCCGCTCCTCCGGCTCCCTCCCACCTTCCTGCTGACGGCTCCTCCGGCTCCCTCCAACCTTCCGACCTTCGGGCTGCCTCGCGCCGCTGCCCACCGCCCTCGCGCGCTCCTTTGAGAGAGCCGTTGCCGCCAGCAGCCAGCGTTGCAGCCAGAGTCACGCTCCTGAGCCCCGCCGCCCTCCAGCAGCCGCATCACGCGGTGTCCACAAGGTGCGGGTGAGTCCAAGGACCGGCTGTGGCAGCTGCCCTGCTTCTCCCCACCCCTCCCCGCCGTGGTGCTTCGCAAGACGAAAAAAACTCACTCTACGAAAAAACTCGCGGAACGAATTAATTTCATCTTGCGAGGCACCACTGTACCTTCCTGCTGCAGCGGTAACTATTTATCTACTTGCACTTTGACATGCTTTCGAACTGCTAGTTTGGCAGGAGCCGGGACAGAGCAATGGGAGCTCACCCCATCGCGGGGATTCCAACCTTCTGATCAGCAAGCCCAAGAGGCTCAGTGATTTAGACCACAGTGCCACCCGCGTTGGTTTCAGAGTATCAGCCAGTTTGGTTGCACAATAATGGTGTATGATCTTGACCTTGTAATAGATAGGGGGAGTGTATAAAATAGTACAGTCAGTAGAGAATGAGACTCTTAGTCTCAGGGTTGTGGGTTTGAGTCCCACAGTGGGCAAAAAGATGCCTGCATTGCAAGGAGTTGGACTAGATGACCCTTGTGGTCCCTTCCAATCATTCCATGATTCTATGGCCTTTTGACTTCCTCTACAAATAAGTGTTCAGGGGATTTTACAGGGGGTGAGCGGTGTGAGGATGTGTGCATTTGTAGCAATCCAGCCTTCCAATATGTGATATAGATGCTGTGTACTAGCACAAGATACCTCATCAGTGCCTCTTTCAAACAGGCAACTGCTCTCTCATAACTATATAAAAGTTGCAAGTTATTAAACAGCCACAGATGGTCAGGGTGAAGGTTTTAAAAAACACACACACAAACATACCAAATCTGAACAGGGAATTTAAAAGTGCAAAGTATGAAACAGTTGGTGAGGAAGTGACACCCACAAAAAGGAGATACCACTTTCATCCACACATCTGTCTCTTGTTACAAACCTGTTGTAGCACACACACACACACCAGTTTGGGTGCAGGTTGGATGTATATTGCCCCAAATTGAGCAGCATTTGAAGTGAAGAAGAGGGGGTGAGGAACCAAGTTAGTGTGGAACCAGTCATTCAGAGTTATACCCAGTGCTAATTCATACTAACGGGACGCGGGTGGCGTTGTGCCTAGGGTTTGCCGATTGCATGGTCGGTGGTTCGAATCCCCGCAGCGGGGTGAGCTCCCGTCTTTCGGTCCCAGCTCCTGCCCACCTAGCAGTTCGAAAGCACCCTTAAGTGCAAGTAGATAAATAGGTACCGCTTTATAGCGGGAAGGTAAACGGCGTTTCCGTGTGCTGCGCTGGTGCAGGCTCACCAGAGCAGCTTCGTCACGCTGGCCATGTGACCCGGAAGTGTCTCCGGACAGCGCTGGCCCCCGGCCTCTTAAGTGAGATGGGAGCACAACCCTAGAGTCGGACACGGCTGGCCCGTATGGGCAGGGGTACCTTTACCTTTACCTAATTCATACTAAGAGTAGATCTGTTGAAATAACGTGTCTTAAGTTACTGACGTTGATTCATTTTCACTGGGTTTACTTGGAGTATTCTTCATTGGGCACCCCCCTTTATTCCTGGTGTTGGTGGGGAGATTTTGAAAATGAAATCAATAGTGTTTGGGTGGGGGTATCTGTACTATATTTGTGGACCCCGGAAAGCGCATAGTTTTCAGTAACATTCTGAGTTTCCAATCAAAGTCTAGCTGTATCTTTTTGGTTAAATGTTGCACTGATACTATTTAAGAGTCTGAAAGCACTGTTGTATGACTTTGCAGATGACGATAGGTTGAGGGTTTTTAATGGCCATTTCCCTTCCTTTGTTGCTATGATCAAAAGGTAAAACAAATATTTTATTTTAGGAACGTGTGAATAGCAATGCCATTCAGATAGGACTCTTATGGAATGAATGGGTGTGTAGCATGGTGAGTGAAATTTAGGGATTAAAGAATTGTTCATGCATTAGTGTCCTGGCATCTAATAATGGTTTGTGTTGACATCAGTCTTCCAGGAATTATAATTGGAATGAAACTCAGCATCACACATGCTTGTCATATTACTGGTCACACTTTGCTTATGTTTGATATCCTGTTTTCAAATCTACTTGTCACAGGGAAGAATCAGAGTTCATTTGTCTAGAGAGCCATTTCCCACATCTCAGCTGTTGTGAAATGAGACACTAAAGAACAATGAGATGGCAATAAGCAGGTCACTATTTTGCTGGGTTTGAACTTGTGACTTGTAGGGATGGAAATGTATACTCTGGAGCATTGTATACTCAAATTGTGGTTGATGATATTAACACTGAGCAAGGTGTTGACAGATCTGGTCAACAAAATGAAGCATGGCCATGAAAGCAGGATGTCAAACTTAAGAAAAATGTGGCAAGCCATTTGACAGCCATGCATGATGTCTGTGAGTTCATTGTAATTGCAGTTCCAAAAATATCAAAGTGAGGTAAATGGTTAGTGAAGGTAAGAGTAGGATTGAAGCATGGAGAAGAAGGGATGGTGTTTAGGAGAAGATACATGTCCGGTGTTGAGCACTGTAGGTTATGCTGGAGTTACTCAGATTGCAGAGCTGACAATATCCAGAAGATTTACATGAAATAAAAGAGTGTGTTTCTGTAACCTATTAGCCACATGTCTTGCAGATTCACCATACTTGCCACCAAGTTCCCAGAGGAAGTTTGGTTTTCTTGATTCTAGGCCTCAACTAATGACCTGCTGGTAAAGAGAATAGCCTGCTCCCTATGGATTAGGATTAGCAAACTCTGTAGCACCTCTGGTGGCTGTCCTAAATATAAAAGGTAAAGGTAAAGTGACCCCTGACCATTAGGTCCAGTCATTTTAATACAAACTCCAGGCTGTGAAAATTGTCCTCAACAGTTATATTGCATGGCCTGAACAAGATGAAGATTATAGAAAGACTCTTCTGTAGAGTAAAATGTCTAGAATGCACCATAGAACTGGTTGTATCTCATGGAAGCATTGGGCTTCTGCTAGTGTAAGGTGAGGCATCTCTTTTTCACCAATTCCCACACAATTTGCAACCCTCTGCCACACCCCAAACTGTTCCAGAGGGCCCCCCCCCTCCCTTAGGAAAAGTGTGTATTGGGAAGGGAGGTTGGTCTGCATTGGATGGCAGGGATCATGGAAAATCAGGTGCCATGCCTTTCACAAGTGGAGCCACTTCTCCATAGCAGAACACCACTGTTGATACAACCCCAAAAATTTAAATGCTGCTGTATTTTTAGCCTTTCTGAATTGTTGTTTGTCAACAGGGCATCATCCCTAATACAGTGGTACCTCGGGTTACAGACGCTTCAGGTTACAGACGCTTCAGGTTACAGGCTCCTCTAACCCAGAAATAGTACCTCTGGTTAAGAACTTTGCTTCAGGATGAGAACGGAAATTGTGTGGCGGCAGTGCGGCAGCAACGGGAGGCCCCATTAGCTAAAGTAGTACCTCAGGTTAAGAACAGTTTTAGGTTAAGAACGGACCTCCAAAACGAATTAAGTTCTTAACCCGAGGTACCACTGTAACTGCAAAATCTGTTTAAGGCTAAGAGTTCTAAGGGATCGCTTGGGACATTGTATCAACTACAAAATCTCTCTGACACTTTTGAGAAAGGGGGGCCCATTCCTCTATTAGCAGAACCTGCATGGAGGGAAAGATGGGGCCTAGGGAAATAATGGCTTTGCTTTGGCCCCATATAGCCAGAGGCAGAGCAAGGAGGATGCAGTGGGGGTGGTCCACCCCGGGTATCATCCCTGAGGAGGGGTGACATCACTGTGGGCGGTGCTGCCCCTGGGAGGCTAGCCGCCACTGGTGCACCCCTGTGGGCAGCTAGCCCCGCCCAGCATGTGCACCACTCTGGGTGCCGGAGCAGCTAGCTCCGCCACTGCATATAGCAAAGCTCTAGGGTGCAATTAGCCACTGTCTTGTAAGCCTTGGATGTCAGTTGATATAACTGACCCCATATAGCCACTTAGGCAACAAAGACTGTGACTAATCACTCTGCATAAAAGATGGGAAGGGTTTTTAAAAATTCTTTTTGGCTATTAGGCTGGTATTGTTTCTTCCAGGTGGTGGTCTGTGGTCTGGCTTCTGCCAACTTCAGCTGAAGGGCCAGTCTGGATGGGAAAATTGCACCCACGTTAGCATGAATATGAAGTCCACTTTGGTTGAGACTGGGGGTGGTTTCCAGGGTTATGAAGGGATCATACGACCATAAAGTTTTAGGTGACTCATTTGGGGAAACTACTTCACACCTGCCTCCCCTTGCAATGGTCCTTACAGTCCATCAGGCATAGTTTAGGCTTGAGCTTTGAAGTAGTGGGACTACTGACTGCAGCTGACTATCCATGCCACTCTTCCTGGCCTACTGTTTGTGATTAGGTTAGAGCTACACCCTCCACATTTAGTTGAGAATGATGTATGGAATATTATTTGAGTGGTGTGTTCATTTCAGCTATTCGTGCATAGTACATACTTCTTCCTTTTTTTACATTTGCACTGTCTTGTTTGCACAGCACTTTGCCTGATATATCAAAGGGGACTGTGTGATGGCCACTCCTTCCCCCTGCTGTGGCAGTCGCTTCTTCATAGTGTTTGCAGTACATTCTTTTTCTTAGTCTCTCCACGGTTTCCTTTGGCTCTTCATAGTACCATAGCACTGTTAGTCTGTTCCCACCTTTAGAACTATGTGATCACATATGGCCATGTGACTGCATCTGGCATTCCAATGAATGAAGTGAAGCTGATGTTCAAATTTGCATTCCTTTTCTATGTACAGTGGTACCTGAGGTTACATACACTTCAGGTTACATACGCTTCAGGTTACAGACTCCGCTAACCCAGAAAAAGTGTTTCAAGTTAAGAACTTTGCTTCAGGATAAGAAAAGAAATCATGCTCCAGTGGCGTGGCAGCAGCAGGAGGCCCCATTAGCTAAAGTGGTGCTTCAGGTTAAGAACAGTTTCAAGTTAAGAACGGACCTCCGGAACAAATTAAGTACTTAACCCAAGGTACCAATGTACTAGGCTCTTCTGTCGGGACGATTTCCTTGCCCTTTAATGTAGAGCTACCCCAAATCTCCCTTCTTCCTCCTCCTTATTTGGGTGACTATTTTTTTCATTATTGAAGGGGTATGCAAAATTTGCTCCAAGTTTTGGACTGTTTACCATGTTGGGGCAGCAGTTTATTTTGTTTCTATTAGTGTGTAGTGCTGCTAAAAACTTCCATAACCATCCCACTCTACTAGTACACCTTTGAAACATTCAGTCCCCTGAAGTGTAATAGTTTGGCCCTCAAAGGCAGCTCAGTTGGCTCAAGACTGTGCCTGGAAAACAACACCACCTGGTATTTTTCACTGAAAAAAATTGCAGCACTCTTTAAAATTAATAAGGCCCTTCCTCCTCATCTTTAATGTAGGTTCCTAAAGCTAGTAGTAGCTTTTTTAAAAGCACCCCCCCCTCCGTAGTACAACCACAAGAAGATTTTACTCATTAAACACATTTGAACTGAAGTAGACAAACTTGACTACTGAGCTAATGTAAATCTGGATGACAAAGTGACAATTTTGTTGAGCAAAGCATTTTGAGCTGCACTTGTTCAACTTAAGGTGTATCTTTCAGAAGTGCTTTGTGTCTGTTCCACTTCATTGCAGTACAAATTTGTCCATGTTCTTCAAATGTATTTTGGAATCTTAACCCTGAACCATGTGGGTTTTAAAACAGGTGGCAATTATATTATGATTGCATATCCCTGGTTTGTTTGTTTTTTGTAACTTAATGGTTTTACTTCAAATTTGTTTCATTCTTGACAAATTAAGCTGGCTGAAAGATCACTACTGCTTAATATGTTCTGGCTTGAGTGCATATTTCTTGCTGAATTGTGGATCCGGTCAATTTTTTTGGCAGATGTTTTGTTTATATCCAGAACTTGTTGTTATATGAACGAAGGCTAGACACATTGCAATGAGCCAATTCTGAACACTATTATGTAAATAATACTGGCTATCCACGCATCTGAAGTGTTTGAGCAATGAAGGAATTACGTTCCGAGTACATAATTAAATGACGTTGTTAGATATCACTGGAATAGTTGAGAGCTGTCAACATTCAGCAGTTTACAAAGCAAACTGAAAATACCAGTAGTTCCTCATTAAGTACTAAATTAAAATACTTGTGATAGAACTTGTTCCCCATGCTTGTGCTTGATTAAAATGAAGATAAACTTTTATAATATTTTAAGCTTCTTCTTTTTTTAAAAAAAGAGATTAGCTTCCTTATAACACTGGCAAAGCAGAACATTGTTCCCGTATAATACAAAGTGGTTTTTTATTGCTCTTCAACAGTAATAAAAAGCCTTTGTACATTCCAAGACTTGTGTTTGCTTTCTCAAGGACCCAGTTAAGATTATTAGGTCAGATATTCTGAGGTAAAAATAACTATTCTAAGAAAGGATTCTTCTAATACAGATGAGTTCATTGATTTCAGATTTCTAATTCAGTTTTCAGTTCATTGAGCAATTTTTTCAATCTTATGTGCTGTAGACAATTTGTGTAGTGGGAAATCTTTCCAATTTATCACGTTTAGGAGCATATTTCTCTTTAAGGTTCCTGAATGCGGCAACCATATCAATCACATATTTGCAAGCTTATAAGCCCCGATTTATCTGACCCGACATTATGTCCCATTATGTCCCCTTCTAGCAACAAGACACACATACTGTTCATTGAAATTTCGATGTAGGAAGTGAAATGCTAACACTGACTCTAAGCTGGTTGCTGGATAGGAGGTCGGAATGCTTCATCTTAGAGAGAGGAACACAGAAAGAGTTCTCATAATAGGAACCCTGTGGAATGGAGAGAAGCAGTGGAACATAGTTTTCTCTGAATACAAACTCTATAGAAAGGATAGAGTAGGGTATCCTGGATGCAGTGTCACTCTGTTGCAATCCCAACAAGTTAAAAATCCCCAAAGGGGCACGCTCTACCACAGAATTGGTGTGGTTGGTGATGCCAGGCCCCAATGCAAATCATGTTCCAATGAGGAAAATGAAAGCTACCACAAACTTTGGAAAAAGAAATGCAAGGAGACAATAAGGAATGCCAAATAGAATAAGAGAAGCATGAAGACCGCCAACAAAACACTATTTATTTACTCTGTGTTAGCCTGAGAAGAGCTAGGGAGACAGTTGTAGCTTTGAACGATGAGGAAGTCATAGGTGTGCTAAAGCGGATTGCAGAGAAGCTGAATGAATTATTAGCAGCTTTCTTCACAGCAGAAGATGTAGAGCAGATCTGTGCCTGAACTAACATTCTAAGTCTGATCAATTAAAGCAAACCATGGTGAAGTTCTAGAATTGGCAGGCAGTCCAGCTCTCTTTGCTGAGGAGTTAAATGGTGTTGAGAGGGTATCCCAAGGGAAGCACCATACAGAGCAAATTAGAGTAATCCTGTCTTAAAGTTACTAGTGCCAGGACCACGGTGGTTAAGCTGTCTCAGACCAGGAATGGCTGTAGCTGTCTTATCAACCAAAGCTAGCCAAAGGCACTCCTAACCACTAAGGCCACATGGGCTTCAAGTAATAATAACGTTGGGTTCAGGATCACCCCAGACTGTGTACCTGTTCCTTAGTACTAGTAATGCGTGAAAACCTAATTTGGCTTAGTTTATAATGGCAAGTAAGAAACTGCATTCTGACATCCCACAGCACTGTGAACCTTATCAGAGTCTGGCTTCGTAACCATATAACTATGTTATGCAAGACAGTCCCATAGAGATTAGAAATTTGAGTGCTGGGTGGAGGGGGAAGGCAAGGTGAGTAAAAGAAGGCATGCTAAATGCTTTCAGCATCAATGTCTTGCACATTCCTGTGAGCATCAATGCTCTCCACTTAACTAAAATGTTTATAGTATGTTTAAAGCAGCAGTTTATTGCAGCACCCTCTGTAAAAAAATAAAAATGACACTAATGCTTGAGGCTTTCAACAAGCATACAATTAAAATCACAAGTTTTGAAAGGTGTGTGAGGGACCATTGTTGTCTCCTGCTTTGTCATTAAAGTAGCCACTTTGCTGTAGGCAAGTTTAATAACTTCTTGGATGCATTTTCCTCAGAGGAAAATAGGATTGAGTGTAATTGGCTGAAGTCTTCAAGTTAAAACTGAATTCTGTACAAAAGAGTTTGCTTGTTGTATGCTTTTTCTGTGTTAATATTGGCTCAGACACAGACATTTTTTCAGTAGTCAGTATAGCAGTAATAGGTTTGCTTTCAAGACCATGACCTCGTTTGGTCCCTCTCGTCAGGCAGAAGGCTGCTTGGGATGGTTGTGCATTCTTGCATGGCTACTGGCTTCTCTTCCACCCCTAGAGGATAGAAAGCAAGGTGGTGTGCCACGTGTCTGAAATAACCTGTCAAATTGTTTCTGTAGATTTATAAATAGCAAAGCTATTTTTATTTAATAGAAGGGTATTAGAACCTTGCTTGGAGCAAGTATTTCAGTATCCATCATTTAGGAATGCTCTGCTGGAAGGATGGTAATACAGTGGTACCTCAGGTTAAGTACTTCATTCATTCCGGAGGTCCGTTCTTAACCTGAAACTGTTCTTAACCTGAAGCACCACTTTAGCTAATGGGGCATCCTGCTGCCTCCGTACCGCCGGAGCCCGATTTCTGTTCTCATTCTGAAGCAAAGTTCTTAACCCGAGATACTATTTCCGGGTTAGCGGAGTCTGTAACCTGAAGCCGTATGTAACTTGAAGCGTATGTAACCCAAGGTACCACTGTATAACTAGTTGCAAAAGCAAAGCTTCATGCCATGGGACTTGTCACAAACATATTCCTATTATGACCATCCCAGAGGGAAGCAAAGGCTGACATTTCTGGCATCTACCAGTTGATAGAGCATGAGATTCCTAATCTCAGGGTCATGGATTCAAGGCAATGTTAGGCAAAAGATTCCTGCATTGCAGGGTTTGGACTAGATGACCTGTGAGAATCAACCTGTGAGAATTATTGTTTTGCACATTCAGACTCTTGCAAATTAAGAGGCTCACATAAAGTGTCTTGTTTTAGTGTTTCCCAAATCACAGAATCCTATAAACATAGGACTGCTGGCATCATTTGACTTGCACATATATTTCTGCAAATGCTTCTGTAACAAACCTGTGCACTTCCATGCATTTCTCTTAACAGCTTCTTCACACTGCTTTGCTACTATGCAATTATTTTTTTAAAAAGTTTCTACTTAACAATTGGCAGCAGAACTACTATGTTTAAAAAGCTGAACACTTAACTCTTCCACTATTTAAATCTGTAAGGGACTCACAACAGCATAGATCATTGTTTCAGTTGTGTTACTCAGGTACAGTGTTGACCAAATTATTATTTTGTTGCAAGCCCACCGTGAAAACAAGGTTGTTTACTGGTATCTGCATGCAACGTGACAACAGTATTAAGGGATTTAATCACATGTTCAATTTCCCAGGGTAGTTAGATGACATAGTTGAATATGTTAAGAAGCCTTTTCTGAACGCTGTTTATAGTTCTATGTTTAAATCAAAGCACTGTAGCTCAAGCAGGATGTGATAAGCTACTGCTGTCAAATCAGTTTGCATTTAGCAGGCTTTTTCAGTATTCCATGACTTTGCATGGCTATAATTTTCCCGTTTGTTTCTTGACAAGTGTGTTAAATAACTCTTTAGCAGTTCTGCATAGAGGGAGATACATTTGTGTGGTCCTGATTTTTATGTAGGTGTGAGGAAGGCCACACACCCCTTCATGATGATCTGTCAAGGGTGTAGATTGCATGCCCATGATGGAATGGGCTGAAACCAATGATGGAGGCAAAAGTATGCAGTGCCCCTGTCTTCTCTCTGCCACCCCAATTTCTCTGTGACACCCCTTTTTCCTAGCTACCAACACAAAGCTAGACCAAGGGCAACATTTTCTCCCTGGGACCTTAGATTGTACACCTCTGTTTTAATGCATAATAACTTATTTCTTGGGAGTAGATGATATATAGACAACTGTTTTATCATGCATGCATTGTACTTCATTGAAAACCATTTTAAAAGTATATAATTGAGAGAAGCAAGCTAAAAAAATTAAGCATGTAGATTCATATAGCAAATCTATCTAAGTTGCATAGCAGGAAATCTTCACCTCAGGATCAGTTTGTGGCGAGATTCTGTTTAATCTTTTAAGTTGACGAGTCTTAATCAGAGTTATGATTTGACTTCATAGGGTGGAGCTTTCCACTTGGGGCTGAAAATGCCCCAAGAATTAAGCTCTTATCCATCTGTCTGTGCAGCTTCACATAGATGTTCCCCCTCTATGTACTTGCATTATAGCTATGGGTAACTGATGACGCTGTATTTTTAAGAATTAATATGTGGGTGGGGTGGAAGATGAATGTGCCCTTTTTAACCTTGATGTTTGCCTCAGGGAAGCTTCTGCTTTCAGCTTCTGTCCTAATTAATTTGAATTACCTTATTTTAGAGAACAGGATTTTGATGTGCTTCAGAAGAGTATAATCACTAGTTTAAATCTTGCGTTCAGCATTAATACATTTTTTTAAAAAGTATTAAAGATCTCACTCTGTGTATTCATAAAAATACAGTATGGCAAGTGTAAAACAAAGAAACTTCCTAATGAGGTAAACAATGGTGTAATAATTTGCTGCTGTATTCTCAGGAAGTACATTATATGACATCCCCTGGCATTTTGTGTTATAGTGAGTGCTATAAGTACAGAATACATCCATAATTTCCTATGAATTTATTTTCAGACCAAGACTTTTGTCCTCTGTCTATTCCATCTATTTTAGGGTTTCCAAAAGTGGTTGATATTGACTCCCTGGGGACAGTGGGACTAGGCAGGGGATGAAATGGGGGTGGAGTGTTAAAAAGGGCAGGGGGTAAAAAAGAAGTATACTGTGAAAATTTTAATTAGGAACTAAGAGCCTTGGAAATAGAGGGCAAGGGCATGTACAAAAGGAACCTCTATCTTCTATCTCATTAGGGAAGATGAAAAATATGGTATCATTATTTTCACTTGTTTTACCTCCATATATATGTGTATGTAAAACACGCACATTTTTATTGGTGATTGGTGATTAATAAATGTTGATTATAGATAGAAGGATAGATAGATATTTCTTGACTATTTCATGTACATTCCTAAGAATTTGGGTTGAGGTTGATGACAACTTTACAAGCTCAACAATGGGTCATTGAGTCTAAGAAGTTTGGGAAGCCAGAACTAGGCTTTATTTCCGACACATTGCTACAATCCAAGAAAAGAGATGTCAGTATTTATTTATTTTATTAAATTTTTATACCACCCTTCATCCAAAAATCACAGGGCAGTTTACAGCATAAAAGTACAAAATGTAAATACAAAAGAGGGCAACATAATAAAAACAAGCAAACAGAAAAACCAAAAGAACAATTCCACAAACACATTTAAGAGTCCATAGATTGTTTAATCAGTCAAAGGCCTGATTATGGAGGAATGTTTTCTGCCTGATGCCAGAGCTGGGTGCTGAATCATTTAATGTGATCAGGTTTCTGCACAGAGCAGCTTGTCTGTGGCTCCACTTAAACCACCACTACATTGCTATTTGTATGAATCAGGGTTTACTCTGCTCATAACTAGAAAACATACCTCATTGTGATATGGACTCTCAAGTGCTTTTAAATTAGAATGCTTAGATCTTGCCTGCTTTGCTCCTAGTTTGGTTTTGTACCTCTTCAACTGATAACCTTATCCTTGGTATTAAGTGCTCTGTAGACAGCTAGCTTTTTTCAAATGGAATGCATCTCACTTCAGAAGCATGCCTCTTGAGTTTCTTAGCTAGCGAAAGATAGTCATGGGCTGCTCTGTGTTTATAACAGTGTGCTGCTCATCTACTCAAATGCTTACTAACTAAATCCAACTGCAGATTTTCTTTGTCTCTCTGTGTGTCTTTTTAATGCTGGTGTACAGAAGCTGTTCCATCTGCTCCTCCTTAAATTAATTGGATTTGTTGAGAGAATTGTGAAGAAAGTGAAAAATAACCAAGGGATATTGCCCTGCAAGCGATACTGAGGGTGGATATCCAAACTATGGGCAATATATGTTTGACATGGAAAATAATAGTCTGAGGACTGTGAAGAGGGTTATGGCAGCTTGGCTCCCCAAATGCATTGTTCAGCTGCCACTAGGGCCAGACCATAGCAGCTCAGTGAGGAATTAACATCTGGCTGTTGGCCCATCTTGCAGCAATAAGAGCATAGGAAAAGCCTGCTGGATTAGCCAGTGGTCCACCTAGTCCAGCATGCTTTCCTCGCAAAAGCCAACCAGATTCCTGTGTGAGGCTCACAAGCAGCACCTGAGCTCAGCAGCATACTTTCCACTGGTGGTTCCCAGCAGCTCATATTCATGCTGCCTCCAACAGTGGAGGTAATTCCAGGCTGCTGAGTGGCAGTTGGACTGGGAGGAAAGCTTTTACATGCATTTGCCCTGCATTGCTAACAGTTGTGCTACTAGCTATTTCATTGTGTTTTAGATATTTTGTAAGCTGCTGCAAGGACCTCAGTTAACAAGCAGGATATAAATATTCAAATGCACAATGTCTTGCAATGCTTTTTTTCATTTTCATCAGACTCCACAAAATGCTTAATTCCAGATAGATAATACAAAATATATGCAATGTGCAACTTTACTCTGAGCAGCAATTTCTAGAGTGAGGGAGAAAACATTTATCTCTTCTCATTTCCGATCCCTCCCTGCTGCTACAACACTCCTCCCTGTACAGAAAGAGGAACACAGATTTTTCTGCAGACAAAGCCACCCTGTGTGCTTGTCAGCATGCTGATAACTAGCCTGACCAGAGAGAAAGTTAAAAAGCACTTCAGGTACCTCTTCTTAGTATGAACAGCAAGCAAGAGAAATATGGTTATATACATTCTAGCTATTATAGAGGTCTATTGCTCACAAACCCAGCATTTAAAATGCCTCAACATCTCCAAGGAAGACTAGGAATGAGTCCTGTCAAAAACCCTGGAGAGCTGCTACCAATATGTATAAATTGGGGGTATAGCCAACTTAGTCCCTTCCAGATGTTTTGGACTATATCGGCCCCAGTCAGTACAGCCAATAACCATGGGTGATGGGAGATATAGTCCACAACATCTGATGGTCTACTTGTCTACTCCTGATGTGGATGCACCAGTGGTCTAACTTGGTATACGGTAGCTTCTTAGGTATCTGATAAGCTCACATCCATTCACAAACCCAAAATCTAGGGAAGGGCACTGATCAGTAGAGGTATCTGAAGGAAGGGCTGTAGCCACTGTTGATGGAGGAGGGGGGGGGGTTAAAGAGTTCTTTGCCTTGATTTCTGTAGACGTGAGGGAGTAGGTGGAGCTGACTGTTTAGCCTGTTCCCTGTTAAAATTGTCATGAAGTATTTAGGATTAGAAGGGCCAAAGCTATGAAGGAATATATAATGCCTACCACTTGCTTTTATATTGATTTCTTGCATTTGTACATTCCTTATACATCTTAACTGCAAGATAATGTTCTTTGCAACTGACACATTTTGCTCTTTAATTTTCAGGGACAGGTACTTTTGGGCGGGTTCATCTGGTGAAAGAGAAATCGGCCAAATGCTACTTTGCGTTGAAAGTAATGAGCATTCCAGATGTCATTCGACTAAAACAAGAACAGCATGTGCACAATGAAAAAGCGGTCTTGAAAGAAGTGAATCATCCATTTCTGATCAGATTGTAAGCTCTCTTCTCTCCCACTCCCCCCCCCCCCCTTTTATAGCTTTTGTGGCATAATGTTCAATTCTAGCATTCAATCTCTCGTCAGTCTTTTGGGTGGCAAATGCTACACTTGCTTTATCCTTCTTTTGAAGAAATACTTTAAACAATATTGTGTTCATATTTTTTAAAGGGGGGAGATAATCTAGAAAAGCTAGGAAACAAGATGAAGAACTGCTCCTTGGAACATGCACAACATGATGTAGTAGTCGTTCCTGCCTGTTGTGTGCTTGATTCCACTTCAGAATGTTCCATTGTCTTTTTACTAAGGCGCAAGTCCTCACAAACTGCACCAACAGCTGTCGTGGTTAAGCAAGCTAGCAAACGAAAACTATAGTAGGGCGGAAATATGCCATAGCTGGTGACGTATTAATGGAAGCTGCCACCCTTCAAATTAGGGTGATTCCTATAGCTATTAACGATGTGGTCTTGTATGCTAATTATTCAAATACGTCTACTACTACAGTGTTCCAGAGATCCCTCAACCTTCTTGAACGTATTTTGGGGGTGGGGGGGTGAACAGAGTGCTGCAGAAAGAAGGGGGAATCAGTGCATTCAAGGCAGAATTTTATTCATCTCTCACAGTCTTTGATGCATCTCTGACAAATCATAAGCTTATTTTTGGTCATGCATCCCTATATGTTCTTTCATGTGCTTAATAGAGCAACCTAAGAGTTGTTGATAGCCTTCATTGGCAAAGAAAGGACTTTGGTTCTACCCTGACCCCAGAGGAAATGTGGCAGCAGTCCATGGAGGACTTTAATATTGACCATTGCACTTGCTGGTGGTACAGTACATTTAACATGCCACTCTGTTTCCCTGTGTTTGAAAACTGCATGAAATCTGATCCCTGTGTATATGCTTCATTGCTTGTTTTGAATATCTTGTGGTAAAGGGTGGAGTAATGCATGCCACCGGAAATGTCAGCATTTCACTGAAAACTGATAGGAACAGAAGGGGTGTGGGTACGTATTGCAAAAGTAATTTCGACATAGCAAGATTGCTTCCTGATAAGGCAAAGAGGAGGAAGAGAATACAAAGCAAACCCAGTTAAAATGAAAAGTCCTGTCCAGTGTTCAAGTAAAGACTCCAAAGTTAATTAAACCAGGGGGAAATGAACACATTAATTCTGAGCTCACCACAACTAGTTTTTCATGACAACCTGTTAAGCAATTATGGGCGAAAGAGTTTTGAAAGAGGTAGAGTGGCAAGAGAAAACATAAAACAGAGAAGCACCTGATGACTGAAGAGTTATAGGATTGTTTCTAGTGGACAGCTTTGTGCTAGCAGAAAGCACATCCACTAGGAACCTCAAGCAAACAGAACTCATACCAGATGGTGCTTCCTGTTTTTACTCATTCCCTTTACCCATTATAGCTGCTGCACCCCTGAAAAACTGTTCCTGAAGATTGGGAGACCCTCAAACAAAAGATTAGGGTAGAGCACAAAGCGCTACCATAGGTAGGTAGGACCAGCAAAAAAAGGTGTGTCCTACCTTGCGCTTTATGCTAGCCAAAAGCGGATATAACCTGTATCGGGTGCATTGAACCTGTATCTGCTTGCTTTCTCTCCCCTCCCAGTATATAGCTTTTTATTTATAGGTCAATAAGTTTCCCAGGTTAAACAGCAGCAAGGATGAAAATTACTCCTTAATTAACAAAGTATAGAAATTCCTCAGGCCAGAAAAATAAAAATAAATGATCTTTTCTCAATGCAATCTACTACTAATAATAATCCAGTTCCAAGTGTTTGCATGAAGCCTTACAAAACAAATTTCGGGATGGCTACACAAGAAGGATAAAAGCAAATCTAAAAACAGATAGAGTAAAACAGTTTGATAGACTAATGTATATAAGCAACATAAAAACAAGTCACAAATAAAAAAATACAATTTAGATCTAGAGCAGATTATAATGAAATGTTAGAGGAAAGAAACGTGCATTGTCTGGGTGTTGTGACTGAAATGCCCCTTCTGCTGTATCTGCTGCTTTTGCTGCTGCTGCTGCTGCTGCTTGTTACTGTTTTGTTTTGTTTTTACTTTTACTTTTACTTTACTTTTATATGCCATTTATTTGCCAAAATGGCTTAAAAGCAGTATACAACTACATGATCAATTCCTTAGCAATGACACCTGAAGAATGGCCTCAAAATTCCTTAGCAGTCTGTTACTTTTATGTCTTTCCCCTGTTTATACTGGTGGTGGCACTTCATTTGTGATGCCAAAATGCACAGGTGATTAACCCATTGCTGTAATTCAATCCTGTCTAAACCAACTGAGAATATTCACAGAGCTGCCATGTGCCACGTTTTCCCCCAAATCCCCCAGCTGCTTTTTGCTGTGGCGCTGTGGAGCTTCTCTTCCATTTTGAGCTATGATGCATCTATCAACCCACAGGAGCTCCATGAGTCAATTGAGGTCTAGTGTCGGGACCTCCACAAAAGCCAAAAATATCTTGAGGGGTTTCAGGCCTTGGGTGGCAGAACAGTTTCTCATGACCACACTGCTGAGCTTGTGCTTCACTACATCTTCTGTTTTGAATATTGGAAGTTCTTCATTCATATTTCGAACCCTTAAAAAACAAATCATTTTATGCTTTTCTGACAAGTTGTTCTCTTAGTATTTTTTTAAACATGTATCTCTTTCATTGCAGATTTTGGACTTACCATGATGAACGCTTTCTATATATGCTGATGGAATATGTACCTGGGGGTGAACTTTTTAGTTATCTGCGCAACATGGGACGCTTTAATAACAGCACTGGACTGTTTTACTCTGCAGAGATTATTTGTGCAATAGAATATCTTCACTCAAAAGAAATTGTTTACAGAGACTTAAAGCCTGAAAATATTTTATTAGACAAAGAGGGGCATATAAAACTCACCGATTTTGGATTTGCTAAAAAGCTGGTTGATAGGTAAGCTCTTTTTTTAACTGAAATTTTATTTTACTTTATTATTTTTGGGGGGTATGCAAGTATGATGGGAAGAGGACAGAGAATGAAATTTTGAACATGACTAGTGGTACCAACCATGATTAACATTTTCAGTTTTTAGTTTGTTTGGTTAACTGCTATACATACATGCAACATGCATTAAAACATATGTATTTATATTTATTAAGAAGGTTTCACATAGCCTGCGGAAGATGACAAAGTAGGCTCCAACAGACCTTCTGCGACAGAGCATTCAATTATCAGGGTACCACTAGATTAACATGTCTTGCAAATCCTCAGAGATTTTCTTAATTTTATATTTTTAAAAATAAATAAATTATATACTACACTTTCTGCTAAAGGAGCAGAGGTTAGTAAGCACATCTGTGATACAACAATTAAAATTAAAATGTATTTAAAAACATAAACATCTAAAAGCAATAAGCACAATAAATAATTAGATGGATGAGGTATTATTATTATTATTATTAATCACAGTTTTCTAGGCTTCCCTTCAAGTTCACATATCTTACCTGGCAATAGGATCTTTCCCTACAATGTTAAAGAATTGTTGGCTCTCAGGGTACATATTACTGTATTAAATAGAGCACTGGTCAGATTTAAGATGTTGATATAAACTGGTACCTTCTCCTCATGTTGTGGAAATCATGCCTTGGTTCTTGTTGTTATTATTTATTATTACTATTATTATTATTCCTGAAATCCAAAAATACTTCTATCCCCCTCTAAAAACTTCTAATGCACAGGCCAAATATATTTGTATGTATATGAAAACAGCAATTATTGTAATTTGTGGGTGAATAAGTAGTAGTTTTGAACAAATTATGAGGGAATATGAAAGGGAGACAAAAGAGACTGCAGTTCAAAAACAGTGTAAGTATACACAAGATAGGTAGCTGTTTCATTTTGTGCTTACAACTCACCCCCACCACTGTTTTATGTAACAGGAAAACATCTGAATATCTGTACTGCCTTCTGTAAATATCCACTCAGTATAAATACCCCTCTTGTGAAGGTTATCCTGAGACCCATGTGTGTGTGTAATCGCCACACTGTCCAGCTCACCTCTTGTGAGCTCATGTGCTTTAATGTATACTTTCCCTTCACCCTAAAAATCTGTAGAAGAACAGAAGCTCTCCCTGATCTCCAAAATTAGTATGAGAGACTTGGGAAAACAGCAAAATGAATTGCTGTCTCCCAAACCCCTCTAAGCCTTCCTCTCCAGGTCAAGGTTGGGGGAAGGGGTGATGAGCTTCCCCTCACAATCATGTTGGGTCACAAATGTCTCAGATGCTTAGAGAAACATTGCAGAAGACCAGCACCTTTCTACCCTTCCTTGGTGAGAAAAATACAGCTTTGCTCTCCAGGCCCCTCCATTAACTTCTATGGATGCAGGTTAAAAATATTAATTGACCAACAATTATTGCTAAAGCTTAGTGAAATTGGCTCACTTAATTTAATACCTTAAATATGCAGTCCTACCAAAGCTACAAGTTTTTCAGCCTTGCTTCTTTCCCTGCTACTGAAATCAGTCAGTGTAAAGTGCTCTTTCTTATTCGTATTCTGGATAAGGCAGTGTGCATATGATTCCAGGTTATCTCCTATCCAGACAGTACGGTGCATATATTTGGCAGTAGCTTGTCCTAAAAACATGACATGAAATCTAGATGTTCGAAATCTAGATGTTTTTCAGTCTGATTCGTTAGGCAAAAAAATGATATCTAGCTCTTTAAATTTTTAACTAGCATTCTTTTTTATGGAGGAATGATTGGTATTGCAATGCTAAGCTAGATGGAATGAGAAAGAAAAAGGTTTACATACTGCAAATTACTGACAATCTTTTGCAGTTATTTGGGAAATATATGTTGCAACAGAGTGGTTTGATCTGTGTTCTCTTGTTTGTTTGCATCTCTGAAGTTGGCCTTGCAACTGCAGAGAGTTTTAATGTTTGTTTTTAACTGTTGTGCAGAAGTCACAACTTGTCGTCAGCTTCCTGGAATGTTTGCATTCGGATTTTCAAAGTATTTTGTATAAGCATGGAAAAAAATTGCTCTGTCTTCCATAGAAAGTTGTGTTGGTGCTGGTTACAATATTACTTTTAGTAGTGATGAGCAGATTGTGCCTTCATTAGGAAGTCAGTTTTACTGTTGAATCCAATGCATACCAAACAAGGCTTGTAAAATATCATCAGGTTGCAGGTAGCCAGATTGTGAGTCAACTTGTACTCCAGAAATAAATGAAGATTGCCTCTGTATCCTAATGAGGAGGCAGAAAGCCTTCGTTAGATAGATATTTTTAAAAGTAAAATACTATACAGGTATTAATCTATACCCAGTTACATTTGAGGACAAGCATTGCTTACAAAAGGTCTGGTTAGAGATAGAGGATATGAAGCTGTTGGCTGTGATCCACCCAGAGTCGAACATTTATAACCCTCCCCCCCCCCTAAGAGTTAAGTGCATTCTTTAATCAATGGGATTTACAAGGGCTTAATGTTTGGCTGGATCACAGCATTTGTGGGATGTTGACAATGCATGTATGCTCCCCAGTATTACATTTAAAATGTAAATGCAGCAGTACCTCAATTTACAAACTTAATCCATTCTAGGAGTCCGTTCCTAAACTGAAACAGTTCTTAAACCAAGGTGTGCTTTCCCATATGAGGCCTCCTGCCCCCAGTGGCCTTCCACCATTTGGATTCCGCTCTTAGACCGAGGAAAAGTTCTCAAACTGGGACACTATTTCCGAGTTTGTAAACCAATCATTCTTAAACCGGACTCTTCTTAAACCGAGGTACCACTGTAGTCCATAACTCCTCATCCCATACTCTATAAGGTGTTTTGTCTCCCATGTATCATCAGTGAGCTTAGAAGTATACCATCTCACAAGGGAAGATCTAAAGTAAGATACTGGGCGTTTAAGTTTACTTGCAAGTTTACCTTCAGTTCTTCCAGGAGAAGGTGAGCATTACAGACATACTTACCTAAAAGGCAGACTGCCCACCATTACTGGTCCTCTTCAGCTTCATGAGGCTGCTGGAGAGAACTCTTATAAGACTACCCTGTCCTCACAGTGGCCAGCCACATGCTTATGGAAAGCACAATAGGAGAACCAGAGTTCAGTAGTACTTGTGATTCCCAGAAACTGGTATTCAAAGGCATCCTTCATCCAACAGTGGAGGTGGAACATAGCCGCCATGGCTAGTAGCTTTTGAAAACCTTGTTTATATATTTAAAAATACTTGCATGCTGAAATTTCATTTTTTGAAAAAATCAAAACAGTTTACAACAACGGTTATGCAATTAAAAAACCACACAAAAAAGGTCATCAGCTTACTATTATGGGAAACGTTTATCTCAATTTTCTGTATCAGCCTGGCAGTAGAGAAAAGTTTTCAGCAGAAGTCTAAAGGTTAATATGGAAAGTTGCTGCTGAATCTGTATTGGAAGAGCATTCCATGAAAGTGGACCACTAGCATTGAAAGCTGGATTTTGCGTTGAGGTCAAATGAGCCTCACCAATTCAAGTAAAGCTCCTACAAATGATCTCATTGATTCAGCTGGGATATAGTGCCTATGTGCAAGGATTCTTCAGCAGCCCAAAATGTTATGGAAACTGCTACTTGAAAGCAGAAATTTTGAAAATGACTTCTGTAGCTTTTAGTTTGAATGTTAATACAATCTTGATTGGAGACTATATTGAACTGAAGGTACAGTGTGAAAGTTCTACACCTGTGGTCCACATTCTTGCCCACCCCCCCACCAGAGCTGAGTGTTTTCATAGCCCTCTGGTGAGAGCAAGGAGAGGACCCCTAGCTTTCTTCTGCAGCTTGGTGCTGGGAAAGGGAACCTCCTGTGGAAGCACAAAGTCAGGCAGTGGAGCGAAATGGAAGGCTTGCTGTAATACAACTGAAAATAGAAATAAATCTATTTTAGACCTATGTGAGAAAGAGCCACCAACTATTAGGTTGTGTGTGTGTGTTAAGTAAAATCATTGCTCATTATTACAAGGTCAAGCTCCTGGATAATCTGCCTTGTTGTCTTATCCTTTGTGCAACAGTCATGACTCAGTGTCTCTTGGGCATCTTTCGTCTTTATGCTTAGTGTGATTTACTGGGGATCTGAGGGGGATTAAGTAGGAGGGCAGATGACTACAGAGCAGTTGGTGCTTGATTCATGCTGATAACAGATTGCGGTGTGTGTGTGTGTTTTTAAGGTTATGAGTGCCACAGTGTTTACAGAAGCAAAGGCGACTTTACTCTCTGGGTGAAATGCCATCCAGCAGATAGGCCCTAGGTTATGAATGGCCTGTCAAAAGCTAAGCTGCCTCTCTACCTGGAGGCTGAAACCATCCCCTTCTCACTGTGATAGTTGCCTGTTGCTGTGCAGAACACAGTTGCAGTCTTCCATATATTTTCATGAAAGTAAACCCACTAAACACAGAGAGACAGGGTTATTAGGTGAACAAGCCAATGATTGCTCTATTAATCATTGATGGTTGAGACACTGGCTGAAGATTGATAGAACACAGAAAGGGCCTGTGACACATTCACAACACTGTAAGCCCACCTTGGCAACAGATGTGACCAAGTCTTGCTCACCGCCGCCACTTCTACAAATGGGAAAAGTTCACAAGGTATTATTTCCCTGTGATCCAAGCCTTGCAGTGCTGACTTCCCAGCATCTGGCCGTGAGAATGGACTGGATATGGGACAGTTCATTTAATCCATATAAGGCTCAGATAAGGCCAGCTAGCAGGTTTTGTGACTTGCAGTAGTGGCTTCAGCTGATGCAGAGCATAGTATCCTCATGGGGTTGGATTGCAGAGAGCACATTGCACCTGTTAATTGGCTCCCCGTGCATGCACACACATGCCTGCCTATGAACTGCTTGTGTACTAAATCCTGCAGATACTATCACCTCTCTGATTTTACATTGCAGGATTTAAAAGCTAGCTGATTCTTGACTGTAGATGAAGATATGTGGGGGTTCACATTTCCGTTTCCCCTCCTTGACATGGCAAGTGTTTTAGCATCCTTGGGCAAAAAGGATGAGAGGGTACTCCAGCTCATCCTCTGCAGAGGAAGATAGTGGGTTGGGGATTGTGCCTATAGTTGCATGGGGCTTCAGAGGGCTCAGTGCAAATATGAAAAGGACTCCTCTCCCCTTTCCAGCTGCAAGCTACAGAGGAAGGATGCGGCTGGAAGTTTTAGTAACAGAGGGTGCAGAACATCTTAATGGGACAGCACAGAAACAACTCTGTTCCCCTCCTGCAGCTCCAAAAGTTTGGGCTGAAGAGGAGAGCAAGGCATAGTCCCTTCTTCCAGTGGAGGTCCAGCACAAGGCTACAGACTAAGGAAGCAATGCTCTGTACATTAACTTGGGAGAACGCCCCACTGGACACCATGGGAGTAATGTTTGAATAGACTTGTAGTCAAAACCTGTGGACCCTTGAAGATGGATGTGCTTAATGACTGCCTTGGATTAAAGAAAAATATATCCTAGAGACTTGCTAAGTTCAGGCTTTGAAGCTATATTTAAGTGCTGCAAGACTGCTTTGTTTTATTTGGCATGCTTTTTTGGGGGAGGGGGGTGTTAAGCAGTGATAGGGCAATTTTAATCCTGATAATCTATTCTGATGTTTAATATTTTATTGATCTATTGAGTTTTGAATTTAGTGTTGCTATTGGGCTGAAGTTCTTAGGAAGGAGGTAAAAAAAAATCCAATAAGAGGGATTTTTCGTTTTTTCAAAGGTAAATAACATGAGGAAACAATGTATCATAAATTCAGAACACTTCATTCCTTCTAATGTGAATATACAGTTTTCCAGGATGGATGGATTTTAAGTGAAGCGTGGTTTATATCCAGATTTAAATTGCCAAGTAAAAAATTCTCATCTAAATACTGTACTTGATTTAAATCATTTTTTGTTTTTGTTTTTGCAATATCCTTATTTTATTGGAAGCATGTTACTAGCCAGTTGCTGGAATAACTAAAACATGGTTGTTTGTAAATAAATATAGCCTAAGTACAGACATTTTTTAAAAAAATTCAGGAAGCATTTTAAGTAAACTTTCCTGGATTATGGTTAATTTTAACTCATTTTTAATCTTTTGCATCTCTTTTATAACTTTTTGGTACACAGCTTAGAAACTACAGTAGTAAGCAATAAATAAATTGTTGAAGTAAGTAAATGCAATCTTAGAAGTAGGCTTGAAAACCTTTGGTAAAGCATCCTGCATGAATTGCAGAATTATTGCCTCAAAAAAAAAAGAAGAAAAAAAAGAGATTGGGTATACTTGGTCTTTGGTTTAGTACACTCAGAAATATTAAGTGTGATTGCTCATTGGGACAGCTTATAACCCTTATATTAAACTGGGATAAGTTCCTATAGAAAACTTGGAATGATAGAGTGCATTATCCTCTGGGACCTCTAACCTAGCTGCTGTGTAGCATATAAGAGAGTTTTAAATCCAGGGTTGTTTCTAGCTTCAAATAAGTATTTTAAACGGATTAGTGATTGGCCCTTGGCTACTTTTTGCAATGGAGAATGTTTTTTATGCAGCATGTGTTTGATCTCTAAAACTTTTAAAAAGGAGCTTGCCTTGTATAAATTCGCACGGTCCACTTACATTGTGACAAAAGTCTTAATATGCATAGTGTATTTATTGGCAGCTGTGATCGGTCGAGTAGATCTTGTAGATGACAGATTACTATAACAGTGTCAGTAAGAATAGGTAGCCAATGTAAATACTCTCCAGATGCTGTTGGACTACAACTCCCATCAACCCTGACCAGTGTCCATGCTGACTATGGCTGATGGGATGTGGAGTCCCAGCAACATCCAGAACACACCATATTGTCCATCCCTGCAGCTCTTATTAAAGTATGCTACCCAGTGTACAAGCATTAGTGCTGCTATGATTTCCTGTTTTCAAAAGTTGATTTTGAACTTCATATTGAAGAGTGATATTAAGTTCAAATGTGCAGAAGTTGATAAACTTCTAGTCAGGAGTTGATGTTGTGCCTTAAAAAGGCAGACTTGATCATTATCCTTCTCATAAAGGAGGAAGAGGAGACCCACCATAGAGTATATAGATGGTCTTTTCAAAATCTGTCAGTTATCTAGATCAGGGAGCTTCCTGGAGTTTGGTCAGACAAGCTCAAGGATTTCACAGATCCTTGTTCACAATTTCCCTGAGCTTCCTTGGGGTTTTCCTTGGTTCCCTATAGCATTAAAATTATCCTTGTTTGCACAACTCCAGTGTAAATTACTTCTGTCTGGGACTAAAGTAAATTGAATCTACCAGCAGAGAAATGCCCTCAAAATGTTTGATTGGCTTTTCTATTCCAGTAAAAGATTCTCCCTCATTAAAACAGACACGTGTGCCTAAAAAGCAGCTTTGTAAGTGGATTTGCAGAATCTTGGTGTATATTTTGAAGTGGAGAATAACATCAGGTGTGCAGTTAGGCTCATTTTGTCATTCATTCACTCACTGTCAACGGGACACATTCCTATTCCATACTAGATAGTTACAAATATGGCTACATCATTGATTAAGATAGTTATCATAAATATATTTTCTTCTTGTGCTAAGTCGAGGTCTTCTCTCTTTTTTGTAAATTTTGTTCAAAATACCTAGCTTAACCTATTCAATACTTACTAGTACAGCAATAGGTTAGGAACCTGATTGGACAGAATGGTCCGGTGGCCAAAATCCCTGGGATAAAATCAGTACCATTTGGTTCTGGGTACACTGTTATCCCTGAGCTGTGACCAAGCATTTGTGGCCATTTTGCTTAAGCCTCCTACTTCAGGTGAGAAATTGGAGTTCTGCTCCACTTAGTCTGTGAGAGTTACTGCTCAGTTGCTTTCAGTGTGGAGTATAAACATTTAGGAGGAAATTCTAATTGTATTCACTAAGTATTAACTTCATTTATCTATCTTTTTGTAATCTGTAATATATTCTCATCCATAACAATACCAAGGTGGTTTACAACCTTTAAAAAAACCAAATAAACAAAAATGTTAAACTAATATAAGCAGCATTACAATAAATACAAATAACTATAAATTCAGTAACCAGAACAGTTCTCAGAGCCTCATCAATTTTATAAGAGGTTATGCCATTTATATGGTATTGTAATGTGGCTGTGATTCTCCTAAAACTTTAAACATGCTGAACTATTTCTGATTACAAGCCTTTAGGTCTTGGGTAGCCCAGTTTCAATGAAAGCTTAATCCATCACAAATATGAAATGTAATTTTAGCTTCCTGTTCCTTGCTATTTTTTTCTTAGGACATGGACGCTCTGTGGGACCCCAGAATATCTTGCCCCAGAAGTCATCCAGAGTAAAGGTCACGGAAGAGCAGTAGATTGGTGGGCCCTCGGCATTCTGATATTTGAGATGCTGTCTGGGTAAGTTGAATGGGGGATATAGAATTAAGTGAAGTACAGATATTTTTCGTTTTCTCACAGTGAACTAATATGGAAAATCTGGTTCTTTTACATGTCCCAGCTTTGCTTTCGTGTTGTGTGGAAAAGCAATTTTGGAGACAGAAAATGAGACTGTCCTGCACAACATCAGCATACTTAACTGCACAGAATTCCCGTCTTCTAAAATTGAGATGATAAATATTTGTTTCCTTGTGAGAAAACAGTGCCTTTTAACATTCAGTCTCATGGTATTACGTATCCATGGGAGACTCCCACACAACTGGAACGACATCTAAGTGACCTAGGCATATGGTTGGGACTAATTGTGTGTGCCTTTCCCATGCAATAGGTAGTGGCCCCTTCCTGGCAAGGTGCCAGTTTCATAGAATAGAACCATGTAATTGGTGCCCTCATATGGCTGAATTGTTTGTGGCAGGAGTAGGGAACCTGTGGCTTTGCAGATGTTGTTGCATTGCAGTTCCATCATCCCTGATCATCAGCCATCCTGGTTGGGGTTGATAGGAGCTGGAGTCAAATAACATCTAGAGCTTTCCAGAGCTTTCCAAACTTTTCATGTTGATGACACACTTTTTGGACATGCATCATTTCGTGACACAGTAATTCAGTTTTACTAGCAAACCGGAGGTTAAACTTACCCTTTTCCAGCCAGGGAAGTGCATTCACATGACACATCTACACACTGCAACTGACACACTAACATGTTGTGACACACAGTTTGGAAAGCTCTGATCTAGACAGTCACAGCTTCCCCATCCCTGTTTTAGATACATCCTGTAGCCATGTCATAGCCACCCATAGACAAATGCAAGAATATTTCAGTTGGATGATGATTCAGGGGCACATATATTACCAGTAACTTGGAATTCAAAAAGAATCCCATGTTCAACACTTAGATCCACTTGTGTCATTGGGTGGTAGGTTTCATGCCTCGCTAACAAGTTTTAATTGAAATAGATCACACTTTTAATTTTAGAAAATCAATACATCTTTTAAAGACATTCTCACATTTATTTTAAGAAGTTTTAACTCATCAGGCATGCTGTTTTCAAAGAGAATCTGTTTTGGGAAAAGAGAACAAATCCCATATATGCATTCAGTATTTCAGTATGAGAAGATACATCTGATAATCTTACGTTTCTATGCTAGATTGGGGCTCATGCTGTTTGAGTTCATTGGGCTTCTTGCTGGTACCTGTTTAATCAGCATTTTTTGCTGCATGTACACCTCTGTGTGTGTGTGTTACAGCGAGAATATTATAATTCAATATCGCATAAATCCATGAATATTTGAATCCACTAGATGGCAGCATTTTCAGAATAATGTGTAGATGATTTAACTAGCTTTGTTGCAGAAAGGCTTTCTTAGAAATTTCCTGCACTAGTAAAAGATAAATTTGTTAAGCTGGCATTTGGATTAGATTTATCCCAGCGAAGTCAATAGGGTTGGATCCAAGTTAGCTGAACTATATTCTCATTGAGAAATCATGATTTCAGTTCAGCTAACTTAATCTAGATCTAATCCTTTGCATTTGAAAAAAGATGGAGGTGCAGTTATAAAAGAATTGTGTAAAGTATCATTGCTTAATGTTGCATTAGTATAACTCTGCAGAAATGGTATGCGTACCAGATAATTTATCCATACATTTCCCCTTCAACTCTTATTATCTCTTGGAGGTAACTAGTAAGGCACTTCAAACATAGATCTGTGTCTTGAATGTGCACACCAATTTTCATTCCTACAGTTAAAGCGATGTTGGCTTTTTTTTTACAAGCAAACCAGCTAAAAAGATGGTCAAACTTAAGGCAGTAATCTACTCAATCAGCTACAAACAATTCTCAGGAATCAGTGCAAAAATCTGGTTTTAAATATTAAGAATAATTCCCCTGAATAATATGGATTCATTAGGTTTCTGACATAATTGTATGCTTTTCATAAACAGTCTAAAATAGAGAGCCTATGCATGTAAGACTTAAATGAGGCCTGCAGTCTTTTCCTTTCTTTTTTTTCTTTTTTTACTGGCTTTTTCTTATAGAATAACCTTCTATAAAAAGACAAAAACAAGTCAAACCAACATGTGGTCTGCTAGTATCAAAGTACTTCCTGCAGAAACATTACTGTGAATCTGTTATACAAATCAGCTAAAGAGGCACAGACATGTTTTTTAAAAATAGAAGCAATTTCCTAAGTAGTATTTTTAACACACCCACACGGTGTTGCCTGATTAAATGCACATCAAAAGAATATTATACCATAGGCTTTTAAAGCTGATCTGAGCTGTATCTTACTCTGAATTATGTTTAAAGAATCTGAAAAGCTTGCTTGATGGAATCTTCCATTAATAAAGAAAATTCCACTTCTGCTTTGGATCACTGGTCCCAATACTGCAGTCAGCACACTAAAAAAACCAATTCCTAAACACCAGCTGTGCTTGCTTGATACCAAACTTATGTGACAAAGGAAAACATCACTTAAAGGGGAGGGCAGGCTAGAGGGGCTTATTAAAATCTGGAGAACTTCAATTTTTATTTAATTTGTTAGCTCTCTCAGTTGGATCAGAATGTTTCAATACATGCCAGCAACCTTTGGCATGCCTTATCCCTGAACTGGAAGATACACTAATGATATTTCGACCTGTAGGCAAATACTAGAGCAGAGTTGGGAGCCTTTTTTGGGCCAGAGGCCACATTTCCTTCTGGGCAGCCTTTTGAGGACCACATTCCAGTGATGAGTGTGGCCAGAGGCAATAGTGGATGGAGGAGCAACTGATATACATTTCCCCCTTTGTACAGTAGCCTGGTTTCTACAGACACCAACATCCTCCTCCACTTGCACAAGCAAAAGGCTTCAAGGATACATTTCAGCCAGGCAAAATCTCACCCACTTAGAGTACAAAGATGAGCCATTGAGAGGTTTGGCTTGGGCATTTTTGAAGGGCAGACGAGAGACCTGTTGTCAGGGCCGTCTTAAGCATATGTGGTGTTGGGTTGCAAAGATCCGCCCGCCTTCCTCCTGCAGCCAGTCGGAAGCCGCGGAAGCTGTGTTGGACAGTCAGGTTCCAAAAAACGTTTTCAAACCGGAACACTCACTTTTGGGTTGTGGCATTTGGAAGCCAAAATGTTCTAGTCGCAAGGCGTTCGACTTCCGGGATACGACTGTATAAAACAATTCCTTACAAATGTACTCCTATAAATTATGCTTTTTGCTGGCTACTCGATTCTTGCCTGCTTGCCAAACCAGCTCTTCTTCTTCACCTTACTTCAACAGTGTTCCTTCAGAGAAAAGCTTTGTAAAAATATATATGCAACAACGATCCTTGTGGCTCCAGAAATAAGGATTAGGACACTTCGGTTCCAAGTCACCAGCTAGGCTTTATTTGGGCTTTTTCATTTTTAATGTTTAGTTTTATGTAATTGTAAGAGCAATTCAAAAGTTTTAGAATGGAGCAAAGATACAAATGGCTGTGATTAGATAAGCAAAAAGATAGAATTAGCTTTACAAGAATTTAGTTGAGCCTTTCCATTCAAACTGAAGAATAAAAAGGTAACGGTAAAGGACCCCTGACAGTTAAGTCCAGTCACAGACTAAGGGGTAGTAATATTTCAACACAATTTATTCTGGTTATTAAGTATTTGTATTGCACTATCTTCATTTAGGAAGAGTGGCTGAGATTAAAGGACAGTGGCAAAATTATTGAATTAGCATATTTGCTTCATGCACATTCACTAAATATATTGTCTGTTAACTTGGAAATGGTTCACAGAGCTACCGTATTTTTCGCCCTATAGGACGCACTTTTTTCCCTCCAAAAATGAAGGGGAAATGTGTGTGCGTCCTATGGGGCGAATGCAGGCTTTCGCTGAAGCCTGGAGAGCCCCAGCGCTAGCCCCACAAGGTCGGGGGGACAGAGGGAGGCGGAATGCCTCCATCCCGCTGTCTCCCGAAGTGGTTTGGAGGCTGACGGCGAGGAGAAGAGCGCTTCTCCCCGCTGCCTGCCCCGCAAGCTCTGGGGACAGCTGGGAGGCGCAGCGCGTCTTCCCCCTGTCCCCGGACCTGGTCTGAAGGAGGGCTGCGGGGAGAAGAGCGCTTCTCCCGGCCCCACAAGCGCCTGGGGGGGGGGGGAAATAATATTTTTTTTCTTTATTTCCCCCCAAAAAACATGGTGCGTCCTATGGAGCGAAAAATACGGTACTTTAGGCAATCTTAAGGGCTTAGGTATGGTCAATGCGATTTCTGACCTTTTCTTCCTTTAAGCAGAAGAAATGTCTCCCCCCGCTCCAGCAATGCACCACAACATACAATTTTTTTGGGGGGGGGGAGTTGCTGTTTGAAGAGGCATACCCCAAGTTCTTTTGACCATGAGGAATTAGTTGAAAGATACTTTCCAATTCCACCTAACTGATTTGGAAAGAAAAGGTTTTTCCTGCCCCTCAATAGCTGGTCTTATAATAGTGTTAGCCATTAAACTGGAGTCGAGTTCTCCAACAATAAAACAAACACTTCCATTTTTAACTGATCTATTACTACATAACATCAACCATTCCAAAATACCCATGAAGTTGATTTCTTAAATTGGAAGAGCAGGAGGAATTATTCCCAAGATGGACAAAATTTACGAGACACATGAGGATCTAAGGCTTAAAAACATGTTTCTGAAGAGGTCTTGGGTGTTTTGTTAGAGCTCCTTTATACTTAAGTGCTAAATATTTGTGCTAAGTTTATTAACTAAAGTAATAGCCTCATGGCACAGATATGCTGCTTCGCCAGTATTTAAAACATGCCACCCCAGGTCTTGCTAGCATAGCAAGCGTTCTGATCAGACCCCTATTCATCACAAGCTAGCACTTAATAAATCAGACCTATTTCTTTAACAGATGCCCTGTACCTCAATTGTGAGGAATGCATACACCAAGGCATAAAACCCCCAGCCTGTTAACAAGAGGTTTGACTTCACTGTGACGCAGGGTGCTTCAGAGGGCAAAAGTGAAGGCTGCAAAGTGTTTTAAAAGAACCCGTTCATAATTTTGTCACTCATTGCATGGTATAAGCGTACTGTCATTCTCTATCCTTTATGTATGTTTCTAGAAAGTGTACTATTTGGTTTACACCAGGTCAAGGGGCAGCAGAAGTAGTCAACATGTGTATGTGTTTACGAAGTCACTTTTCTGGACTTCAGTAAGTACAGTACAGCTGTATGCATAAATAACTGCAGGTCTAATATTGGGAAGCAGGTGGCATTTAAAATAGGCTATGGCTTTTGCAATATACTTTCAAAGATTTTTAAACTTATAGCTGTGTGGTTTCATGTGTCTTCCTCCTCTTGATTAGGTTTCCTCCATTCTTTGATGACAACCCTTTTGGAATATATCAGAAGATTCTTGCTGGTAAAATAGATTTCCCCAGGCATCTGGATTTATATGTAAAGTAAGTGCATTCACCTTAATCACTGGTTTATTCTATTTAGGTTCTACCTTAGCATTACTTTAAAGTGTCATTCAAACAGTGTGTGAAGCCGCTTGTCACATGCAGCCACTATTTATTTGTATAGTGCACACTGTCTGTGGATTCTGGGGAGAGAACGCTCTAATTTATATACTTGACATTAATTAAATTCTAGGGGCTCTAATGTGAATTCAGAAAGCTTGCTCAGAGTTTTAAATATTTAACTTTAATTAGAGCTGAGCCTAATTAGTAGCATTAGTCCTGGTTTTCATATAGCAATTTGCATGTTTGAAGAAGATTTCCACCCAACAGCTTAGCAAATATCATAAAATCAGACATTACTTTGCCTTCTATAACTCAGACAGAGCCTATTTTTAAGACTCCAGGGAGCTCTGCCATCCCTGAGCTGGCATATAGGGCACAGCTCAGGGAAACAGACAACCCTTGAGAACAAGGGAGGCGTAGAACCCCTGAGCGTTTCTGACAAAGCTTTGGGAAGCTTTCCAGTGTGAACTGAAACCCGAGCAGGATCTTTTTGCCTATACTTTATGTAAGTGATCGGATCATAGCCCTGACTCAGCCAAGTGGGCTTGAGAGTAGGGCTTTACAGAGAATATCTTAAAGGTGTCTGCCTGACCTTCACCAATTGCACAGTTCCTTTGCTCCTAGACCACCAGAGCAAGTATGGGGACCTCTCTGCAGGAAATGCCTCTCCCAGACCATGCCCCTCCCCAGTCTGCAGCAAGGATTAATAGAGTAGGAACTATATATTACATGGCTGAAAAACGATACAACTATACTAGTTCAGCCGGTGGCAGCTGTGTGCTTAATATGTATTTATAAGGGGTCACTTAATCAAACTGGAATGCTGACTAAACGGCTTGAGTAGATCAGCGAAGAATTTAATAATTGTGAAATATGTACCTGCCCTCCCCATATGTTTTCTTGGCAACTCACTTTCAGTTACTCTGTCTGCATCCCTGTCAAAGGTGTGTTGAAAGGTGGATTTATTGCTCACCTTCCCCAGCTGCACCCCAGTTATCTCAGCTGGAGTATTAAGCACTGGAGATTTGTTGCTCAAGCTACAATCTCTCTCCATTTGAAAGCTGATAATTGCAGGGAAAATATTAGCCTTATTACATTACTACTACTACCTCCACCACCACCACTACTACTACTACCACCACCACCACCACCACCACTACTACTACTACTACTACTTCCACTATTATTAGATGCCTTTATATATTTTCTGTCATCATGAATGCAAATACAACTTCAAAAATTGACTAATTTTTCCCACCCCTCGTCCAGGGACCTTGTTAAAAAACTTCTTGTGGTTGACCGAACAAGACGGCTAGGAAACATGAAGGTAAGCTTTAAATACTACTTTTAAATCTCAGCACATCCTAACCATTGGCATAAAACGTTTTCCTTATCTTCGGTTTCCAGAAATGCTCTTTTTGCTTAAAACCAAATTCCAATACATTTGATTTATTTTGTGGAGGGGGGATCTTATTAATGTATTCTTAAGTGTGGGAAGGCTGTATCGTTAGGGGTGAGCAGTGGGGCTCAAGGCAATGCTATTTTTTCTAGAAAAAGAGGTGCCAGAACTCACCATGACTGCCTCTCTTGTTCTCTTATAATGGTAATGGCGCCCACCTGAGAGGTGCCAGAACTGAGTTCCAGCAAGTTCTGGATGGAAAGAAAGCCCTGGTTCAAGATCCCTAAAAGAAAAGGGATTGCAAAAAGTTCCAAACAGGCATCTCCAAACTTGAGTGAATAGGTAGCAAATGTCATTCGGTGTAAAGAAGCATAAAGCTACGCATGTTAGTGCAAAGCACCTTAGTTTCACATATATGCTGATGGGACCTAAACTGGCAATGACTTGGCCAGGAATGAAACCTTGGGGTCATAGTGGATAGTTTGATGGAGATGTTGATTCTATGTAGAAAGCAGCTGTGAGAAATACAAATGTCATGCCGGAGATCATTAGGAGACAATTTTAAAATAAAACTGCTGCTATTCCAATCCTGTGATCTAACTGCATTTGGAATACTGTGTACAGTTCTGTGCATTCAGTAGGACTCCAGTCATGTGTTCCTCAAAAAGGAACAACCCATAATATACCAATTTCAAATTTGAGATCAGTTTCAAAAACTTGTACTATTGCATGTGGGTCTGCTACTTAAGGGTAAAAGAATCAAAACCTTACTCAGTATATGCTTTGTAGAAATCAGACCCAATCTCACAATATTACTTGCATTTGGTATGTAAAAGGACGATTTGTGACCATCAGAATCCAAATTCGGTACAGGAAAAGCTGCTGGGGAATCCAGTATTTAAGAGAGAACCAGAAAAAAATGGGGTGAACTGGAGTGTGTGCACTACAATGTGTCCTCAAATACAGATGGCAGAAATACATATGGGTCTGCATACAGTGTTTGCTAGAATATATTTTAGCATTTCCTGTCAGTGAATAAACATCTAATTTGATTTTTCTTCAAAAGAATGGAGCTGATGATGTGAAGAGGCACAGATGGTTCAGGTCTGTAGACTGGGATGCTGTACCACAGAGAAAATTAAAGGTGAATTGTGCAAAAACAAATGCAGCTTTGAGATAATCCATTATACTTCTGCTTCATTTGATTCTTTTTCAGCTAAAAAAAAAAATCTGTCTGGATTAGAATTATAGTGAAGGTCATATGCCTGTGTTCTTTATGTTGAAATCCCAGAGCCATCACACCAAACATTTCCCAAACTTACTATAAGTTAGGATTCCAGTGGACAAAAAGAAGTTAGTGATAGGACTTTCAGAAGGCAGGTAAGATATCCACCCAGCTGGAGCAAAGCAGATTTGGGTTCAAGTCAGAGCCTAGATAGGAACTTAAGTTCCATAATGAAAGAAAGGTGGGATATAAATGTACTGTAATATAGATAAATAACTGATCAGGCCAAGCAATTGTGCTAAAACTAATCTGTGATAATGAGCTAACTTTATGCCAAGCAAAAAAAAAAAATTGGGGAGGGGGTGAAAAATTCTAGACTATACTTCATTTGACATGGGATTTTAATTCTTATTTTCCTTTTTCAATTTAGCCTCCTATAGTCCCGAAGGTATCAAATGATGGTGATACATCCAACTTTGAAGCTTATCCTGAAGATGACTGGAACAAAATGCCTCCTGTACCTCCTAAAGATTTAGAAATTTTCAAGAACTTCTAAATGTGAGACACAAAATGTCATTAAGGTATTGGTTACTCATCTTCCCTAAGTTCTACTTCCTTTTTATTCCTTTATAAAGTCTATAGGAAAGCTCTGGCATATGACCTAATTAGACCCACCTTGCTAAGCCACACCTATCATATATGGTATCAATTGTGAGGCAGGTAAAGATGCAGCTAGGCCAAAAGGAGCTTTGCAGGTACACAAAGTCTCAATGATCAGCTGATTGTTAGGGCTTTCAAAGCACTGAACATTTGCATTCATGGAGTGATTTCAAGACACATTGGTGAAAACAGGTAACCTGACATTGTGATGTCACACAGTTGGCAGGTTGGTAGGCCCACTCACTTGTCAAACTTATCTGTTGGGGGTAAAGAAATGAAAAGGATCAGATCCGCTTCCTTTGCATTGTAAAAGCATCCATGGTGATCTTGATGTTTTTATTCATTCCTGTTGCACTTACGCATTTTTCAGCAGATAGCGTTTATGAATGTCCACTCTTGTACTTTATAGAATCACCCCGATACTGATTTTTCCTTTGGTAAAAAGTAATTCCTTGAGATCTTTCTTGACTGAAAGTCAAGAAAGGCATTTTAAAATAGTGGTTATTAGAGTAGCATAAAAAAAGAAAGTGATCTTTCCTTGCAGAGATTTTCTTGTGGTTATGTGTCCTACAGTGCATAAAGTCCAGAACTTTGAATAAGGAGATTCAAGTATCCACTACTCTGAAATATCAATTAATCGAACACTTGTTTTTATTTATTTTGTAGAAACTGGAAGATTATTAATGTGCTAGTTGGGAACCGGCAAAGAAGAACTTGAAAAAAGTTATGAAGAATTTCTTTGAAATGAGTGAAAGAATGTTACTTCATTATTCATAAAGAAATAATGTTAAAAGTTGGGAAAGTGTAGATAAGTTTAGTTGTATGGATTTGGCATTAGTTCAGTAAACTAAAATACTGAAGCACCTACCCTGAGGTGTAGACTTTGAAACTGTTATAGTTTTTTGGGGTTGTTTTTTTAAAAAAGAAACAGTTATTTTTAGTTTTGTTTCTTGCTATGCCCAAATATTTTTGCATAGTTATCTCATTGACTAACTTTATAAGTTTATACTAAGATTGTCATTTAAAGCACAGATTAGAATATGTGTATATAAAGAAATCAATACAGAAAAAGGCACAGAAACTGTGCTGAAATGTAAATTTTTGTACTTTACAGAGTCTATTGTTTTTATTCTTAAATGTTTTTTCAAGATGCCCCCTAGAAGAAGAAAATCTTAAAATGATCAATAGGTTTTTCAGCCTCTTCTATACGTTTTATAATTCTTTGTAAAAAGAAATATACAAGTAAATTTTGAGAAAATTGTAACGTTTCCAGTGCTCCACACCTGCAGCCCTACTATTTGAAAGCTGAAAGATAAAGGGCCTGTATGTTTTGTTTAGATTACATAATGTTTTCTTTATGAAGTTGAGTTGAAATTTTGTCCATGCAAATCATGATTCTTGATTACTGCAGACTATGTAAAGTGTTTTTCATTAACGATATGAAATCATGGCAAAATCGTACCTATTGGTAAGGTGTGTTCTCTGAGTTTAGGTTTAGAATCATTGCACTTACAGGGACCTGAATCTTCTGCCATATGCACTGTTTCATACACGAACTACCATCACTGAACAACTGCAACCTAAGGTGATGGCTTGGTGCGTGAAACATTCACCATAGATCAACTGCTACAATAAGATTTCACATTACATAAGTATCACTTCAGGAAACAAGGCTATTCACATGGTCTTCTGAGTCGTCGTCATCATGAAAATTAATGAACATCCTTGTGTGTAATTTAAAATTCTACAGATTCCGAAGTAGAATCTTCTACATGTCAATTAATGTCATTTATACTGCTGAAATAAACCAGAATATGTGGAATTAGGACTATATACTTACACGATCCCAAGGTTGAGCTCAACAGGCAAGGAGAACCAGTGGCCTTCTAGATGTGACTGAGCTACAAGTCCCATCCCTTTGATCATTGGCCATATCAGCTGGGACTGACTAGAGTTGGAAATCCAACATATGAAGGGTTATGATGTGTAGAAGTTCTTTGAGCTGTTCACACCTAGTACCACTACTAGGATTTAAGCTTATTTATTTCTGGGAAGCTTAACTTTGAACTGGCATGTATGTTTAAAAATAAAATTTCAGCAGTTGTACATTCAGAGAAATATTTGTGGTATGTGAAATTCTCTCCAATGATGGCTTTAGACACCTACCATGGTTATAGATGTTTGGTCTGTACATTTGAAGAAATTGTTTTAAAAAATCAATGACTGATTCTTCTCCCCATAGTCTGCAAATCCTCACTGTTAGGTGGCTCATGCATATGCAATTTATAAATGTAAAGACTTGTCCAGCTTTCTGGTCTCTTCTGATCAGTTTTCCCCACAGACCTTTACTGTGACTATTTGAATCTGAGATGCTTCAAAAACCCCATATTTCTTATTGTACATAAGATTTTTTAGACCACATTGTGAGGAAAACTGACTCCAAAAAGAGGAGATAGTGTGTCTTGCAAGTGGCAGGGGATTGAAACTTTTCAATTTCCTGTCACCTACTCAGTATCAAATGAGTTCTAGTGCTTTTCCTTCTGTACTTTTCGCAGTTAGTACAATCTATCTACCAGAGAATAAGTGACTGTTTTTCTGTTACTGCATCTACTGATTCTGAACACACAACGTTTGTGTGTCTTGCATAATTCTTCCGAGATGAACCTTCCAAAACTTGACTTCCTGTGTTGCAGAATCTTGGCATTTGATGTGCAGTATATTAAGGTGCTTGCAAACAGAGTACTTCTGTTTGTTTCTAGCTCACAGCAGTTTTAACAGTTGGAACCACGCTAAGCAAGAAAAACAGTGGATACAGGAAGACATACTGCTTAATTTGCACATAACGCTCAGCCAAACCACAACTTGGCATGAATGCACATGTTCCCGGACAGGAGGTTGTGAGTTGCAAACCAAGAACAAACCCTGGTGCAGCTCATAATTTGTCTAAAGCAAAAGAAACAATCAGCCCAGGTTTGCATGACACACTAAGCCAAACCATGGGTAGCTCAAAACAGGAAGAATGGAACAGCCTCTTCTACAGGAGTATGCATGTTCATGCTAAGCCATGATTTGCCTTATTGTTATATATAAATTGAGCCAATGTATTCTTTGAGTTGGTCTGCTATTCCATAAATTTATATCTTCTGAATTCAGTTTATACTATTACAACTTCTTTCTCAAGGGGGGAAAAAAATACTGAAATAGTGCTTCCATAAGTAAGTAGGACAGTAACATTCCCTTAGCTGTAAAAGTTATACCAGAGAATTGTGGCTTTCAGTTGGCAAGTTAATCATCCATAAAAGAAATCAATTATGTATTGTAAATTAAATTCTGCACAGGAAGAAACTGAATCTTCATTTGTATGAACGACAGGTGCATTTTAGAATATAGCTTCCCTTAGCATAAACAACAATATAAAGGAGCTGTTCTGGTGCATCTGTTCACAAGGCACTGGTGATGCTCAGCAAATATTGTGCACTGAAGTCTGAAGCCTGCCTTATGGTTAATTTAGCAGGATGCCACCATACTGGAAACGGCAAAAGGCTGTCTCGAAAAGTGATAATGCAATATGGGTGTTGTGCTTTGATCTTCCAATTTTCTGCTGTAAGCTGCCCTGGGGAAATAGTTATTGACAGTTTATATAAATAAAATGAATAAATTAAAAAAATATCAACTGGAGCTGCACACACTGGGCTGGATCCAGACTGAGTTAGTTGAACTTGGTCCAACTAACTAAACAATTGAACAATTTAGCTTTGACTTGGTTATCATTGAAATAAGTGGGTGTCAAGTTCATCTAAACCTCTATTCAGGCATTATAGCCCCTATGAAGGAGCAATGCAGGATCAGTGAGTATCTATGCCTCTCGTACAACATGGCATCTACTGGGAAGTGTACCTTTTCAAATGCAGAGGTGCGCACAAAAGCTTCCATGTGATCTGGAACCACAGCCCAGTTTTGCTGCTCCCATGTTGCTTTATATGGGAGCTATAATGCCCGAAGATGGCTTAGGCTGCAGTCCTATATGCCAGGAAGAGGAAACCTGTTTCTCTCCAGATGTTGGATCCAAATTTCATTAGCTGCAACCCTCATGTCCAGTGATCAGGAATGAGAGGGTTTGTAGTCAAACAACATGTGGCAGGCCACAGATTCATTTCACAGCCCTAGCTTCTCCAAAATTCCACTTAAAATTTTTCATACACCTATTGATTTATTTTTATTAGAATTCTTATTCTTCATGCCTTATTTTTATAATGGTTAGATCTTTTTTAAGGGACTCGAAACAAAAATTCTCCTTTTCACATCAACACACAGCTTTCGTGATATGGATGAAACCAAAACAAATCGCCCCTACAGCCTTCTCTGTATTCAATTATAAGGTGGATAATGGGCATAATTTTGTAACCAAACATGATGCAGTATAATTGAAATGGGGGTCATGCCTTAAATTGCCTAGATGTACTTGCTTGCTCAAACGTTTGTGCTGTTGTTGAATTTAACAAAGGTGATCTGCTGTAGAAGAGCAAATTTAATTTATTGAAATGTAGGTACTAAACTGTTTAACTGGATGGACAAATCTTGGAAAGTGGAAAATAGCAAGCCAGTCATCTTGCCATCCTGGAAAACTAAGATTCAGTGATTCCTATACTACAGAATTTTTCAGCTTTCAAGAACTGTAGCATAATTCCTTTGTACTGTACTGTGTACAGATTTCCTATGTTTTGCACTTTTCTATGGCAAACATGACAGCTTTATAAATACTCTGTTGTACAGTAAGTAAGGGATAGTTACATTTGTGTAAAAAACCAAATTGAACAGATTTGACTTCCAACGCTGACTTGGACTGATGTCGGATAAGTTGCTTGCTTGTTTGAACTCATGTGTATAAGTACTGTACAAATATATAAGTCAGTCCTCATTGCACAATGAAAATCACTGTGATCTGTAAATAAAACTTAGTCCAAAAATTCTTCAGCTCTTTTATTTTATATCAGTTCTGAAATTAATTATATATGACCTTTGTAACTTCCAATAGGGTAAAAATGTCTCAAAGTGTTTGGAATCTCTTATAACAGGGGTGGTCAATTCCCAAGAGACTGTGATCTACTCACAGAATTTAAAACTGGCAGCACACAGTAGAAGATAGAGACCGGTTGTGCTGACATTTATCGGATAATGAATCCTCAAAGTATTAGTAACTTCATAGACCAAATCTACTCATTCCTTGTGGGCATGAACCTTTTAGACAAAATCAAGTGGATAAAATATGATAGAGTTCAGCTTGTGGGATCTGCTCTGTTATCTACGACCTTGGAATAAAACAGACCCGGTAGGCAGATTCTCCTTTGTCATCCATCCTCTTAACCTCAAAGAAGAAACAAGATGACAGGCGCAGAGAAATTTGCTCACTGTTACTGGGAGATCTACAACTGTAGCAACAACCTGCTCATGCAACATTTCCCTAGCGCGGGAATTGGTTGCTTGTAATTGCTTGCTTGCTTGCAATTGGTTTCTTGCACTTGTGAAAATTCTTGTGCAACCCGTGGCTTACTTGTGCAGTCATTTCCACAACAATGATAATTCTCCAACCTCTTGCACTAGTCTGACATTGGACCTCACCCACTGTGTTGATTTGCTGAATTAAAGAAAAATAAATAGGCATATATACATTGTAGTATGTTGAGCCAAGAAGAGGAAGGTAAAGAAAGAAACATTGTCTAATTATAAAAAGAAAAAATGAAGGCATGGCTTTAGATCTGCAATCAGACCATGTTTCCCAGAAGGAATATAGGTCGTAATTTCTTAAATGTTTGACTGCGTCTGTATGCTTTTTCATTTTTCATACCCACTTTAAATTAGAGTAGACTCATTGAAAGTAATGAACCCAAGTTTGTCATGTCCATTTTTTTCCTGAATAGAACTTACACTGGAAATGACCCATTTTTTTTGAAATGGATATTGAGGGTAAATTCCATATAGTAGAATGTTTCGTAGACAATGAAAATGGATTCTTATAATGGCTATTCCTGGTGGTCTCATTTTAACCACCCCACATAAAAAGCAAAAGCCACATCCTTTTCTTATTCCCTATTTAAAAACAAAAAGTAGTTCATCACAATATTCTTAAGACAAAATCTGCAACAATAGGGAGGGGGGCGGAGATTGTTGGCATGATATGGCATATTCTTGTCACATCGCTCCATTTAGCCATTATTTTCAAGTTATGTGGAACAGAATGGGGAGCCCATTCTTGGCAGCTTTCCTCCTGGGTGTTTTTGGGAAAGCTACATTTTGATGTGAACCTCATCAAATGCATTGCTGCAACCCGTTTGGCTGGGAGCTTTGGGGGCCATGTCTGCTCTTGGCAACAGTCCTACTCGTAATACGCATGGCCCACAGATTAAAATAAATCAAAAGTGATGTTTTAAATAACTTCCAGAGCTTCCATGTCAGAGCTAGATGCACTTATCTGGCATTTCTCAGCCATGTCTCCTTCCGTGGCAAAGCCTGCTGATGTCATTCTACAGCTGGGGTGGCATGTCCATTATCTTTTCCTCTACCCTGTGCTACTTACTGCAGCCCTGGTTATGATTAGAAATCTTATTCTATTCATAAATGCAACATTTCTATCAGAACTATGTTTTGTGGAAGCCAAGTTTCTTTGGAAAGGGGCAATCGGTCCTGTGGAATTCGATTGCAAATTTATGTACACCATGGTGTCCTCTGTTACTAGGCTGGGAGAAACACAGTGGCATGGTATAAAGGTAAAAAGCACACCAAGGCACTGGGACCGCATGCTAGTTTATCAAACTTGGGGAACCTGTGGCCCTCCAAATGATGTCATACACCAACACCCATCATCCTCAACCAGCACAGTCAATAGCCAAGGATCCTGGGAGTTGTACAGTGGTACCTTGGTTTCAGAACAGCTTAGTTTATGAACAACTTGGATTAAGAATGCTGCAAACCTGGAAGTAGGTGTTTTGGTTTGTGAACTTTACCTTGGAAGCAGAACATGTTCCGCTTCCTGCTGAGTGTGTTCCATTTGTACATTGAGTCCCCCGCTGCTATGGCAAAGCATGCCTTGGTTTAAGAATGGACTTCCAGAACGGATTAAGTTCGTAAACCAATTGTGCTCCAGTGGCTTGGCAGCAGCAGGAGGCCCCATTAGCTAAAGTGGTGCTTCAGGTTAAGAACAGTTTCAGGTTAAGTACGGACCTCCGGAACGAACAGGTACTTCACCCAAGGTACCACTGTACTCCCATCACATATGGCACCTTCTTATGAAACACTTCAGAAGTGCCCCCTTCTACTGTGCTAGGGTGAAGGGCTTGTTGATGTGTGAGGAAGGGTAACAATATAGAAACACACTGCATGTTTCAGCCATATAGTGCAGAAGTACTTCTATACAAGTATGCAGAACATGTTCCTTACAACCTTTCGAGTTAGAATATTCAGACTGAGAGATCTGTGGCTACTGGAGTGGATTGATGACATTGTATGAATGCTCCCTGTAGGTATTCACTTTTGCTTATTTTTACACTGGTCAGAAGAGGAAAATTTGGAGCTCAGAACATTGGGACACAACTGGTATGCAACCATCGGATGTTTTTGATCTGATTTGAACATAGGAAGTGTCTATCTACCTGACTAGATTATTTCTCTAGGTAGGTCAGAATGAGCTATGCTAACTTGCAAGGGTTCTACACACCTGGGTCTTTCATATCATCTCTTTCTTTATCCACCATCATCCTCATCCATAAACATCCTTCCAATATCACAATATTCACTCTTTGTCTTCTGACATAAATAGGATTTCATATATTCTATATTCTCCTTACACTTTCATTTAACACAACCTTTTATTATAGACTATATACTGAGGCCGAACATGAGGAGTGCCATGCTTGTGCTGTTTGAGGAAAGTGATAGTATACATGTTTTAGGGTATATTGTTATAATAAGTGTGGTATAGTGGTCAGAGCATCAGACTAGGGTCTGAGAGACCCGGTTTCAAATTGTCAGTCGTGAATCTCACTGGGAGACCTTGATTTACTTCATAGACTCTGATTTACTTCACAAGGTGGTTATGAGAATAAAATTAGGATATGGAGAACCATGAGTGCCAGCTTGAGCACCTTATAGAATAAGTGGGATATAAATGTAAAGCGAAATAGATAAATATTTCTCATTTCAGAATACCCAATGTACACTTTGGTCCCAGAGGATTTTGGGGCCTTTTAAATTCTGAATCTGAGAGCTTCTCAGTGGCTGCAATCAGATCATGGAACATTTCACCCCATAAAATGTGGTTGGTCCCTCAACATCTTTCTGATTACCAGAGACCTTTATATTCTAGCAGACATTTATTTTACAAGGCATAAAATGTCTTACTGATGTTTTTAACTGCTGATCCTGACTTCTTTGGCCATTATTTGACATTGTTTTATTGAACTGTAATGTTATATATCTGAGTGATTATACTACAAGGGTGGAATATAAGTGCTTTAATTGTGTGTGCGTGTGGTAAAACATTTCCTGAATTTAAATCTCATGACTGCCTATTGCTATTTATTCCTCATATTTTAAAAAAATATAGATGCTTATAAATATCTCTTCGATTTTAACACAATTCTCTAATGCCTTTTATTCACCAAAATATGAACAGCAAACAGCAGTTACCTATGAAACTTAAAGCTGCTTCTCCCCCCCTTTTTTGTTTCTATTAAAAATGGCAGGAAAATATAGTCCATTAATAACATCTTTAAAATGTCTTGGCACACTTTGAAACAACTGAAAAGACAAAAGCTTCAAAAAGTGAGTGGAAACAATAAGTGATTCTCAAAACATGTGTTGCCTAAAGTTTTTCCCTCTTGTGAATTTTGTTTTACTAACTATAACCTCATCGTAACATCCTGTACCTTGAAAAAAGCCATGCGGTACGTTTGTCTTGATAATCGGATTGCCCGTTTTTGCACCTAAAATATATGTGTGACCACAGTTATTATTTCCCCTTTATGTGGCTTCCTTTACAAAAATCAATACTTCATTGTTCTTCTTTCGTTTGGGAAGCGCCTGCTTCATTTTCATGATTGCCCCCCAGGCTACACTCATGAAGTTAAGTTATGCTTGTTTGATCAAGAAGTCCTTCATCTGTGCCTCCTCACAAAACTAGTCTGACAAGTTGGGGGCAAGAAACTTCAGAGTGAAATCCTACTTTGATATTGTTGTGCATCCCATTGAAGTGTTTCAAAAAGGAAATGGACTGCAGCGTACCAAGATTGAACAACTTATGCCAGCGATGTTTTTCTAACAATAGAATTCCAATAATCACTTAAGGCTAAGATTTCTAAGAATTGGGAATTTCAGTCATCACACTTGAATCACATCCTTATCTGAGGCCAGGGTCCCAGTGGTTATACGGCATTATCTTCCTAACAGCTCAGTGCAGTAAATAATGACTTTTCCAAGGCTACACATTGAGTTCCATGAGCAATCCTGGGGCCCCATTTTATGTTGCTATACAAATGTTAATCATCATCATCATCATCACTAAGGTGCTGGGTTAAATATAAGATAGAGTTAAATAAAAGATAGGTAACATAAGCGATATTGGGTTAAATATAAGCTAGGTGCTTGGGTGGGAAAAGCTAAAATTAGAATATAGAGAGGATGAAAGGGAACAGATATTTCTGTGTTCCCTTTCATCCTTGTTTGGTCAGCCAAGTAGTTTAAGAGTGCACTTCCGTATCAAAAAATATTATCTTTCAACTGTAAAAGATTCCTAGATGAATGGGGAAAGCATTTTATGGGGTAGACATGAATTAATATTCGAATATTTAAACTCTGGACAATGCAATCCAGAGCCTAAGGAGCCTCCTTTCAAGTTCTTTCAGCTTAAATATGAAGGTGATGTATCACAGCTTGAGGCTACTTAAAGCTAGAGGACAGAGTAGGGACATAAGGCCTGCTTATAGCAGTACAGATGATACCATTGGTTCTCTCCTGTGGTATTAGCATGGCATCAAAAGCAATCGAGTGTATCCCAGGTATAGAGCAGACATAGAACTATGTTTTAAAACCACATGTCACCTTTAGCCAGTGAACACTGCAATACAGAGCATTATACTGAGTCAGAAGATGGGTCCATCTAGCTCTGCATTGTCTGTGTTGAGTGGCGAAGGCTCTCCAGGGTTTCAGGTAAGGAGTCTGTTATGTACTGAAGTTCTTATCCTGGGCCAGCAGGGGGATACTGTAGATAGTTCAGGTCCACATATGCAAATAAGGGATCGAAAGTGACGTTCAGTGATTGGATAGTTACAGAAAGTTGTTACAATTACGTTGTTCTGGAGCTCTATATAAGCAGGCTGGCTGAACCCTTCAGTTCAGTTCTGTTCTGGCCTGTGAATAAACAAGAGCTGTTTGAAGAATTGCTATGTCGTCTGATATGTTCACCCACAACTTAACAGAGTCGATCTCAGCCCCTACTTGCTCGGTCCCTGCTCCTGCCAACCTAGCAGTTTGAAAGCATGTCAAAGTGCAAGTAGATAAATAGGTACCGCTCCGGCGGGAAGGTAAACGGCGTTTCTGTGCGCTGCTCTGGTTCACCAGAAGTGGCTTAGTCATGCTGGCCACATGACCCAGAAGCTGTACGCCGGCTCCCTCGGCCAGTAAAGTGAGATGAGCGCTGCAACCCCAGAGTCATCTGTGACTGGACCTAATGGTCAGGGGTCCCTTTACCTTTACTTTGACGAAACTGGACACTTTTAGATTTAATAGCAGGTCTGGTAAAGCCTTTTGTTGTGTGTTGTAAAGATCTCATGTGCTCTGAATGCTGTTGCTTGGCAGATATCATCTCTAGACACCTACTACACCTTATTTGTACCCATGGCCTATGTGTAATAGTAAACCTTTAAGTTTACTGACTTTTGTACTTGCACAGCTGTGACTCATCTCTCTTGTTACTTTGAAAAAGGAACTAAAATGCTTTCTAAGGGCTCTAAATCCCTAGCTTCTGATGCCTTTTACTCTTAATCTTAAATGTTTTCTTTTCCAAAGGGAGTATGAATACCTTTTTGTATTCACTTTTGCATACCTCAAAGAAGTGGATACACAACATGATTTTGTGTGGGTAAAAACAGCTCCTTTTCCACAGGAGCAGATGATGGCATTCAAACATGCATTGTTAATTTTCTGTTCAGTTTGTGTAACTTCAGGCAGTGACTTTGATCTTTTTCCCTCCACCTCTAATGTTAAATCCATTTATAGCACAGCTAAACTAGGATGCATTTTAGTTTGGGCTATATTGAATGGTTGCCTGCAAACAATTTGGGGCGGAATATGGCTTTTTCAAGGCTATTTTCCCCTTCAAAAGCCTTGGCTCCCCGTCTTTGGAGGTGGCATCATTTGCAACCTGGGCTGGATCTAGACATAACAAAGAAGCGTTTCAGTTAAATGTGTTGTAATCTTTGTATGAGAAATCAGGTTGGCAAAAATGGAACTCCGCAGCGCCATCTGGTGTCACAGTGTTACATAATGTATAATACATGTAAGGTAAAGGTAAAGAGACCCCTGACCATTAGGTCCAGTCGTGGCCGACTTGGGCTGTGACACTCATCTCGCTTTATTGGCCAAGGGAGCCGGCCTACAGCTTCCAGGTCATGTGGCCAGCATGACTAAGCCGCTTCTGGCGAACCAGAGCAGTGCACGGAAACGCCGTTTACTTTCCCGCTGGAGTGGTACCTATTTATCTACTTGCACTTTGAGGTGCTTTCGAACTGCTAGGTTGGCAGGAGCAGGGACCGAGCAAAGGGAGCTTACCCCGTTGTGGGGATTCGAACTGCCGACCTTCTCATCGGCAAGTCCTAGGCTCTGTGGTTTAACCGACAGCGCCACCCGCGTCCCTATAATACATGTATAATACATATAAAGCACACATAAAGTGCTTTTTCTTTGCCAGTGTAGCTGAGTCCCTGGACTACAGTGGTCAAGTATGAAATGCCAGCTGATTCCCCTACCCCTTATTTGCAAAATGTCCAAGAGAGAGGGGAAGTGATTGCAAACATTTTTATCCCTGCTGTGTGTTCCTTAAAGACCACTGAAACAGAATACCCATCTTGCAGTGGGTGTTCCCCAAAGCTCTTCCCCAGTCTTACTCCTTCATAATTTTAATGTTTTAGCTTCTAGGATTTCTTTTTTGTTTCTATTTTAATTTTCCCTCAGGCTAACAACTTGGACAGAGTCATTCAAAGCTCCTGGCCTATCTCATAAGCCTAAACTCACGTGATACACTGTTACTTAAATAATATCTGGTAGGAGAATGAATTACAGGATGCATGGTGTTCGTAAAGAGAACAAAATGATTCCCATGAACCTTCTTTTTACTGCTCTTTTACTGCCCATTGTAAATAACGGGGGATTTTGAATGTGTACTGGTGATCCTGAACAGTTGACACAACAGGGCCTCACAATTTCCATTTTTCCTCCTGTCTATATTTTCCAAAGGGAGCACCAGGAAGTGAAGGATTTGTTATGATTCATAATATGGCTGCTTCTTGACATGACCTCATAGAACAGAAAAGCTTTCCTAATACACTAGGTATTTTTTCATATCCAGCTTCTGTATATTAATACTAAGGAAAACATTTTTGGACTTAGCAGACTAAAAAAATGCATCCGCCTCAAGGATGCTTTTATTTTATATGTCCAAAACCTCATCTTCTGATTTCATCTTTCCCCACCGTCATGTCCTAGAAGATGTAGATTCTAAAATGAACTGTTCAGCTTCCAGTAACCAATCAGAACACTTATTTCCAAGAGACTTGAGAGCTGAAAGCTAGATCAGAACATTTTAGAATGTCGTTTTGCATGCATCTCAGTTACTCCCACTGGATGCAGTTCTGTGATAATACTTTTACTTGGAAACTTTTTAATGTTCTGTTTTGGCTAAGCAAAAACACAAGCGTAACTGAAGTGGTACAGCTATGTGCCAGAAGAATGTACACAACTTAATCCAATTCTTCTGAAGCTTCTCCTGCTGACTTAGAGGGCTTCCAATGAAGCCTTTAATATGCAATTGTCATGCCTCTCTCCTTCAGATATTTTTTGCAAGGGGGGAGGTCCAAATTATGCTGTAAACCAATTGTAACCCTACTGTGTTTTCCCACTGCTTCTTTGGCCTTTGTTTTCTGCTAGGGCCTTTCCTGATTTTCACTATTTTCAGGTGGGATTCAATCACATACTGGACAATTTGGCTTGTGCAATTATAGTTGATCTGGAAGCCTTGTGCAATCAATCCACTTCACTAAAAGGATGGACTTTTTGATATAAGGAAAGTACACTGGAAAATGGATCAGAATGAATATGCATTAAATGATTAATGTCGCCGTGTTTGGCTGCAAACAAATTAGGAAGCATGCTCAATGAACAGGTTGTCTGAAAGCACCCTTACTGTAGAAACCACAGTCTAGTTAAAAAGAAGGAATCACTGCATAATTTCTCAAGTCCCAAGCAAGGCAGTGTGATGCAGCAAAATTGGTGCAACCTATGTACCTAACGGGAGACAGTTTTGAAAATGAATTTATGAAACCTTGCTCTCAACAGAAGAAACAGAAGAGAAGATTATTGGTTTGTCTTTGTTTTTATTATGTATTTTCTTTTTTATATATATATAGTGATTTTATGTTGTGAACTGCCCTGAGATCTACGGGTATATGGCAGTATACAAATTAATAATAATAATAATAATAATAATAATAATAATAATAATAATAAATAATAATAATATTGTCAGTACCCAAAATAGAAGGTGGCAAAAGAGGGCACAGTCCCCTTACATTTTTTGGTGGATATTTATCTTGGGGGGGGGGGAGCCAAGGGGCTGGGGGGCAGAGCAAGATGTAACTTAAATTGGGGGAGTTAGGGCTGGATTTCATGGATTTCATTCCACTTGCAGGACTCATTAGTTGCATTGGGTGCAGTGATACTTTCTACCACTAGGTATCCAAGGAGTTCAAGGTGGTATACATGTCCACCCTCCCGCTACATCATAACAACCCTGTGGTTTTGTAGAGAGAGAGAGAACTGAAAAATTGCCACCACTTGTTGAAGTAGAAGCAGCCAGTATAAACCCTGGTGTTCCACACAAAGGGCGTTATTTAACTTCTCTCTTGCCTTCAGCTCTCCACTGTATATAATTTCTTTTCCAGCTAAAGCAGTTCTAGATCATCAGTTTCTGGTGTTCTGTAAAACCAAGCTGAAATCTTTCAGAAGGATATATCTGAAGAATATCATGGAAAGATAGTGGTCTCTGGCATTTCGCACAAGTCGCCAGTGGTGGACACATGTGTCTCCTCTTCAGATTCATTGGGAAGTTTCTTGCTTGAGTAAGCAGCAGTAAATTTGGTCCAGAGGCTGAAGGAAGTGTATTATAGTGAAATTTGAAGATATAGGGAAAGAGTGCCAATAAGACCCAAATGCTTCAGGATTCTTTTAAGGTGAAATGCAGATGCAGACAATGGCTAAGGGAGTGTTGTTGAACGTTCAAAATAGACAGGAAATGGGGGAGGGCTGAGCAAAACACTAAAACAGCTGGAGAGGAGTGGAGGTTTGATAGAGGAGCAGTGAAAATAATTAATCTTTAAAAGATATTTGCAGCACCCAGGGCTCTGTTTGCTCAACATCAAGGTAAAGCAAGTTCTGTGCCAAGAACAGCTGAACTCTGCAGCCTATTTAAAGCACGTGCATTCAGCATATTTGCATAGTTTTGCTTTTGTTAGCCGTAATGAAGGGTTTGAACCATGCAGGTCACGGGGCGCCTGCCTGCTAACCATGGGAAGTATTGCTCAGTCCTTTCTCTAGCTTGACATTTCATCTAGGCATTGGTTACACATAGACTCATAGAATTGTAGAGTTGGAAGGGACCCTAAGGGTCATCTAGCCCAACCCCCAGCAATGCAGGAATCTGGACCAAAGTATCCAAGAGAGATGGCCATCCAAGCTTTGCTTAAAAGCTCCAATGTAAGGAGAGTCCACCACCTTCTGAGAAAGTCCGTGTAACCATTTTTATTTTGTAAGATAACTTACAAAATAAACTGGGCCCCAATACATATGCATTTAATCATAACCATTCACACAAACACCCTACACATTTAGTAACAACTTTGATTGCAACAGTGAAAATGTTGTGACCACACTAGAAGCAGGAAACCATCAAGCATAAACTTCTCCGTGAAAATTAATCGACATTATAGTGCGGATTTCTCCTAATATACACATTTTTGTATGCAACTTTGCCCAATAAGCATTTTTGCATAGAAATTCCCCTAATCTAATGCCTTTCGTATGCTATTTTCACTAACAAATGCATTCTCATGCACACTGCACCTTAGAATATGCATGTTGCTGCACACTGCTTGGCTGGAGAACTGCATTGCAAAATTCAGGGGAAGTGTGAATTTCAGAGATTGGCTGTATTTTGGTTCGAATATTGTTTTGGAAAGTGTGAATTAGCCGGGTTCATACTTAGAAGTGAGCTGAATAAAATTTCTCTCCAGTCCCCTAGGTAAGTTTATTTTTACAGCCATGGAATGAGAACTCGTGCCTGCCTCATCATTGAACAGGACGTGGAGCCTCCATTTTCTCTTTCCTTCTCTGGTACGTTGCATCACTGATCTCATTCCTCCTGTAGGAAACAAAGGGATTTAGAGAAATGGAAGCAATACATCAAGATGAGATCACTTTTTTGAAAAAGCAGGAACATCTGTTAATTCCAAGTAGTGCAATGCTTGGATACATCAGCCAAGAAGTCATAGTCTCTGCTAAGCATTACTAGAAGGTGATACTTTGATCAACAGGAAAGTTGAAGGAAATAAGATGTATGGATAACAGAAACTTTCTGGTGTGAACTGGGATAGCAACTGCTTTTGCTCAGCAGCGGCTGTTGAACCTCTGTTTGACTACACTGGTGGGTTAGCTTTTTGTGTACAGTTCTGGGTTTCATTCATGGATGGGATGTAACCTGGTCAAAACCTTCACCTGCCAAGATGTTTGACAGAAACATTGTGTTGATGGTTGCAAGCCAATGCAAATGACTAATGGTTTTAATTTTGCTCTTAACTTGGTTCGTATTTTTTGTTGTGCCACCACCTTCCAAAGCAGGGATAAGCTGTTTGTATTCATGAAATACCGTATTTTTCCTTGTATAAGACTAGGGGTTTTTTTTTACCCCAAAATTAGGTTTAAAATCTTATACACGGGTAGTTCTGAGGGGTGTTTTCTTAATCTGGAGTCCCACAAAATAGGGAGCATCTTATACATGGGGGCATCTTACAGACAGAAAAATATGGTACTCTCCCTATTAGACATGAGTGGTGGAGAGAGATATTATTGCACTTTGACGTTTTTGTCCTCAAAGTGATTCCCAGTCTTCATATAAATGTTCTCAAGGGTGTGGGGTTTAATTTGTATGACTATCTCTTCAAGGCCTTGGAAATATCAAAGTTTTGTTAGTTTCTACTAAATGCTTTCCTATATATGTTATGGGGCTGCATCTTCCTTAGCATTTGTGGTAGGAGAAGCCAAAATAATCCAAAAAGCTCCTATGATATTTGCTAGAAATTGTTGACCCCACAGTGAATCATATGGATTCTGCAGAGATGAGCACCTGTATGCATTCCCCTATTGCAGGCGTGGAGAATTTCTGACCAGAGGACTAAATATGACCCTGATCAGGACTGTCTTTCCAGTCATCAGGACCAGGGCAATTATCATCTCCTCAGACCACCCCCACCCCGGTTTCCTCTGCATTCTCCTTGAATGTTTTTGGCTGGCTCAAATGTGCCCTTGAACTATGAACACACCTCTGCTTGCCTGGAAGAAGGTGTGTGTGGCTTTTGTGTGGGTGCAATGTATCTTGTTGTACAAAGGTTAAGACTCGTATCTGTTTGTCTAGCCACTTTTACCTCTGACCCCACTCACCAGTGACATATGGCCCCTGTAAGGTTGCCCATGGTGAAAAGTGCTGTTAGGGGGTGGGCAATGTTTCCCCACTCTCGCCTTACAGGGGAAATAGCAGCTCCCAGCGGATGACATTTAGACTTGCAAAACAGCATGGGGATTAACCCCAGTGCCTTGACTTCAATCACATCCCCTTTCCCAGCATGACAGTTTAAGTTTCTAAAAAGCTGCAGACTGCTTCAGAAGGCAGGGAACTCTCCATCGATGGAAGTTTTTAAGCCGGGGTTGGATGGCCACCTATCAAGAATACTACAGTGGTACTTCGGGTTACAGGCACTTCAGGTTACATACGCTTCAGGTTACAGCCTCTGCTAACCCAGAAATATTACCTCAGGTTAAGAACTTTGCTTCAGGATGAGAACAGAAATCACGCGGTGGCGCTGCAGCGGCAGCAGGAGGCCCCATTAGTGGTGCTTCAGGTTAAGAAACAGTTTCAGGTTAAGAACAAATCTCCAGAACGAATTAAGTTCTTAACCCAAGGTACCACTGTATAGATTTCCTGTTTTGGACTACAGCTCCCATCAGCCCTGGCTAGTTGGGGTTGATGGGAGATGTAGTCCAAAATACCTGCCGGGCACCAGCATGAGGGGTGTGTGTGTAGACTAGCTGATGTACTTTCCAACTCACTCATTCAAAACACAGAGCTTCCCCCAAAGAATCGTGGGAACTGTAGTTTTATTAACAGTGCTTGCAATTTTATCCCTGTGAGGGAATAAATTGCAATCTCCAAGATTCTTGGGGGGAAGCCATGCAATTTAAATGTATAAGAGCATAAGAAGGACACAAGAAGAGCCACTGGTTCAGCCATTGGTCCATCGAGTCCAGCATCTTGTTAGCGACCAACCAGATGCCAGAGGAAAGCTTGCAGGCAGCAGATAAGCTCAAGAGCACTCTCCTTGGCTATAGTTTCCAGGAACTGGTATTCAGAGGCAGAGCATAGCCATCCTGGCTAGCAGCCTTCTCCTCCATGAATTTGTCAAATCCTCTTTTAAAGCCATCCAAGTTCTCCATCACTGCCTCTTGTGGGAACAAATCCCATGAAGAAGGAGTTTCTTTTGCCTGCCCTGAATTAGGATCAGTGGATGCCAAAGGTTCTAGCATCATGAGAGAAAGATAAATACTTTTCATAATAATAATAATAATAATAATAATAATTTATTTATATCCCATCCTTCCCAGCTGAAGCCAAGCTCAGAGCAGCTAACAACAGTAAAAATAACACAGTTTACTTAAAATCACAATCAATTAACTGAAATACAGTCTAAAATCAATTCATTCTAAAATCAATTTAGTGTCAAATTAATGGCAACTATTGGGTTAGAGCTCTATGAGGATTACAGAAGGAGGGGGTCAGACTGTGCCTTGGCCAAAGGCCTGGTGGAGCAGCTCCTTCTTGCAGGCCCTGCGGAAAGATGTCAAGTCCCGCAGGGCCCTAGTCTCTTGTGACAGAGTGTTCCACCAGATCGGGGCCACAGCCGAAAAAGCCCTGGCTCTGGTTGAGGCCAGCTAACCTCTCTGTGGCCCGGGATCTCCAAGATGTTTTCATTTGAAGACCGTAAGGTCCTCCATGGGACATGCCAGGAGAGGCGGTCCCGTGGGTACAAGGGTCCTAGGCCGTATAGGGCTTTAAAGGTTAAAACCACTATCCACTTTCTCCATGCACAGCACAATTTTATATACTTCTATCATGCCCTCTCTTATTTGCCTTTTTTTTCTAAATTAAAAAGGCCCAACTGCTGCAACCCTTCCTCCTAGTGTCGCTGCCACATTCCCGTTGTGGATGCGATGAAGGTGGCAAGATGAAAAAGCAGAAAGGTTTTCTGCACCTTCAGTGGTGACTAGAAAAGGCGATTTTGGCAGGTATAGGCTGTCATGCAAGCTGCACCTGTTGAATTTCCTTCTGGAACCTCTGAGAATCAGTAAACTGGTTCAAGAGACAGGGCTGGACATAGAGGACTCAGCTACATTAGTAAAGATGCAGCAATTTGAATGCGCTATAAACATGCAACACCAGATGGTGCCAGAGAGCAGGAAAATATAAAACTTGGTTTTTCCATAGAAACTTCTTTCTTTTGTTATAACGATCTAATTTCTGACTTATTTATAGCATCCCCCCCATGTCTAGATGCTCTCAGGTGAAAATGTAGATGTGAGAAATATTTACTATTCTAGACTTTAAAAAAAGGCTTGATATTTGATATTTATTTCTGTTTACTGTTTTTTCTTTGTACATTCAATTCTTAATAGAAATAAAGGATCTATACTAAAAGTTTGCCAGAGGAGAAGGAATAGGTAGGGAGATAGAAGGGAAACTGCAAGAGAAAAGTATCATGAAGTGGAAGTCAAGGAAATGTTAAAGGCAGCAAAAAAAAAAAAAAAAAAAAAAACACTTTTGAGAATAGGCAGGAAAAGGTCAAAATAAACATGTTTTAAATAACAAATGTAAAAGCAGTGGGAAAGTGTAAAAATATCAGTAGCATATAAATCAAAACTAAATTAAAAGGCCTAAGCAAAAGAACAGTGAGCCTCTTTGGGGAGAGTTCTACAAGTGCCTTGAACTTTTCCCTGGTTACCTCCAAATATAACTACCCAGAGAAAAGTCTCTAAGACTAATCTCAGCATTGGAGCAAAATTGGTGGGGGAGAAGGAACTTCCCTCGATGTCAAGGTCCAGGGCCACATAGTCTTCAAAAGTTAAAACCAACACATTGAATGCTGCTCTGAAATGAACCAGCAGCCAGTCACGCTGCTGCTTATGATGGGGTCAGATGTTCTGGTCAACAATCTAGCAGCTGTTTTGGGGGTGCTAAAGTATCCAGTTTGGGCTGCTATGGCTGCCAAGCTCTTATCTAGGATATAAAATTACCTGTGACCAAGATTTCTTTCTAATTCTCCACTGCAACTGTATAATAGTAATAATAATAATAATAAATAATAATAATGTGCAGTCATTTTTATTATGCAACCACTATGGTACCATGGAAGGAAATATGCGAAAAGGTTAGTATAGCCCTCTTCGGCTTGTTCTAATTTGCAGTGCTTTGGCTCAGAAAGAAGAGAAACACTTCTTTCATCATGCTGACAATTTCCGTGCTCTCTCTGGATGCTGCTGCATGTGTAAAAGATGAAGCATTAAAGTCCTTCAGCCTCTTTATAGAGAACAGCAATTAATCGCTTAGGACGCTCCAAGAAACAGGAAATGTAAGTGATGTTGGCAAAAGTCAGCAGCAGTAATCCCAAACATCTGAAGTTCTTTTGTGGGAAGGCTCAGGAATCCTCCAGGGGGCATCTGAATTAGTAAACACAGCTCAGCTAAACTCAGATGTTCGATAGTTTAATGGTTACATCATTTAAACGATAAATTGCCTTTATCTCCTAAATTTATACGGTGCTCACCAACAGATAGTGATTTATGTGACACCCTTCTGCTCCATGGATCAGTTCCCATAATAGCAGCCAGAGATTTGCAGTGCTAAATGTGTGTTTTTTTAAAAAAGGCTTGTGCTTAGTTCTTAGCTCCCAAATGACAAATGTAGGTCAAGCATCTTAAAAATATAGCATGCATTCCACACACACACCCTCTATTCATAGGGTGCCTATAGATGTATTTCTTTAGCAGTAGAGAGGAAAATGTCTGCTGGAAGTTTAGGGATGGATGAGTTGTTGTATAGCTGGACAAGCTGCTCCATAACTCCATAAATCTGGAATACAAAACCACTGGAGGCTTCCTATGGCAGTCTGTGGAGTTAGGGGGTGTCTTGTCCATCTCTAAACTACCAGCAGGCAATCGTATCTTGAATGCCGCTAAAGTTGTAAATAACCCTCCTGCCAGTTTTTCATATGTTGAACGAAATGTTGGGAGAGGTGGGGAAGGAAAGTTTGAAGAACCCATTTGTCAAATAGGTCGGATTCAACCGCACAGCAGATAGAACAGCAGAAGGTTCCAATCCACCACTGGGCTAAGACAGGGGTAGGGAATCTTTTTTTAAAACCACATGCCAGCAGTGGGCAGGGTCATTGGCAAATGTGGTGGGTGGAACCAGAGTTGTGACAAGTTACAAGAAAGGAGATTCTGATTAAACACCAGGAAAAACTTTCTCATAGTAAGAGCTGTTTGACAGTGGAACAATCTCCCTTGGGAGATGGTGGACTCTCCTTCCTTGAAGGTTTTCAAGCAGTGTTTGGATGGCTATCTATCTTGGATGCTTTAGGTGAGACTCCCACATTGCAGGGGTTGAACCAGATGACCCTCAGGTCCCTTTCACCTGTGATTCTATGACTCATACATTTGCCTGGTGTTGTGTAGCAAGACATCACTTTGGAAACTGCCCACCCATCAGAAATGATTGTGCCAATTCATTCATCAGCAAGCCACTGCTAGGGGAAAATCGCAACAGTGAACATGCAGTTTCAGTTGAATTTGGGGGAGCCACTGGAAGCATCCATTGGGTTGAGCTATTTCAACTGCTTTTGTTTGATTTGCTCATTGCAAACAGCTGAAAATTTTGATAATAAACCTGATTTGCAATGGGAGCTGAATAATTTTAATTGCAACTGGGGGGGGGGGGGATAGACTCCTCTCTTGTCCAGTTTGTCAACGTATTTCATAAGATAGCACCCCATCTTTGATTCGGTTGGTAGTTTCCATTTCATAAAATGTTCCTTTCAACCCAACTCAGAATTGCACATATATACATTTGCTGCATTACAACTCTTTGATTCATTCAGATGATCCATATTAACCATAGGTTACTAGGCCAATATGTTGCTCTCCAGATGTTGTGAACTACAACCCCCATCAACATCCCTGACCATTGGCCATGTGGACCGAGGCTGATGCAAGTTGTAATGCAAAACATCTGCAGAGCACCATGCTGGCTGCCCTGGCCGCAAGCAATGCTGACAGCTTCCACACATCATATCTGAACTCATTTAAATTCTTTTTTGGGAGGAGGTTTAGCCATCCCTCTCACATGCATGTAGGTCTCAGAATTTTCAGTTAAGAAACTTATGACGGAAATCAGCAGATCTCACTTTCTTATCACTGAGAAAGACTGTTCAGAGCTGGAAGAGTAAGAATGTTAAAAATTCAGAATTTCTAAAAGTCCTTAGCCAAGCTTTTATAATGAAATGGTACCTCATTCCTTGGTGATTATATTCAGATGTATGATTTTTCTAGGAAGACAGTGAGGTAAACCAGGTGGAGGTTGTTAAAACAAAAACTTTTAGAGTAGATATGTGTCTATAGAGGGAAAGATGCTCTTAGCTTTATAAAAGCTATAGAAGAGGTCAAAATGTCATCCAAGGTTTATTTATGTGGAATATAAAATTCTACTGTATCATAAACCAGAACAATACAGGAGATGCTAATTCAAATTCTGGATTTCATATTTGCAGCAAGCCACAGACTATTTTATCTTTAACCACTTGAAAAGTTTGATATGGTCATTAAAATAGATAATCTCTTGTTTTGAAATAACGAGTCATGTATATTTCTCCTTGTGACCCCACCCCCTGTCAGACATTTTGAACCTGAATTAGCCACTGCATTTGATATTGTATGTATGTGTAGCTGGAGGTGGGGGAGAGAGATTCAGACGCATAAACTACATGAAAGAGCTCCCCAGTGACCGATCGCATTTCACTGGGAACTGCTGTGTGGGATTAGGAGGCGTACTGCAAAAACCCAGAAGGGCAGAAAAAAAACAAACTGTGCATCCTTGTGTCCTGAGGCAATGTCTGACAGTCCATTCCAGACTTCTCTGAGCCCAGAGGCACAACCTAGCAGCGTTTGAGACTCAATTTATTAATGAGCCCTTCCGAAATGTGAGAGACTTGAATATTTGCAGCTAGGTTTGATAGCTGCAGCCCTTGGGGTGGGCTGGGGGTCTCTGGTGCTGTTGCTATACCTCCATAGAAGAAAAAGCAAATGCTGAGGAAACAGCCCTTTTATGCAATGTTTGTACAATGGCTTCAGGTGAACTGTGGCTGCTATTATTGTTGTTGTTGTTGTTGTTGTTGTTGTTGTTATTGTTATTATTATTACCGTATTTTTCGCTCTATAGGACGCACCTTTTCCCCTCCAAAAATTAAGGGGAAATGTGTGTGCATCCTATAGAGTGAATGCAGGCTCCTTGGCTTCAGCAATAGCAACGCAAAGCCTCCAAAGCGCAGAGGGAGCTCTCCCTCAGTCAGTTGCTATATTTAATGCTAACCCAGAGCCTTGAAATTGTTAAAGGTTTCAACTGACAATGTCTTGTTTCTTAAAATATATGAAAAATGAACCTTGGCTTCACATAATAATAACCAAACCCATGACAAAAGCACAGTGTAACAAAACGTTATTCTGTGTGTGCAATCGGAGAAGATCTGGAATCTGTAAGCAGTAGCTTGGTTGAGTTCTCGCCTTTAAAGCAAAGGCTGAATTGCTCTGTTATGGATGAGAACAATGGTGGCTTTTAAAAGAACGACGTGTGGAACATTGGCTTTTATGTAGCGCAAGATGCAAGTCTAAAGTGGCTGAGGAGCTGGGCCAGTTCTCTGCATTGTGTAAATTTCAGCTTCAAGCTTGCAGAAAGCAGACCACTGTAATGGCTCCAGTCCCATGCTAATCTAAGACAGGCGAGAGACAAGAGTTCCCCTTCACACACATGGCGCTGTGTTTAAAAAGGGTGCCTGAGTTATAAAGCACATTGAATAGATTCCATTTGGCTCGGTGGAAAAGCCTACTCTTTTGTTTTCCCTTTTGTTTGTCACATGAAGGTTTTAATTAAAGACAATCTTTGGATCCAAGTCCTACCGCTGGTGATGTCTGTCCAGCTTCCTTATGCTAAAAGATGCATGATGCGAAGTTTCGATGGAGTGGGAAGTCACTTGGAACACTGAAAATATAAAATACAGAAGAGCAACAGAAGTACATTGTTGAGTTGACTGACCAAAATAACATTGCATCTGCTGAACCGTTTAATGTGTGCCTTAGTGGAAAATCTCAAATGTGTAGGTGGGTATAACAGCACGAAGGATATAGAGGCAACACTCAAAGAGTGCTCAGAACATTCAGTCATTCCAGCAAATGTTGAATGGGGTTCAAAGTTGTATGAGGACACCATTAATGGCAAAACCTCCTCATTATATAAGATAAAGAAGGTCAACCAAAGAATATTAAATATGTACAGCACTGGGAAACCTTTATTACTATTTGCAATACTAGAGCACATTCCTCGAAAGATGGGAGATATTTATGTTGTAAACTGCATACTTACTAAATTATATGTAACTGCATAGATTGTTGTGCTAAATATATGGAACTAAAATGATTTGTTAACAAAAGAGATGTGAAATGGTTTACTATTTGCAGTAGTATCTTAAGGGGAATTTTTTAAAAAAAGTTTATATTTTTGTACTTCTTTGTTGAAACAGCAATGTGTGTAATTTTTTACACAACAGCAAAAAGGCTTCCCCCACTTTTGAGCACTTGAATATTGCAGCTCACTCTCTAAATTTGTGATCCCCCCCCCCTCTCTCTCTCTCTCATGTATGTGTGTGTGGAACATTTACATCTGTCTCAGTATGCATAGAATACACTTGGTCACTTAGAACCAAAAAGCACATTATCTGGGAAAATGTGACTGGATCTCCCCAGATTTTTATTGTTTCTTAGAAGCAGAAATTGGGGCTAGCATTATCCAGCTGTACTATTTACCCAATCTATACCTCCTACAATTCCACAAAGCTGCTGTTTGCCTCACTGGGGAAGGCATATATAATGGTGCAAACAACAATCTGGGAAAGGGCAATTTAAAACGGAAACACCAGGAAATCATTAATTTCCTGCCTAATGCACTGTTTAGTCTTGAGTGTGGATTAGTTGCCCTTTTTACGCCCTTTAACTTGTCTGCTTTTTTCACAGTAAGTGGTGATTCTAACTGATGAAGCTAGCATTCCAATTTGCATTTAGTGATCAGAGCAGCACTTAGTTTCAGAAACTTAAGGACTTAGTGTAGTAGTTTGCATGGTAATTTTGGCTCCAGAGTTGTCTGGGTCTGATTCAAAGGGCGGGTAAAGAAATCAAGATCTATGTCCTAGTTTTGGATCCCACACTATATTTGCTGCAAAACTGATTAACTGAAAGTTAATGTTTCTGTGCTGTGGAGTTATGAAAAATGCAACAGGAATCAATGTTGCAATCCTCTTGCATACACTTTTGGGATATCTTTGGGGTTTGACATACAGTTTATGACAAAATTTACTTATATATTTAAGATGCTAGACACAAACACATCCCAGCATTGCCAAGAATGAAGACCATAGTTGTGTTTGAAATATTTGTTAACTCCAAGGTTGCATTTCTGTTCTTTGTTAGTCCTCTGATGTCTGCAGAAGCCATTTGGGTCAGACTCCTGGCAAGAAATATCCAGACCTTTATAGTATACACTGCTCCATTGCTTTCACTGGACACTTACCAGGCCCAAACAGAGGCATTCAGGGAAAACTATCCTTCACCTACCGCCTGGTGAGAGCAGAAGTTTTGTCTGGCAGCATAGCTGGGTTTGAAAACAGGGAGGTCAACTTGGTGATTCATTGTAGGAAGCTAAACTGCTGTTGAACCTGGAACAGGGGAATCAATGTGTGTTTGTAAAAAATGTAAAAGGGCACTCTACGCATCCATACCACTCATCCATTGTTACAGCCAACATATGGGTGTGTTATGAGCGAAAACCTTTTGAATTACTTTAACAGTCATGTGTTTCCCCAAGGAATTCTGGGAACTCTTGTTTTCTTAGGGCCCTCACAATGAACTACATTTCTCAAGATTTTTTATTTTTTTAGTGTAAACATGCTCTCAGATTCCTAGTTGACAAGTGCCACCTTTATAGATTTGCATGGGTTGTAATCCAGCACATAAAGTCATAACTGACTGAGAGTCACTGGAAAATTTCTGCAGTCGTGTGTCATATAGGGAGGCCTTTGACTGAGATTCTATTTTGTATTTGTGTAATGTAGCTCTTATTTGGATGCCACCCCTTTCTTTGTCTCCATTCATTGCATTTGGACAAGAAGTGATGCTTTGGACGTTGAATCAAAACTTGTAGGCATATCCCACAAAGCTAACATGTCATTCAGATGGCCATTTTTCTTGCACGGTGATAACCAGTTCATAAGACTGAGCTTATGGCGTCATCTCTGGAACAGCTAGCAAACAGCATACTCCTACAGACTTGCTGGAGTTTCTTGAACTCCTTTATGCACCTTTCCTCTGTTTTTGGCTTTAGTATTTTCTTCCGAATGATATTTCAAGCAAACTGTTGGAAAGACATTCCATGAAAATTATGTAAAGGTCAGTTCTGCTCTCTCAGATCCTTGCTCTTGAGTCTTACCTTCACATGATGAAGTGATGTCCCACATTACCTCATCTTTTAACCTACTTTTACATAAAATTGGAAACCTGTTCCTGGAAAGTACACATGCAGCTATATGGAGCATGAGAACATAAGAAAAGCCCTGTTGGATCAGGTCAAAGGCGTATTTAATCTAGTATGCTTTTCTCACAGCCTTTGGGAAGTTCACAAGCATGGCCTGAGCTCATGCATTCTCCTCATTTGTGGTTCCCAGTTACTTGTTTCAGAGACAAAAAGCCAAGATATCAACACCTCTCTGATCTCGTTCTTCTCTGCTTCATCCATTTGTTATCAGTGCCGGAAAGGACAGCTATCCATTTTTGGCCAAATCTTCACCACCCTGCAATCACTTTTTACAGGGACTTTGAAGAAGGCTTTATTCTGTTACAACAGCGATGAGGAACCTCTGGCCCTCCAGATGCCGTTTGACAAATTTCCCATTATCCCCGGCTATTGACTATGCTGGCTGAGACTGATAGGAGTTGAATTCCAATAACATATGTACAAACAAAGATTTCCCATCCCTATCCCAGAGCCTTTCATTTTCTTTCGGAGTACAGAAGGCTAAAGCAAAAATTCAGAGCATGATGCTGGTACTGCTAGGTCACCTGAATAATATTTGGCCCCAATAATCCTGCGTGAAGCCTGAAAAATGACTTTGTCAACTTGCAAAAGCCTCTCTGTGGTGAAATTTAAGAACTGCCTGATCTTGAGCTACTGCTTGTCCATGCTAATATGAGAAAACAACATTATGATGTTTGGAATGATTGTTAACTAGAGTGTTCTGCAAAAGAGCACATATACAGTGGTACCTTGGGTTACATACGCTTCAGGTTACATATGCTTCAGGTTACAGACTCCGCTAACCCAGAAATAGTAACTTGGGTTAAGAATTTTGCTTCAGGATGAGAACAGAAATCGCACGGCTGCGGGACGGCAGCAGCGGGAGGCCCCATTAGCTAAAGCGGTGCTTCAGGTTAAGAACAGTTTCAGGTTAAGAATGGACCTCCGGAACAAATTAAGTACTTAACCCAAGGTACCAAAGTATTGGACATTTCTTCCCATATTCCATTGTGAATGGAAATTTTGAACGTAGGCCCCAAGGTTACTGTTTGAAATCCCCAGGCAGCCACAAACTGCACTTTATGATCTTGAGCCTGGAAGTAAGCCCATTTGAATTCAATAGGACTTAATTCATAATAGGATTGCACTGTGCAAATATTTTAATATTTTAACAATAAACAGTGTCTTGATTATTTAAGCATTTTATACTTATCTGTGTGAAAATGAATTATGCACTTCCGGAGGCAGACTACTACGCACTCCATGAAAACCACATCATCTATGTTCCTCCTTGGTTTTAACAGCAAATATTAAAAGTCTTGGTAAGTCCGCATAGAGAGATGTAACCGTTTGTTATTTTTTATTATCAGATGGGTGACATTGATATGTCACATTGATATTTCTATTTCCAAGCATTTTTTGTGTGAGAGAATATTCCCACCAACATCAAATGCTGGGTACTTTCTGATGATATTTGTGGTTTGATTTTAATATAAGATGCTAGATGTGATTTATTTCCTTTCTGAACATTGGAATGCACCCACAGAGTGGAGTAAGGAGCATGAATCTGATTAAAATATGACCTCAGAAAGGATTTCTGCTGTAAGGAATGTTCTCCTTATGCTTTGGGTGTTGTGGTTAGTGATGAGCTTTGGCACTGAATCCAGAGGGGAAAATGGGTTCAAGTGAGATGGTGCTGATTTATCAATATGCATATTCAATATGAAAACAAATAAAGTGGCACTCAGATAACAGTCTCCTGGATCTAACGAAGCAATTCTCCCAGGATTAAGGTTCAGAACCTATGGCCCTCCAGACTGACTCCATTTCTTATCATTGCCCATGCTGGCTGGAATTAATGGGACCTCGATTCCAAAGATATCTGGAAGAATACATGTCCTTGATCCCTGAGCCAGAAAGCACTTATTCCTCCTATTAGAGTAATAACAAAATACTTCTTGTTATGCTGAAGACCTGTCAATCAAGAAGTGCTCTTAAGCACTTCAATGATGATTTATCAAGCCATGCTTTTCCCTCAACATCCGGAGGATTTCAGTATGACATGTGGCACAAATATGTATTAAGACTGAGTCAAAATGTGGGGTTTTTTTTAGGGGAACTGTTGTCTTGAAATTGGTGGATTTCAGTAGGCAAAGGGTTGCACAAAACTGTCTCACCTTTTTCAGTTGCTGTTGCCTCTGCCTGTGTCATTGGTCCAGAGAGTCTAAAATTACCTCAGTGTGCCACCGATCTCTCAAGCCTTTATCTGAATGAAGCTTGTATGGGAGAGGGTTAGTGTGAACTGGCATGTCCACAGTTACAGCTACAACTATTCTGGCAGGATGCACCATCTAGAGAATTGGGTGTTATTTTCTTTTGGCCCAGAGGGGATCCTGAGTTATGGAACCAACGCCTAACACAATATGTGAACTCTATTAAGCATATATGCATGTGTCCTGCTTTTAAATTATACTGTTGGTTAGGGAGGGGGCGCCTGACTCTCAGGCCAGTAGACTGGTGGATTAAACTAAATCCAGCCAGGAGAATTAAAAAAAAAGCATTTGGAACTTCAAAAGGCATGTCTGAAGCCAGGCTATAAGCCTTTATAAATGAATGGTATGTATCCTCTCCATCCCTGTTCTTGGAACTGGAACTAAGATTCTTGGTTTGTGTAGTAAATACACGCGATGGGTTATCTATTGAAAGGGTGTTGAAAAGCAAGTGGAGCATCTACAGCTGCTGGTGGAAAAAAAGATGAAACAAGCCGGTTTGATCTGAAATCCGAGCAGCATAAACTTCCTGGACTGCAATTAAATGGTAAATGAAATTTATTAGTATCTGGAAAAGACGCTGCTGCAGGGCTTTAGTTTATCAGTGACCCTCTCTGGAATAAGGAGGAAATATACAAGGAAAGACCATATCCATTAGCATTTAATCACTGGCAAACTGGCAATTGCCCCTCGCATTGGGGGTCTTAATGAAAACTTGACATTATGTATAATGAGTTAAGGTTAAAAGAACAACAATCCTGGGATGGATGGGGTATTGCTTTTGTTGCAAGTGTATCACCATTATGAATGCACTTTCCTGAATATCAAATTTTATCTGGTCCTCTACCTGAGCAATATTAATCAGAATTACCTAAGTGGGGGCCCCCCTAGTTCAAGTCATTTTGGGCATGGTTGGTGGGAGATTGGCTTACCAGTTAATGAGATGGGGGGGGCGTGTCTCAGATATCTGTCTCCCTTAATGGCCCTTCCCCCAGCTAAGGTGACATGGAGCTACTCTGTCAACTTGATCTGCAGCAATGCAAGGCTGCTGTTCAGTGCCAGTCCTTATCGAAGAGGCTAGGATATATGAGTCAACCTGGCTTGTCTCACTATGAGCTGAGTATGTGAGCTGGGTAGACTTAATGCTCATCTTCTGAATTCTACATCATTTCTCGGTGCAGTACCAACTAGTGGTGCCTGGTGCTGGAATCTTATCTCTCTAGCCAGGATCTCTCTCTCTAGGTGTGTTTGCATCTAATATTAAGCAATCATATCAGCTTAGGGATTTCACTGGTGTATCAACCATCCCACAAGCCAAGCGTTTACGTGCCTGAGCTGATAAAAGTGGTCTCAGATTTGGCCCTCCTTTTTAAATTTTGTTTTATGCTTATACCCATTTTGCAGTGGAGGGATTATCATTAGTCCTAAAAGATAGGAAAAGCAAAAAACTTAAATTCCAAATATAAATGTGCTGGCTGATAAATTGCCTTGTTTTCTCCCTCCATCCTCTCAACTGCATTGGTCCTCCCCAGTGGGGAAAAAAGAGCTATCCTTGGAAAATTGAAAATGTAGGTAACAGAAATGTTGAATCAGATTCTAGGTCATACTAGAATTCCCTAAGCAACTCATTGAACAACATGGTTTTGTCCAGCTAGAATGAGTCATAGGAAAGAAACATTGTATGTCACTTTGGTGTGGCACCACCAATGGCATGTCCTTTCAAGACTGCTGGCATAGAATGAGCTGGAAGAATTTGAAATGCAGGAGTTGTGCAGAGGGGATGATGTAAGCATTTGTCTGGCTCAGATCTAAACACAGAGAGACACAACTCCAAACCAGATGTGATTTTTCCAACCCCTGAATATCCCCCAAGAACTGGGAATCTGAGTAGGAGAGAAAGTTCTCTGTTGCCAACCTACCTTTACTGCCCGCCTACTACCCACAAGGCCTTCTTGACCACCTCTTAGCAGTCAAATATACCTCTGTTATCCTCCGATACTTTCTTAGTAGAGCAGAACCAGTGGCAGTAGCCTAGACAACATGGGAGAGACAAAAGGAATCCCCCTCCCTCCTTCTCCTCCCCATCATGGGTTGTCTAGGGTCAGAATTCCTGCAACTTCAAAATTCCTGCAACTTCAAAAGATGAGTTTGGGATACTTAAGCAAGGGATACTGGTCATACACATAACTTTGGGGTTTGGGGTATTGTAGTGCTTGTTACAATGAGGAGGTGAGCATCAGGGCCATGATTTCTTCTCTGGCTCAGGTTAAAATCTGTGCTGGAGAAGAATTCTAAGTTGGCCCTTCCCAATCCAATCCCCCTCATTCCCTAACCTTCCTCTCTTTAAACCCTACTTGCTAACTATGCCATGGGTAGCTGAAAAAGCAGTGCTGCTCGAGCTGCAGGGAAAAGAAAGGTGGTATGTCTCCCTCCTTACCTTTTTACTCTGTTTGCTACATGGCAATGTGCCAGCATAAAGAGTCCCAGTGGCCCTTGGGAAATGTAGTCCTAATGTCCTGTGTCCTAATGTCCTGGTGCTAGGGAGGGAAGAAGAGACATCTTCTTTTCTTTCAGGTGGAATGCCACCCTTGCCATTATTCCTGCCAGCCCAGCCATTAAGTAGAGTTTAAAAGCAAGGGGAAAGGGTTTGGGGGACCTGGTGGCTAGACTATTGGTAAGGGGACAGGAATTTCAGGTTTCCTAGGTATATGATTTGGACTTGAAATAAGCTAAAAACCCCACTTTGCCCAGGTTTCTCACCCATTACTAGTCTAGTCTACAACTTCACCAAGTGCCAAGCTACAGCTTTTTCTACCTTTAGCGTATATGCAGATTTACAGTGACTCCTACGCTCAAGAAGAAGAAAATGGGTTTTCATGTGAAGCTAAAATAGTGCATTCCAGCCAGCCTTGCCCAGTTCAGCCTTGCCCAGTCCTTGACAAACCACACCCTACATGTTTCAAAGGGGTTTCACCAGTAATGAATACAGCCTATTTCCCATAAACATGAGCAATGAGTTGGCTGAATTGTGAGCTGTTCCCCTTCCAAGCATCATTCCTGACTCATTGGAATAGGCAGAAATGTAGAAACAGCAAGGCACACATGCAAAAGCATAATTTAATTAGTGTGACAATGTGGCAGGGAGGTTATTAGGTAGCATTTGAAAAAGAGATTTGCTCTTCCAGCAGGCCTCCTTGTAAAGCAAGTTCTCCAGCATCTGTTGGACTCTAACTCCCATCAGCCTCAGCCAACATGGTCAATGGTCAGGGATGATGGAAACTTTGGGCTAAAGGTGGATGGATCCGTCAGTTCCACTTCTCTCAGTTTGACACCTTTCCTGTCCTAAATTCAGTTCTCTATACTTCTGCAGCTATTTGTAAATTATTACAGTGTGTGTGTATATATATATATATTTAAAGCCTCATGGAAGGTGCCCTTTCTCCTAATAAACACATTTTTGTATGCCATTTTGCACATCCCTTCTAATGGATTTCATGGCACTTTTAGTGATATATGCATTCTTAGGCGCCCTTTGCCCTAGTCATACATTTTTGCATTGCAAAATTTGGAGAAGTGCAAATTTCAAAGGACAGCTGTGTTTTGGTTTGCACCTTGCTTTGGAAAGTGCAATTTTTGCAAGTTCACCTTTAAATGCAATCTGAATCCAATTTCTCCCCCATCACTGTTTTAACCCAGCTCCATCTGGAGGGTCACCAGCAACCCACCCTGTTGCAGAGGTTTGCCTGTTATCTCATCTGAGTTCAAACTTGTTCAAGTAACTTTCCCACAAAGCATCTTGAAATTAATTCACAGTTTCCTTTGCCTTAAGTGATTTACCAGCTTCCTGGTATATTTTCCATACTGGCAGATTTGGATGTGAACATAGTATCGTATTGAAGTTATATATGCGTGCATGGCCCTCTGCTTTGCTCGTTCCTTTCTTTGAAATAGAATTCCCTTGGCTTCACTTTGAAAATAAGTTCTTCCTTTGAGTAGTTATTTGGTTCAAAGGAAGGATAAAGCAGTTCCAATATGCAGCCTAAGAATCACATTGACTTAATCCTCTGCGGAAAACTTCCATTGAACCAAACTTATTTGTGGTTTATCATGCATCTAATGTTAATTCCAATCTGGTTGCCTTTTCGCCTAAAATAACTTTGGTTTTGTTGTTGAAGAGTGCTGATATTTCACTAGTTATAATGGAAACACTTTTTCATAGTTACGTGCAGTGCAGTATGCACCACAATTAGCTAATTGAGGGTCCATGAAATTACACTTGAAAGATGGGGTTGTGAGAGGAGATTATATATGTTCCAGCTTCCTATTGATGATATTTCCATCATGGTGCCCATGGCTGCAATGGGATGCCCTCTGGCACCTGTACAGCCTCTTAGCAGCTCCCTCCACTACTGATCCTTTCATCATGAGGAGGTAAGGGGGATTACCCTCCCCCGCTCTGGAAAAGTGCATAGAGCTGAAGGAGGAATTTGGAAGAGTGACACTCTTTCCCACTTCCTGTTCAGCTCTATGGGCTTCTGAAGTCTCAGCCCATCCAGCATCTGAGCTGCTGATCTGAGCCTTGAAAAGCACACAAAGAGGACGAGCATCCTCTTTCAGTACTATGGGAGAAACAAAAAGCAGAGTAGATGAAAGGGTATGAAGCAAAGGGAACCAATCTGGGATACTTGGAGGGAAGGAAATGAAGCAGTCGTTGAGGAGAAAGTGGTGTTCCTTAGGAGTCAGGGGGGGGGGAGAGAGACAGGAGGGACAGGGAGGGTGGCAAAGCTACAAATGCACCTGTTGGATCCAGTAAATGGATCTTCTGAAATTGCAGAATTGTTTTCAGCTCAACCATTGGGCTGCAAATCACCACTGTCTCCACGGACTCTAATATTGCCATGGTGCAAAAACATGGCTCTGAGTCAAAAGGAATATTAGAGGTGGGAAAGGTGTGTGTAGCAGCTGTTTTGTCTTCTCTAAGGTAGCACCATTTGGGGGGCTAATATGTAGGATAAAACATCATTTGATGATTTGGTCAAACAACTATAGAAAGAAAATGCTGGGTGAAATCCTTCGGTTTGTCATTTTCCACATAAAAAGTAAAGGGATCCCTGACCGTTAGGTCCAGTCGCGGACGACTCTGGGGTTGCAGCGCTCATCTCGCTTTACTGGCCAAGGGAGCCGGCGTACAGCTTCCAGATCATGTGGCCAGCATGACTAAGCCGCTTCTGGCGAACCAGAGCAGCGCACAGAAACGCTGTTTACCTTCCTGCCAGAAGGGTACCTATTTATCTACTTGCACTTTGACGTGCTTTCAAACTGCTAGGTTGGCAAGAGCAGGGCTCGAGCAACGGGAGCTCACCCCGTCATGGGGATTCGAACCGCCGACCTTCTGATTGGCAAGCCCTAGGCTCTGTGGTTTAGACCACAGCACCACAGCATTTTCCACATAGACCCACTGACATCAATAGACTTAAGTGTCTTAAGTGCATTGGATCTCAATGAGTCTACTCTAAATATGAGTTAGTTGGATATCACCCAATAACTTCCAACTTAGATAACATTAAGAATCTAAATAAAGCATACATTTTTAACACACTGTCATGACACTTGGAAGAATAGTTTACCTTAAATTATTCATGCGTTTTTCTGACATGAAAAGTTGTTTTGAAAAAAGTTGGAAAGTATACTGTTGTAGCAGGAACTGTTAACAGTTATACGTAGATATGCAATGCAGTTTTTCAGTGTAACTACGTACACTCTTCAACTCATTTGTGTAAGCATTGCTTTTTTTGTCTAAGATCATTACATTGAAAGTAATGAAATTTCCATTCAAAGATGCCAGAAACAGTTTTTAATATGCTTCTAAATATAGCTTAATGGAGTAATTTTTAATTATACGTTGGACCTTGGAGCAGAAACATTTTTCCCACTCACTTGTCTGGACACTTTATTTTTGCATCATTAATTTCAAACTTGGATTTATAAGCGTGTTGAAAATACTGTAAGCTGAATGGTTTTATATAGAACTAAAACAATTTCTTTAATTTATGATGTTTCATTTACATCTGAGCACTTTTGTCTCTGGGATTTCTCATTGTTGTGGATCACTTCTGAGCATAAGATTCCTGCCATCTTACTAACTTCACTCAAGGGATGTCCTAAGTCCCACTTTCCTTAGATACCCAATAATTTGTGCTGTCATGGGATACGGGGTTGGGGAAAGTGACCCATTCTAATGGACCAATCTAATGGACCAAATTCTACTGACAAGCAGGCATGAAAGGCAAGAGCCAGGGACAAGTAGCTGCTGCTGCTGCTGCTGTTGTTGTTTTAAAAAACAAACAGTGTTCAATTTCCCTTACACTTGCTTTTTTCATAAGCAGGAGGAATATGGGGAAGAGTGTAGGCTATCTCTGAAGTATTGTGCCTATGGATGCTCTTGTTTCCTCCATTCGGATAGCGTTTCTTACATACTCTGAAAGTGAAGTGATTTTATTCTTCTGAAAACGAAGATTGATCCTCATGTACCTCTACATTCCAACCAAGGTTTCACCTTAAAGAGGAACCTCCAGTTTCAGCTCTGATTTCTGAACTTCAAAATCTCAGTGTCACTTCTAAGTTAGCCATCATGTTATGAAAGTGCTACTGGTGGTTTTCAAAGGAATGCTATAAATATTTTGCCAAACTTGTACATCCTAGCAATGAAACTTTTTGGCAGTCTTTCTGACAATTCTTGGTTCCGCTTTCAGAAAAGCATAGTGGTAGTTGTCTAGCCTGTAGGGATGTTGGCGAATTCCTATGAAAACAGAAATAGGAGTGGGGATTCCTATTGTTTGCTTATTCATCCCATGTCCAGGATGAAACTCCATAGAGGGAAGAGCTGTTGAAGGCTGCTGTACTCTGCCTTCACAGTTGGAGGCTGTAATGCTTCTGAATACCAGTTCCTGGAAACCACAGGAAGGGAGAGAGCTTTTGTGCTCATGTCCCACTTGCTGGTTTCCCATAGGCATCTGATAGGTCACTTTGAGAACAGGAAGCTGGGCTAGATAGGTAGGTCATCGGCCTGATCCTGAAGGCTCTTCTTATATTATTTTGTTCTTAAGCCAGCGAATGTGATCCGTATTCACTATTGCAGTTGCTTTCAGTGCAGTAATAATACGCCACTGAGTACTTCCCACCTGCTTGGGAGTAAGTTACTGTTATGTACTGAGTTGAATAGAATCCAAAATGCAGCAGTTGGATTGGTCCTAGAACAATAGGATCCAGGATGCAGCAGTCTGATTGGTCTTCAGAAGCCCCCCAATCCAGCTCGGAAGTGAATCCGCAACCTGATTGGCCTACAGGAGAATCCCGGAATTAGCCAATCACGTGTGGCCCATTGTATAAATAATGTAATGTATATAAAGCAGATATTGTGGGGAAACTTTCATTCCTTGCTACTATGAGCTGAATAAAGAGCATGAAATCCACACTCAACTCCAAGCATATTTCAGTTACATAAGTTGTGTAGCCTTGCCACAGCAGTGAGACGAATAATGCAAATTTCAGCAGAAGATGAATTGCAGTGGAACAGAAACGCTGCAGTTTGCAACAAATACAAGGCAGAATGGGAAATGATGTCTTCTTACATCCCGATTCTTCTGTTACCCTTGAAGCCATATGCTATGCATGTTTACTTTGAATAAGTCCCCCTGAGTTCCACAAAGCCTACTTCAGGGTACATAGGATTTTACTGTTGATCTTGTTCATTATATTTTTAAATTCTCAGGCCAGCTGACAGTAGCTGTATTGAGTTTCTCTACAAAGATGAACCACTAGAGGCCACCACACACCTAATCAAGCAAAATTCGTCCCCTGGGGAATATATTACCGTAATCTGTCTTTTATGTAGTCCTCCCCCCCCCCAAAAAAAAAGTGTGGAAAGGATCTCCATTCAGTTTTCTTTTCTTCTCCATTCATCCCATAATGGTTCAATTTAAAGCTTCAGCCATAGCCATGAACTGTGAAGACAATGGATTTCGGAACGACTTCTGGGAGCACATGTTGAGTGGGAAGCCCTCCCGCCAACATATTAAAAACAATAAAGTTTAAACTAAATTGCTTACTTATGCAAATGTGGCTGCACATGCATTATGTATATATTGATTGTAAATCCCCACACACACTTAAAAAAGAAAGCCGAAGGAATTAATTACATAGGGACAACCTTCCAAACTTGCCTATTAGATTATATAGAAATAGACCAAAAAGAAAAGAAAGAAAGAAAAAGTACTGGCTATTGTTTTATTAACTACATCTGATGTGCTCATTGGAGAAGTGTCCAAACTGTGAACTGAATCAGCTTGAAAGCTAAATATTTATCACGGCACATTATATTTTTAGATTGTCCAAGTGAACGTTTCCAGGTGTGTTTATGTCTCTCATGGAAATCAGTGCTTACCTTTGGCTGAATTGTGCTCTTTGTGCTCAAGCATATGGAGTGAACTAAACTCTTTAAAGGGGGGGGGGGACCTTCAGTTTCTATACATAGCAGAAGCTGTTTTGCTCTTCATATAATCTAAACCCCATGGCATGGTCCCACATACAAATGTAAGAAGATAATGACCAATGATAAAGCCTTGCCATCTCATGGAACTGTGTGCTAGCCAGCCTAAAGCTGCAATTCTACCTTAGCGATTGCTGTGTAAACATTCTATATTGTGCCAGCATCCCTTTATCTGGCTACTGGAACAGAGATGCTACACTTTGCTCCCTGCCAAAGAAAGCAACTTAACTGGCACTAGCAACCCTCTTCAGCAGGCTGGAGTGACCAGCTGCAAATACCAACGGTGAAAGTGGGTGAGAGGGCTGGTTCAGCAGAAGAGCATCTGCTTTGCCTGCAGAATGTTCCAGGGTCAACTCTGCCATTTCTAGTTAGGGTTCCCAACTGAAACCCTTGAGAGCTGCTGCCAGTCCGTGCAGACAGTACTGAGCTAGATGGGCCAGAGGTCAGATTCAGTATAAGGCAGCTTCCTGTGGTCCTGTGACAGAAAGATTTGGGGTCTGAATGGTGCAGCAAGTCTCTCCCTCCCTCCTTCCTTGCCTCCCTCCCTCTAAGTGGCATAGGAAGAGTGTAGCATTTGGGCTGCACCAACAGTTTTGCCATGAAGTACCCCAAGTACAAATGGCTGCGCTTAAGTTTCGGGATCCAAATTTAGTTGAACACTTTTTGTGTCCTCTTTGTGCACAGCCTAGTTGTGGCCAGGGAAATAATTATCCCAGGAATATAGATAGCAGGTGAGAGTTTTCCTGCAAAGTGACATATAAAATAATAATAATAATAATAATAATAATAATAAATATATACTTCTCAGGGACGCGGGTGGCTCTGTGGATTAAACCACAGAGCCTAGGACTTGCCGATCATAAAGTAGGCAGTCCCTGCTCCTGCCAACCTAGCAGTTCAAAAGCACGTCAAAGTGCAAGTAGATAAATAGGTACCACTCCGGCAGGAAGGTAAACGGCGTTTCTGTGTGCTGCTCTGGTTCGCCAGAAGTGGCTTAGTCATGCTGGCCACATGACCCAGAAGCTGTACACTGGCTCCCTCGGCCAATAAAGCGAGATGAGTGCCGCAACCCCAGAGTCGTCCACGACTGGACCTAATGGTCAGGGGTCCCTTTACCCTTTACCCTTCTCTATTCTCCCTCCAGTCAACCTAAAGGCATTATCAGGGTCTAGGGCATATTGCAGCTAGACAAGAGGACTTGTGGCATAAAGCAAGGCCTGTGTTGGGCATGGCTAGTGGAAACTCCTGAGGGCCAAACAGAGAGGGCCGGAGGCTGCAATCCTGAGGTTCTCCACCTTTTCTATGTCCTTGTTTGAAGTGCTCCAAGCTTTCTCTATTCTCCTTCAAGTTCTGCTTCTGGCCCTTTGTCTAAACCTATCAGCTTCCAATTCTATTTTATTCCCAGTTTTGATGCACTTCACTTTCATCACAGTGCCTTAATAGGTGCCACAGTTTCCAAGGCTGCAACCTCAGCATATGCTACATTTTATTCTTTCACAAACTCTGAGTCACCATTCGGAGAAGCCAAAGGGAATGCGTTGGGGAGCAAAAGTTGTTCCAGATTGTAGGAAACATTTGGCTAACAGATATGTTAAGAATCAGACTTTCCTGCAATAGGAGTCTTACCCCCTTATGGGTTCCCTCCCCTTTGCCTATCAACACAAATAGTTTTGTCCAACTTCTGATTATTTCATCACTTCTCTGCTGTGTTTGCTCAGCTGTGCTGCCACTTTGCTTTGCAAAGCTGAGTAGCTACCAACTTCAGCTAGCTTGCATAGACAAGAGGAGGTCTCACACGGTTTTATATCATACTCTCGCTATGACATACCTAGTGCATGGTATGCATATTAGCTGCAAACAAGCATCCAAAATGCCTCTTTAAGTAACATTTATATTCAAGCAGACCAAGACCAAAATAAAAATAAAAACAACCAATTTGATATGCTTATTGAAGAATGGTGCAAACCACGAACTGACTCAGGTCGAAAAGTATTTATTAAAACAAAGCTCATTGCAAGAAAAACACGTATATCCTTTGGTTTTGGATTTCTAGGCCATCATAATCTGTAATTTGGACATGGGCAACAAAGAGTGTATGAGGCATGTATAAATCCCAAAGCATTTTTACTTGGTCCATTGTCTTTTGTTGAGGAGGATCCCATCAGTCGAGCAATGGCCATATGGTTTGATTGCATAAATATCCAGGTTCAATCACTGATGTTTCTACTTAAAAGTATCAGAGGGCCAAATGAGGTAGGAAGTTAATGCAAATTTGCACTTAATGTGTGCAAGATGCAAATGATTTCAGCTTTGGGTGTGGGTGGTAATTGTAGAGATCACTGTAAGTGTTTGTGGGGGGGGAGTTCTACACTTTCCTCTCCTGCTGTGGTCCTTGCAAAGCTCACTCCTTAATTTGGTCTTTTCATTGCAAGGATATTCTAGTTTAGCAACAAAAGGGAATTCCTTTTAAAGGGGCAACATAAGGGACGGGAAGGGAAGGGTTAAAACGCCTTCCCCACTTCTAGCATTCATGATAATGATCCCCCAGCAAATTCTACTTGCATTTTTAAAAGAAAGAAAGGCAACTGTTAACATTATATATACACAACTGAAGTTTCATTTTCTAGTTTGGCCATTCACATATTCATGCTCTGTAAGAGCTCTGAGATTCACATATTCCTTATTTTAAAATGGAGGACTGACTCATCCTTTTACATCTTTAGTGTATATCTTTACCAAAAACATAGTGTGTAGTGCTGTTATGAGTATATACCATGTGTGGCTCCTGGTTATGGGGATTAAAAACACATCCACACAGTGCTGAAGTCAGATTATTCCATGTGCACCTAGTTGTTGTATTCCACATCACAAATCTATGGGCTCTGACAGATTACTAGGGTAGCTTCTAATCCAGAGATATTTAGACCCATTTAAACAAGTGCAACTTACTTTATTCTTTTATTCGTTTAAAATAGTTCGGACTCAATAATGTCAATAAGATGTCAGTGCTAGCTCACTTTCCCTGGCTTGAGCTCACTGTAGTTTACGCATATGATTTCTGACGTGGTTATTGGGAATTTTGCAAAGAAAAATGGTGGAAACAAAAAGGATTCATACAGACACCTATACATTGTAGTTATATTTCTCTCATTTGTTCCCCAATAAAGAACACCCAGTAAAATCTTTCAGACATACCTGAAAGATTCCAGTTACTATAAAAGTTCATAAAACAGTCATAATTTCCACGTTGTTTCCCAATTTTGGGCCTTGCAGGTTTCATTGTTCTTTTGGGGATGTTGCTTTGGACCATAAGTTTTCCATTTCTTTCATACTTACTTCAGAAGGAATGGCCTTTCAAAAACTATATGTCAGTATCTCCAATATATGACTACCATTTCCACTTCCAAAGGTGCCATGTTTTAAATAGTCTTGCAAGTGTCGTTGCTCAAATCTACACTACACATACACATACTTTGCTTCAAAGTTTGCCACAGTTTGCATTAACAAGGATGAAATAATTGTGGGACTAGTGCTTTTTCTTTAGATTTAAGACTAAAACTAGAATGGGAAAAATAAATGAAAGAGAATGGTTTTACCAAACTAGATTAATTTATGTATAAATAAAAATGTTTCTTTCTGTTCATTTTAGGAGTATGGTGAAGCCAACCGTGACTGCTTCCAACGTACCATGTTTAATACTTGGTATCTGTCTCAGATAGATTCATTCTTACCTACCTCTTCCATCACTTTTCTCCATATGTATAAGTTAAGCATAATGTAAGTGGAGTGGTTAATATGCATAACTACCGGCCCTTGTGCACATTCCCCATGGTCACGCAACCTTCTCATGGAGAATGTTCACGTAATCTATCCATGAAGATGTAATTGGTTGATATACAAATGGAGAGCTGCTACCAATCCATGTCAACAATACTGACCTAGATGGTCCTATGGTCTCAGTATAAGGCAGCTTCCTGTGTTGTGAGGAAACCATTGTTCCCTTCTCAGACCTAAAATTCCTAGAGTGGTTTACCGATCAACCCAGGGAACTCTTGGCACTGTAGCTCTGTGAGGGGAACAGGGGTCTCCTACCAACTTTCAGAACCCTTAATAAACTACAGTTCCCAGGATTCTTGGGGGGGGGGGACAACGACCATGATTGTTTAATGTGAATTCATATGTATGTATACTGCATATATGACCGTCATCTAACCTCCCCATAAACAAATACAAATAAATTCTCCTTAAATAGCCAGCATTGTCGTTTCTGCCTGGAAACAAATCAAGATGAATGCTCAGTAAACAGGTCATCTGGAACCACCCTGTGCTAGATATGTTCTAGATTTAGCATCTAAAGAATGAGTGGCATATATATGAAGATATACCTCCCATAGTACACTTTTATGTAGATACACTTAGTCTTATGTATGAAATGCCTTTTTCAAATGCTTTGGTTGCTGGGGACGTATATTTTTAATGTAAAATTGCTTTTAATCTGGCATCATTTTGTCATCTGCATCAGAAAGGTAAAGAGTTCAGTGGCGTTGTCTTTGAAAAGAATTACATAGCTCGATATCAGATTTATTGGCTAAGTGTTATTAACAATAGTCTTGAGACCAGATCTGTTTAATTTCTGTCATATAGGAATCTGAATACTTAAAGCCTACTGTAAGGCCAAATGGACTACCCAGTGTTTAGAAATCGTCTGACACAAATCTAGCAGCTGGGAATAATCAGATAGCACTGTGGGCTGAACATGCATGTAACCCAAGTTCTCCCAGGAGAGGTGTTTCTTACGGGGCTACTGAACACGTGAGTGTTAAAGTTGGTTCACTTTTCTTTAAAACAAAATACATTCCAAATATATGTCAGACCCCCAGCTGTTTTCTTTTTCCAGAGGGAGACTCCTGAGTTGACAGACAAACAGAAATATGAAAAGAATAAGAGTGATGGAATGTTATAATAATATCAAGATGCTTTAGATGTGTATTGCTCACAATTCTCATACTATACCGTATCTTTCTCCATTTCTGTTTCGACAATAAGCTTTGCACGGCTGAGATCATTCTTCGGTTGCTGATAAACTCTATAAAGAGTGCGACAGGAATGGCTGAATCAATCTATAACAAGGCTAGGCCATTTTGTATGGGTCCACAAATCAGCCCATTCCATCCTGTTTATGCATTGGGTTTTTGTTTTTAAAAATCTGCATAGAAATTCACATTTAAGTTCTTTTTTAAAGATGCATTTTTATTTTACGTAAATCAGTAAGTATTGTTTTAAATTGTACTTGGATATGCTGTTTTTCAGCATTAGGTCTGCATCGGAGCAAACACCAGTGGATAACTAAGATGCAGACTGCCCATTAATCCAAGAAGGAAGGATCAGATAAATTCTCTAGGATGAAGCTACAATGGGCAATTTCCTTTAGCAATAAATGGGTTTGATTATTATTCTTTCAACATTTGCAGTGAATGGGAATATGAGGCTGCTATCTTTAAAACACGTTCAGAATCCCCACTTCCAGTGAATCTTCATTTATTTCCAGTGTTAACAGTTTGATAATAAAGAGTACATCACATGAGTTGATGCCACGGTGATGCTCTAACTCCCCATCTGCTGTGGAGACAGGTACGTGGGTGTGGCAATGCAGAATTCAGGCTTCTGCAGACCATGGCGCATGCACACGCACACACATTTGTAGCAGATCAAAGTAAAAGCAATGCACACCTGGCCCCTTTCAGGATTTCCACATGGATATGTCAAAACATGAAGAGAAAGATCACCCACATCATATCTCAGAAACCCTGGGCTTTGCCTTCCTGTTTGCATGTTGACATAGACTGCCCCAAGGAATAAGATCATATCAGAAAGAGCCAGCCCTAAATACAACAAGCTTAAAATAATGTGGAACGAACAATACAGCTGATGAAGGAAAAGCCTGATGCCTGAAGTCTTAGGTAGGGTGAAGTTCTTGTCTGATGTTTAAGTTTGAGGCAGGCATTCACGTCTGCTATATTTGTTGGCGTTGCTTTGAGATGAGACAAAAGGCGTTTTGTCTCATCACTTTTTAGTTACATGAAGTTCATGTCAACGATTAATTGAGTGATATCCAGCATATGTCAAGTCATCTTTCCTATGTGTGCTGAAATGTTATTTAGTTCCAGTGAAACCTGTGCATCTATTAAGGCATATGCCAGGGTAGTCAAAATAGACTCCCTAAGTGCAGAAATGGCTCTAACTGGGTTTTGTTTTGCTCTGTAGACCCTCTGCTGAGTATGAGTAGAACTTTGCATAGTTCAGTCATGTTTCAACCCAGAGCCACTAAATGAGATTCTGAGAAATCAGGAAGGAACTGACTTCAGGTTCAAAACTTAAAAGATGTAGTTTAGAAATTAATAGATAAATGGGCAGATGGATGGATGGATGGGAATCATGAGACTGGATGCTGGCTGGATGCTGGGACCTCAAGCTTGAGAAGAGCTCTTTGCAAGGAGATTCTTAAGCAAGGAAGCATTGACTTTGCAGTCACTATAGCAAATGGCTTGCCAGGAACTTTGCTGATCTTTGCCACTTTCCCCCTCCCTGCTAGCGCACAGGAGAAACAATCCACAATCCCTGGCTTAGTGATATAACCAGAAAGTAGATTTGTTTGAGTAAAACAAACCACAGCCTGTTAGCCAAGAACAAACATTGGCTACAGATCATCATTTGTTTGGAATGAAACAAATCATGAAACCCACCTTGGGCATAATGGGTTCCTTTTCCCTGGGTGCTAGCAAGGAGGACCATTACAATGGTTTACAATGAAGTGCCATTAATACACAGCTCAAACAATTTTGGACCCATTCAGATTCTGTCTGCAAAAGCAATCTTCCTGAGAGCCTTTTAAACTACATTGTCCTCCCCTTAGATGTGTAGTGGTGTCTTCTCTTTAGACTTCTAGTCTGGTGATCTGTGTTGATCCATCGGTGGTCAGGACACCCACAGCTCTCTTCAAGCTCAATCAGGAACAGGGACTTTCAACATCAGTATTCTTGATAAAGATCTTTGGATTGACCAAGATGATTGCTAGAGAAGTCTGAAACAAGACATATGTACACCTCATGCTCAAAGCCAGGAGTCAAGAACAGTATTCCATAATAATTAAGGTCTTTTATAACATGAACTACAAAGCTTATGAGGAATGGGGAACATACTGTACTTTCATTTATGATGGGAATGTGTACATATTTTGGTCCAAAACACACCACAATTTTTTTAAGATTCTCAAGATTACAATTTAGATGAATCCACGGTTATTGTTTGTAAATATATGGGGCAAGGAAGCAAATGACTATACATTCAAAAGAACTTTTAGCTGGCTTTTGGCAGCAGCTAGCATTTCTCTTGTGCAAAAGTGAAAGACATTGCAAAGTTTACAGCTATCATTGTGGTACAAAAATGTTTGTCATTTTCAGAAAATAATAATGCATACTTGGGAAGTCTCAGATGGATTGGCAAACCTGGAACATCTTTATGCCATATGATGGGACTTTATTACTTACACCACTACAAAAGCTGTGCATAACTCTTTAACTCTACCAATGCGTGAAATCTGGGCATCACAATAATACTTTTTGTTACTGGTCCCCTTATGTTAGTCTCATCTGACTACGAACCAACCATGAGAATTTGTATGTTACGGTAGATTCCTCTGTTCTGTTTTGGTTTATAGTATATAATTTAATTGAAAACAGTTTTAAATTATCTAGAAAGCTAAGAATCAATACACATGTGGCATAAGACATCACATCTACTGGAAATGTCTGAAAATTGGGTATTGTGTGTCAAAATTCGGGGCTTTAAGCATACTTCATGACAGAGATCAGCACTCCAGCACAAGGTAAATACAGAGGATGGGCCATGTGATAGTTCCAGTTCTGACTACATAGGTGAACATGCCAATGAGAGAGAGGGGTCCGGAAACAACAATTGGTGTGTATCTTATTTATACATGCTTGAAAAATGATGTATTTATTTTTGTTAAATGAATGCTTAATTTACTAGCTTTAATGTGAAAATTCAACACATGAAGTGATAGCTCTTTTTGGTGGCTGTTTTTGTACCATGAGAACTTTTCTGAAACAGGCACCAATTTCCTTTTTGCTTCTATGGCTAATGCACCAGTTTTTGTTCATCCATAATGGGATTGTTGCCATAGCAGTGGCTACCCAAATAGAATGCATTAAGCTATTCTTTCATTTCCCTCTAATGTTCTCTGTAATGTGATCAAAATTCTATTAGGTGCACAACTAATACCTACAAAAGAAAAGCATCAAGAATGTTGTCATTCCCCTCAAATTACTTGCTTTGCAGTCATATTGATTTTAGTGAGACTGCTCTGGAGTCCTTTGTGTCCTACTGATGTAACATCTTCTGGGAAGTCTGCTCTGCTAGACTAGGCACATTTATTCTTAGATTTAACTTCACTTGTGGAAACTACGGCATCATTTATGGCTTTTCAACCCCCCCTGCATTTATACCACACCCTAGAAAGTGAGATATTGTCCAAGAATGGAAAATCTCCATTCTCTGGCATGCTGGAAATAGTTCAGCTTTTGGCAAACATGATAGCCCATCACTCTCTTCCAGAGAACTATATTGCAAAGTCCAAGATGAAAGGTTTCCAGGGAGGAGATTTCAGAAAGCTTTATTTCCTGATGCAAACAATCAAGTTCATCCCATTTGCCGAAAAGAGTATAAGTATTAAGGGCTCAACTTGCACATTACACATGAATATGTGCAAGGGACAGCTGAACAGTACATGCCTTTTCTGAAAAGCAGTGTTGGGAGGGGTGATTGGAAGAGGAAAAGCAGCAGAGGAGAGATGCTTTCCGGTTTCCCCACCCATTGCTTTACTCCTTAAAAACCTAGGGATGTAGGTGGCGCTGTGATCTAACCCACTGAGCCTCTCGGGCTTGCCGATCAGAAGGTTGGTGGTTCGAATCCATGCAATGGGGTGAGCTCCCATTCTGTCCCAGCTCCTGCCAACCTAGCAGTTCAAAAGCATACCAGCACAAGTAGAATAATAGGTACCACTGCGGTGGGAAAGTAAACAGAGTTTCCATGCTCTCTGGCAATTGTCATGGTGTCCCATGGCACCAGAAGCAGTTTAGTCATGCTGGCCACATGACCCAGAAAGCTGTCTGTAGACAAATGTCGGCTCCCTCGACCTGAAGCAAGATGAGCGCCACATCCCATAGTTGCCTTTGACTGGACTTAATCGTCCAGGGATCCTTTACCTTTTTACTGAAAAACTTCCAAGCCAAGGCATCCCACATCTGCATGTGTGTGTTCTGTCTTTCAGAAACATGTATGTAACCTTGTGGCTCTGGAGGGAGGTGTTCTGCTTAGGCATGGTATAAGGCAGGCACCACCAACCTTATCAAGCCGATTGGTACATCTGCAAACAAAAGCATGTTCCATTCAGTTCAATGTGAAAAAGCAAAACATTGAATTGATTGAGTGATTGTTTGATTTCTACACCACTAAATACATTTGAAATATCTCTAAGCAGTGTGCAGAAAACTGAAGCAACAACAGACAACTTAAAGAAAATATTACAAAATATAGTATTACATATAAAAGTGTTACATTAATACAAAGTTGCTAATATATTTGCAAATCAATATTGATTCATTTTCCTTCTGACTGATACACCCTCCCTCTCAGCCTCTGGCTTCTCACCCAGGGTCCAACAAACTTTCATCTCACCCACAAAAGTTTCATGAGAAGAGTTCCTAGAAGCAGCAGACATCACCTTGGTCTCTCACTCTAGACTTGCTTTTTATGGGCAGGCCCAAGGTGGATGGTACTTCCTTAGGTTGTCCACAGATGTGTCCCATTCAGATGCACTAGAAAGCACAGGTGCCAGCTGCTTTCAGCTTGCCCCATGCTTCTTATGCATGGGTCTGTGCACTTTTTTGTTTGCCACACTGCTTTCTCCAGGAAAACTAAGTCTTCCTATGGAAAACCCAATTGATGCCTGCTCCAATTCAGCTATAAAGATGGGATTTTCCCAGGAGAAAGTGGTGGGACAAGCTGACTGAGCCCCTAGTCTAAGATTACAGGGACACTCTGGGAGAGTTGCTCTACCCAAGGATTTCTGCAATGTATGTCCTTTTGATCCGTAGATGTTCTTCTGGTGCAGTGTGTGTGTGTGTGTGTGAGAGAGAGAGAGAGAGAGAGAGAGAGAGAGAGAGAGAGATGCAAAGATCTGAGTTGGGAGCAAATACCCTTTGGTGAGAGAACCCCACTATCTATCACAATGGCGGACATTTGCTAATACCTCATAAAAGTCCTAAAGGACATGTTTATTAAAGCCAAGCATGGAACTTGGGTTGTATGTGTGTAGGGATTCATAAGCAGAAGTCTTCATATCTAATAATAGAAAGCAACTCACAAAGTAAATTTGAAGGTTAAACCCACTTCATCCCTACCCATTGTCTCTTTCTTCCCATTCTGGCTATCCTTCATCCTTGTGTCTGTTGCTTCATATCATAATTACCTGTCTATCATAGGCACAGTGATGTTTGTCCATTATGGATGTGGCAATATTAGAAGTTCTTTTTCATTGTTTTATGCTTTTGTTTGGATGACCAAAACTCACACATGCAACCAAAAAGTACAAAAGCTGATACACCAGTGCAGAAAACAAATCATATGGACATGGTGTTAGGCAGTACATGAAGCAATATCTGATACCTCTATCAAATTACCCTTGTGATTCTATTTGATTCTAGTTTGATTTCCACCATTCTATTTGATTCTAGTTTGATTTCCACCATTTTAGTAAAATGTTTGACTGTGTTCAATTAATCTATTTTCAGAATGCTAAGCCGTAGGTGGAACATATGGAAAGTTGAGTAGATCAGTGCTCTTGGCTATTTTCATTAAATGATTCTCTTTTAAGTTCCTAATGGGGGAAAAATATTTTGTTTCAATTAGATCAGAGCCACTTGCTGATCATGTGACATTTTGATACAGATTAATCAATTACAGCTGCCTCCAAACAGCATGACAGCAATATTGACTGAAGCTTAAAACCTGCATCTCATCAAGTTCCACAAGGAAGCATCAATTTCTGATTACGGTACACCATTCATTTTCTCCCTATTGCTTGAGGCCTCTCATGACTTACCATCTGTAAAGCCTTAACTGACATCATGTAGGAGAGAATGCAAGTCATAGGATCACAATTACTATTGTCAATTATGCAACAAGGCTGCAATCCACAACCTCCTTCAGCCAGGTATATAGCTTGCCCAAATATAACACTTGAGTATCATTGAAGCATGGCGTGGAAATGAGATCATCCATACCTGCCCTACACTCCTGTCTAGCCATCTCCTTCCCTGCCTGATTGGTGCACATTTGTGTTAATATTAAATGGCATGCACACAAGTGATATACATACCCAACAACCCATACATTTTGCACACACATGAGTCTGGTTACTGCGTTCAAGGGAACTTGATTTGCTCAAGTGTGGTTGCAGCATCTTATGAGGTAATGAGGTAATGAAAGACATATGCTGCCACCACCATTATGAGTTTTTCTCTCTCGTCTTCTTGGTAATCACAAGTATAACATAGTGAAGGACACAGAAAAGAGTCAGGTTGTATGTAAAATAAAAAAGGGAGAAAGTGAAAGACATCAATTATCAGATTCATCTGTCCCTGTTCTGAGGTCATTCTGACACACACACACACACACGTACAACTGAAATCTGAACACATGTCAGTTTTCTGGGCTAAACAAGTAACTTTTATTAGACAGAAGGACTGGAATAACTTCAGCTAAATTTTAACAGGATTATGGAACAGTCATCCAGAATGCTACATTAAATATAACTATGAAAGCTAATTTGACAGGTGTTCAGATTTTGGTTGCACTAATAGGCCTCAAATTTCCATTTAGTAATACTTTATATACTGAATATCATAGGACTTTGGCTAGGCGGTTTTACGTTTCTGACTTATTTGGCTTGGCTCGTGTTACATTTAAAATACTCTATCAATTAATAGGCATGAGCAAGAAGTAATTTTCTTCATTCCACACCAAATATTGCCTTTTGACTTGATTGGGGAAAAACAAACAAACCCAGAAACGAGGTTATGTTATTATACCCTTCCAGATAAAAAATGCAGTAGAGCATAAAGGATATGGAAATATCTGAAACAGAGAGCCCCCAAAGTCTCCGCAATCAGGCTTCACAGTCACAGAAAACTGCCAGCACATTCAGCTGGATGGTCTTACAATCCACCTCGGACCTTCCCACTCAACATACGAAGGTTGTAGTGGTGTGCAGTCCAACAGTACCTTCATTGATCTAATCAATAAATGCTTGAGCAAGGTAGTGAGATAACCAAGTATCTTCTATCAACTCCCACTAAGAAAATATTGGCCATCCATTCTAGGTTATGAACTCCTAAACAAAGGAACAGTCAACCAGCAGCCATAACAATACTCTATTTTTATGTTACCTGTTCAGAGACAAAGAGATAAACAATTTGACCTCCTCCTTACTACTACTTTGTTTGTATTAGATAGCAACTAGTAGAATAAGTTTGAATGTCAGAATGTGAATCATAAGAATGGGTCCTCAAATTAGGAGAAGAACTAGAGTATTTTCAGATGTGGGGATTATTGTGTTAGTTTTCCCAGTCATAATGCTAGAATGTTTATCCTGGCTTTTAACTTCCTTTTACATTGCATTTACCTGCTTTACCTGGTATTTTATGGAACTGTGACTTTTGGACTGATATAATGCCACGTCACACTAACTTTTAAGTGGCAGGAAAGATCTGCATACCAGAATACTGCTCCCAATTTTGTCACATGAAATTACAATGCAAAACCCCTGTAATTGTCTGGGTTAACTGGGTTGCAAATGGATTTCTTTCTGGAAGCAAATAACACAGGAATGGGTGCTAAACTTCTGCTAGATTCTGCTGTTTTTTCATAAGTAGTGTTTACATTCTCTTAGAGATTATATAAAATGTGGAAATTATCAGGCAAGGAAACGTCTGGAAAATGGAATAAAGTGCTGTCTGAGTGTAGCCCTAACATAATAGATTCAGATTTTGCAGGCGGGGCTTAGCATAAAATAAATGGTACACTGGAGAAAACCTCCAGTAATTACTTTTCCTAAGAAAGGGACTCTGGAAAGAAAACGGAACTGTGACAGTTCATTTTCCAGACAACTACTGTTTTCACTGCACTGTTTCTTGCAAGTCTATGACAAAATCATGGCAAGAGCTGGGAAAGGAAATCTTCAATAAATATTTTTCCTAATGGAAAATGCTGTTATGAAAAATCCTCTTTTTCTGGATGCAATTTTGCTAAATGACATACAATGTCAACAAAGCAAGAAAATGAATTTCAGACTGCTAAAGTTTCACTGACATATCTGAAACTGCATTCCTATGTCCTAACTTGGGGTAGAAACTGTTGAGATAGATAAAATAAGTCCCATTCTCAGACTTCAATAGAATCAGACCTGGACTGTGAAATTTTGTTTAAAATTTATTTTCAAATTTCTCAGACAGGCAAAGGACCTTGAATCTAAAAATCTGCTTATCGGAGTACTTCATGTTTGAATTTACTTATGTACAGATATGCCTAATCAATCAAATGCAGTGGACAAAGACATTCAATCTGTTTTTCTTCAGTTGGCTTGGCTCTGCTGTTCAGATGATGATCAAAACAAACCATATCCTCCCTGTGTGGAAAATACATTTATACAAGGTATGCAAAACAGGATGTGACAAAATTCTGGAGAGAAAGCACAACACAGCCTGCACATGGGGTTCTGGTATAAATCAGTCTTCAGCACTGGGATTCATGTTGGAGGCTACACCAACTGCTTCATTCAGCAAATGCTAAGGGAATAGGGCAAGCACAAAAAATGTGGGGGGGATCAATGACATCATGGATTTACATTGTCAAGGAATGACATCATAGTTGCTTTCAGTTAAGCAAGAATATTCCCTGCAGTGGTTTGTTAATTCAAGTGTTTCCTTGATTAATAAACAGCAGTAATGACTTGTTTAAGGTGTGTTCTATACTAATGTGGTGCTAAAACATATATCCAGCATTTTGAAAAAGCATTCCCTATCAATTAATGAGAAAAGAAATTACATTTGAAAACTATCAAAGGGGAGAGGGAAAATGTGTGAAATTCTCATAGGTGAGGTGCCGGTTTCTTCATGCACTGATGTGATTTAGCGGAGTTCTAGTGGAGTTTTTTCTTTCTATAAATCATCTTTCCCATGGTGTACACTCTGCAGCCTCCCCAGGTGCATGCACTCCCATTAAAACCAGGGGAAGACTTCATGGCTTAAGTCTGTCTATGAGATGTTTTCAGATCAGGAAGCCAAGGAGGCTGCAGAGTGCTGCAAATGTGTTTACTGGAAAGAAATATGCTTATGCCGCCCTTGGCTACCTTGTGATGGTAAACTCTGCACCCACTGGAATTCTAAAGAAATTCTACAATGCTCTGAGCATATTTTTTTTTTAATGAAAGCCTCTTTCACAGGGGGAGGAAGCTTTTGAGAATTTTGAGGGCAAATTTTGGCACATCACTAGTTAGAGCACATGACAAAGGTCCCAGGTTCATTTCCAGACAGGGCTCAGAGAGGCTCCTATGTGAAACTGTAGGGTGTGTCTCTGAAAAGGATTGACTATGTACTCCCCTTTGATGCAAATTCTTTTTTCATCAAGTGAAGGAGGAGGATTGAAAAAATGCAGGAGAAATGTTCAGTATAGAACTAGCACTACAGCTCAATCCAAGCCTTCCTCAGTTACTTGTTTAGACAACACCCACTGCTAAAGTAATGTGGAGGGGGCTGTTCTCCTGACCTGGAAATGGTTCTGTCCTGTTTCCCTTCTGGGGGGCCAAATCCAAGTGGTAGGAGGGGCCAGAGGCAGACGTGAGCACAGCAACAAAGGTAAATTTTACCTTTGTGCAGTAGGCTAGTTTTTGCCCACAACTCTCTTGTTCTCCATCTAGGCAAGCAAAAGGCATGGTCAGAGTTCAGGGACATGTCCCAGTCAAGCAAAAACACTTGAGGATGTGAAGTAGGACTGCTGAGAGCACAACCTGGGGAGGCAGAGCATTGCTGGGAAGTGGGTGTGATGTGGAGGGAGTCTTGAGGGCCAGATAGAGATGCTTGGTGAGCTGCATTTGGTTCACCACCCCTGCTCTACAACCTGCTACCATCACAGTCTCTCTCCCTCCCTCCCTCTCTCTCTCTCTCTCTCTCTCTCTCTCCACAACTTGTACACTGACTGAGAAAAAGGGCTTACATGAACTACAAAGCTTTGAATACACCTACACAGAAGTTCTGTAACATTAGCCTTTTCACTGAAATTCACACAGATTTCTATTAATTTATACAAACAGATAATCAACAATGAGCATTTTGTTTCATGAGAAACTTCTCCATTTGGGTCAATTCTCTCTATGATTACTTGCAAACATGTTATCATATCCCCCACACAGACCAAAACCGAAGTCATCCCTCACTCACATGTACTTTACTGTGGGAGTGGGAGATTGAATTCCCAAGTGGCTTTCCACCATAACTAGGCCTGGGCATTAAAATTTCTGGAGGCCAATATGATGAGGAGCATAGATGAGCCAGCAGAACCAAACAGAAATGGAAAGCACTTTCCTGAATGCTCATAATCAAAACAAGGGAGGTTCTCTCATCTCTCCCTTCTAGAATTTGATCCTCTTCCTAATGTATTCATTGCAACACAACTGGAATGGAAGCTGTGAAGCCATTCCTTTTTTAAAATATATGGAGATATAGTAAGATTTCTATCCTACTAAAATACCACTACTAATAACAATAATGTTCACATTTGCATTCTGTAAGGCAAATCTCCCTCATTTTCTCTCACTGTCTTGGTTTCAACAAGTTGCAAACATACCTGACTCTCAAGTCCCCTCATTCTCTCAACATCTGTAGAACAAGTGCAACTTTGACTAATGGTGCATGCCCTTCAAAATGTTGGAGACATTAGGCTTTTATTGGAGGAAAGCAGGGGATTGCAGCTGGCGGAGGAAGGCAAGTCTATGTGAAGACAATAGAGAGAGGAACCCCCCCCCAAAAAAAGACCCTGTAAAACAACTCACTTGAGGAAGTTATTCATAGTTGTCAGAATATGAATCCTCAGGTGTTTTGTTTTAACTGTTAAATTAGTAGTGTTTTTAATAATTATGAGTAATGCAAATCAAGCAAATCCTTGAACACATATTGATGCTGGAACAAGGTCCATGTTTGTCAAAGGCAGCAACTTCCAGATGTCTGTGTGGCACATTAGCCAAGATTTTTCCATCCTGAGATTGTACACTATCCCAATCACTCCTTTCTTCATAGCTGTGATAGTGAAAAAGTCTGTAGAGCTTTCTAGGATTATGTTTCCCTCAATAATATTTAAATCAGCCGTCCTGAACCTGGTGTCCTCCAGATGTTTGGACTATAATCCACATCCAGCATGACAAATGGTCAGGGATGGTGGGACTAAGGGAAGTACTGTAGCTCAGTGGTACAGCATCTGCTTTATGTGAAGATGGATCCAGAACTGGAGAAGATTTCCTGCCTGAAACTCTGGAGAGCTGCTGGCAGTCAATGTGGACAATATTGAGCTAGGTAGACCAAATGTCTGATTCAGCATATGACAGCTTCCTATGTTCCTGGAGTTGTAGTCCGAAATATTTGGAGGGCACCAGGTAAAGGAAGGTTGGTTTAGACCCTTAAAAACTATGCTTGTGGAACTATTTCTCTGCACATGTTGCATTGACATAAGTATCTTAGAGTGTGCTTGAGAGAGCATGTTGAGCAGGAACACTTTTCCCCATTGGGATGACTTCATTTATGGTGAAAGCGCCACCATATGTAGTCCTTGAAGATGTCAGAGCCCATCCCGTTCATTTCTTTTCTTTTTCAACCAACAAGTGGCAATGCAGTTACTAAATCAAACAGCCTGGAACATCATGGAGAGGAGAAATCATATATGAATCAGTTTTTGAAAAGGAAGCTTCAGAGAATACTAAAGGTTAATCTTTGTCAACTTCTTCCCTGGAATATTTAGCTTCTCTGCAATGTGTTCATGCTAAACCAGATACCGTATTTTTCACTCTATAGGACACACATTTCCCCCTCCAAAAATGAAGGGGAAATGTGTGTGCATCCTATGGAGCGAATGCAGGCTTTCGCTGAAGCCTGGAGAGCGAGAGGGGTTGGTGCTCACTGGCCCCTCTTGCTCTCCAGGCTTCAGGAAGCTATCCGCAAGCCTTCGGAGCGCGGTGGGAGTTCCCGCCGGGCTCTGAAGGCTTGCGGATAGCAGCCTGCAGCCCGAAGCCTGGGAAGCACAGCGCTGTGCTCCCTGGGCTTCGGGCAGCTATCCACAGTGCTTGCCACTGCTCCCGGACCTGTTCTGTTCTTTATTTCCCCCCCCCCCTAAAAACTAGGTGCGCCCTATGGTCCGGAGAAGGAAGAGAGAGAAAGAGGAAGGAGAAAAAAGAGGGAAGCCCTGACCTTGCCATGCTGTTGCTGAAGAGGAGAGGTAGGAGAGCACCAGGAGGGCAAGGATATGTGGCCAGGCCCAGGCCCGACCCGAGCCTACTCCACAGCAGTTAGCACTCCAAGAGAGCAAGCTGGGGCCCAGAGGAAGGCCACGTGACAGAGGAGACCACAGAAGAGAATATATTACTTCTTATTTATTTATTTATTTATTTATTTATTTATTTATTTTAAATAACTTTTTTAAAATAACTTTTTCTCTCTTTTTTTAAAAAAAAGTGTCCCCGGATTATTTGAAAAACAATCTGGTAACCTTAAGATATATGCAGTTCCCACTCGGTCTCCTGTCCAGCAACTGAGCAGTTCCAGACCTGATCAGCTTCAGCAAGATGGCTGCATCATATAAACACATAAATCTGAAAACAGAACCACAAGGATCACAGTCTTCATGCTGCTTACCCCCAAAAATTGCTGATATACTATCATGCACTCCCCACTTCCCCAAATGGTGAGAAGTTCCAGAAGCAGCATGACAGCTTTTAGCTTCCTTGGGATTAGAGCAGTAAAGACTTACAACATCTTTGTGATATTTTCTTTATTTACAAACCCAGCATATGTGGAGGTCAACAGGCATTCATATATATGCAGACAGCACAGCCTACATCAATTTTCCAGGGAGCAACTTGTTTCTCATTCTCCATGCCCCTTGGCTCCATCCCAGTTTGCCAGAATTCAACAGAAGCAAATTCTCAATTTCAGCTTATTCCAGCTAGAAATACTCCTCTCTCATTTCTCTCTCTCTCTCTCTCTCTCTCCCCTTGTTCAATCATTCCCTACTCAATTATCAATGGTGCGAGCAAGAGACTAGGGCCACATTATCTGGCCCTGAGCCCACCATTTCATCTTCATCAACACTGCCTCCCTGCTGTCTATGCATTATGGAGGAGCCTCTGTTGAGGTGAGCCTGTTCTATGTTCATAGGCTGCTCCCCCTTGGGATGTAAATCACACATCATGGGAGAAGCCTAGGCCCATAGAAAAGGTTCCACTCTACAGAAGTTCCTCCCCAACATGTTAAACTATGGAATTCGTTCCCAAAAGTTATAGTGTTGATCACCAACATGGACGGCTTTAAAAGAAGATTAGAGAAATTCCTGAGGATAAAGCTGTCAGTGGCTACTCACCATGGTGGTTATGTTCTGCATTTGCTGTCGGAGGCACTATGTTTCTGAATATCAGTTAGTGGAAACTGTGGGAGGGAACACAGTCATCTACTGTCCTTTGATTCTCTCAAGGAAAGAAAACCCAAGCAGGAATGTTGTTTGGGGGAAAACTGAGAATCACTCTGAAGAGATGGGAGATACCTACAGGCAAAGGATTGCATTTCCAAAATATGGAATCTGCATTTATGGTTAACAAAATTTGGTTTAATCTTATACCAGTTCCAAGAATCTACAGTTTGCTTAAATTCAAATGACTGTTTCTAAATCACGTTTAGTAAACGATGAAAACCCAAGCATTCTTCTCTGGCCTGATTAGAGCACTGAAGGCATGGTGCACATTATGGCCACAAATTGTTTTCATTCCCCACATTCATATGCAAATTATCCATTTATCATCATCTCAGTCGAAGAACACATAACAGATGCCTAAATGTTTCTTATCATGTACACAATCTGAGCATTCATACTTGCGGGGTGGGGGGAGGTTATGTGAAATACCTTGAGATTTAGAAAAAAATATTGGATTTATAAGCAATGGTGGTTGGCCACGTTATGTACCCTTCTATGAAATTTGCTTGGAGCTTCTTGCATTTCATAAGGTTCTTATTTAAGACTAATGCCATCTAAGCCTGTTTTTCATTTTTGGCTTTGAACAGATGACACTTAAGTTAATAGCTTATACATTTTTCTCCTTTTGTGTGCCATCCAAACAACTTATCCTACATATGTGCTTGTGATTACAAATCAGCAAATAATTCATAACATATTCCATTGGGGACATATCTAAAAAGAGACCATGTTAGTCTCTGATGTATTCATAGTAACTTAGCTAAGCAACTTTAGCAAATAATCCTTCATGTCTAGTTTACAGGCATTTTTCTTGAGTAAGTTATTAGTCATACATTGAGCTAGCTTGATAGCATCTACAAAATCAGCTGGTAATGATTCCCACCCACCACCCACTGTTTTTACAACAGGGCTCTTTATAAAAAAGCAAGAGCATTTCACTGATAATGCCATACATTTTAAGCACTTCACCCAATGGCAGATACTGTATTAAAGGCCTGACACATAGGGATGTAAGAATGCTGTTTCTGTTCTGACTTGTATTAATCACTTGTATTACAGTATTTTAATATTTTGTTGGAAGCCCAGCCAGATGGGTGGGGTAATAATAATAATAATAATAATAATAATAATAATAATAATAATAATAAAAAAATACTATAATCACTTTTCCTCTTCTGCCGCAGTTTGGTTTCTGCCAATTCTACATTATTTGTCTTGCTATCGTATTTTACTTTCTTAAATATAACCTTTTTCTTAAATTTCAAATTTTACAAATTCTTTTAAACAACCTTCAGAATACATCTCTCATATCCATTGACTTCCCATCCATCCTTCCATGATGTTATTTTCTTACCTTATAAAGCTCCTATGCTACTTATATTTTACCAATTATATGTGTTAATTATCAGTGATTAAACTGCAATTCTCACCTGCTTCTATATTTCAAATTCTGCATACGTTTTAACATAACCATAATATTATAATAGCATAGCCATAGGTGGGTTTTTTTTTGCAAATGTTCCATGAAATATTTCCATTCAAGAATTTTTTCTTCATTCTGTTCTTTAATTTTCACAGTCTAGCCCTCTCATCTGTTTTGTTTTTGTTGGGTTGGTGTTGGTTAAATGTTTAGTTGGCAGTTATTTTAATTTGGGTATAACTGTAAACTGTTTATTGTTTTTATTGTTGTTATTGTTGCTGTTATTTTTATTACTGGTTTCTATTGGTTTATTGGCTTGTTCGTTGCTTGTATAGGATATTCTGCTTTTTGATGTTTGATGTTTCTTGTGTTTTTATATATGCTGTAAGCCTCCCAGAGTGGCTGGGGAAATCCAGCCAGATGGGCAGCACACACACACACACACACACACACAATTATTTTTATTATTATAATATTCTGTCATCTTCATAAGCCAATCTTCATAAGCCAGTGTGGTGTAGTGGTTAAGAGCGGTAGACTCGCAATCTGGTGAACCGGGTTTCTGTCTCCGCTCCTCCACATGCAGCTGCTGGGTGACCTTGGGCTAGTCACACTTCTCTGAAGTCTCTCAGCCCCACTCACCTCACAGAGTGTTTGCTGTGGGGGAGGAAGGGAAAGGAGAATGTTAACCGCTTTGAGACTCCTTCAGGTAGTGATAAAGCGGGATATCAAATCCAAACTCCTCCTCTTCATTGGGAATTCTTCTTTCCATTTTTGCACATAAACTATTATTGCTGCCACCTTAGCATACATTTTTGTTGTTGTTGTTTAGTCGTTTAGTCATGTCCAACTCTTTGTGACCCCATGGACCAGAGCACACCAGGCACTTCTGTCTTCCACTGCCTCCCACAGTTTGGTCAAATTCATGTTGGTAGCTTGTCCAACTATCTCGCCTCTGTCGTCCCCTTCTCCTTGTGCCCTCAATCTTTCCCAACATCAGGGTCTTCACGGGAGTCTTCTCTTCTCTTCTCTTCTCTTCTCTTCTCTTCTCTTCTCTTCTCTTTTCATGAGGTGGCCAAAGTATTGGAGCCTCAGCTTCAGGATCTGTCCTTCCAGTGAGCACTCAGGACTGACTTCCTTAAGAATGGATAGGTTTTATCTTCTTGCAGTCCATGGGACTCTCAAGAGTCTCCTCTAGCATCATAATTCAAAAAGCATACATAAACAACTTAAAAAATTCTTTTGGAAGCTCTGGTGTGGTTTCTGTTCAGATCATATAAAGCTTTCACCTTTTGCTATCTTATTCTGCATAAGTTACTGCCATGCGCCCTGGGGAGGTATCCTAGAGTGGATGGTCAGATCCTGAGAAATAATGGGAGGAGCTTGGAGAGTTGGAGCCAAGGCATCCTGCAGAGGGTCCTAGCTGTGTCAATCAGTAATGATGTCATTTTAGGGGGTTCACTTCCTTCTCAGTGTTTCTAGAAATTAACAGTGAGGGAAAGTCTATGGCAGCAGGACCACCAAACCCTGAACTCGGGCCCTCATGCCCCAACCAGGTCAGAAGGTGTTTGTGAGAGGACAGCAGGAGGGAAAAGGAGTAGTCTAGTTCCTGGGTTCAGAGTTTGGTGGGTTTGTTTGTTTTCCTCTCCACCATTGGAACACTGATGGCAAAAGGGCAATTGTGCTTTGCATATTGACCATGAAAGGGCTTTTGAGGGCAGGCAGCAAGCAGAGAGGAGAAACTGCAGAACCCCAAGGTATTCAGAGTACCTTCCAAGGTTTCCTTCCTTTTTAGTGAAACTAGGCATATGTCATGTGGTATTGCTAAACTGTCAGACTGAAGTCAGCCAGATTCTGTTTGTTTGTCTTCATTAAAAATAATCCCAGAGTGGTGGACAATAAAAAAATTAAAATTCAATACACAATAAAACCAGTTACATAAAACCCACAGAGCATAAACTCATAATCGCATACACGCCCATGAAAGCAGGCTAACCAATTCCACTATATTACAGATGGAAATCTGATTTATTGTGCTTCCTTGGTGAAAACTAGATGCTTCTTGTTGTTTTTAAATAAACTAGGCAATAACAATAGCTAGCAAGTCGAAAGCAAAACTCTGCAGTACGGCCCAGAGGGCACCTACTGGCCTCTGTTCTCTCCCTGACCCCGCCATTGTTTGACAAACAAGCTTAGCTTTCTCCTTCTCCAGGGAGAAACTACAGTTATGCCAGACACCATAAAACTGTGGCCTCATCCACACCATACATTTACAGCACTCCTGTACCACGTTAACAGTCAAGGCTTTCCCCAAAGAATCCTGGGAACTGTAGTTTGTTAAGAGTGCTGAGAATTGTTTGGAAACCCTTTAGAGCTACCACGATCAGTAGCCTGTCAGTTCCTTAACAAGCTATTCAGTCTAGTGTGTCATAGAACTAGCTTTCTTATGTCCCAAACACAAGTGCAGAGGACTCCCATTCATGGTGTCTCTATAAACATTATCTTAAAATATGTGATATCAGCCCCTCCAAGTGTCCCTATTTTCCAGGAACAGTCCTGGATTTACAGAAGCCATCCCAGTTTCTTATTTGTCCTGCTTTCCCTTGGGAAGTTCCTATTTACAATGGAGAAATGTTGGCGGGTATGTGATATGATTGTTATGGTAATGACTGATTATGGATCTTGAGCCGACCATAGATTCAGCTTAATTAAAGATCCCTCTGTAGATCCCAAGCATTCCTGGGGGCACAGCCACTTGGAGGAGGCAATCCCTGGCCTAGTCTGCCCACAGTTACAAGGAGTGTATGTTGGCAGAAATTTGCTTGCCTCCACAGCTTTAAAATATGCTGCCAGTTCCATGCGCATTGACCCTGGAAATGTGGCAGCTATATTGAGGCATGCAGTGGGTCGGAAAATAGCTTTATGCATTGCCTGCATCCCCAGAGATAGGCAGATCATTCTGTGTGAGTAGATTTCCAATGAGATGAAATGAGCCTCTTTTTTGTTTTAATATTGTTCCTTTCTATATTTGTCTGTGCCACATTTACATGTCCCTATACATGTAATCAGCTGGTTTTAATTTGCATTGATTTCTATAGAATAAAGAGTCTGAGCTTGAAAGAGGAGGATATAACTGTGTGGGAAATATCTCTCTCTCAACTGAATGTGAGTACACAAGTGAAGATTTCAAAAGAAAACCACCCTCTTTCAAAGGCTACAGAAATAGTTGGGGAATGACTTTTAAAGCTGTCATTTGGGTTCTCATCAATCCACTCAGTGCACACTTATGCTCTCTGTGTGATAGTCTGACATCTTTACACATTTTAAAGATCATACACTCAAGCATGCTTTGCATGGGTTTCATGGAATCTACCCAAAAGGAGATTATCCCCCACTCCATGTGCTGGAATTGACAACTTGGAATCAAGCTTCACAAAGTTAGCCATGGTATGAGGACCCACTTCACTACAACTGAACTGACAATTGTGGCTTGTGTGCTTGTTCTGACATAGAACTGTTCTTACGTTGGAATTGTGCAGTGGAGCTCTGAGATATCTCGAAGACAAAACATGAACAACAGTTGTTTGTTTTATTAACTTATTGGTTTATTGGTTTATTAATCAGGTTGAACCCTGACAAGACTCAATACTTTTCTTGGGGGACAGAGGGCGGGTGGGTGTGGGGGACTCCCTGGTCCTGAATGGGGAAACTGTGCCCCTGAAGGAGCAGGTGTGCAGCCTGGGAGTCATTTTGGACTTACAGCTGTCCATGGAGGCTCAGGTCAATTCTGTGTCCAGGGCAGCTGTCTACCAACTCCATTTGGTACACAGGCTGAGACCCTACCTGTCCGCAGAATGTCTTGCCAGAGTGGTATATGCTCTGGTTATCTCCTACTTGGATTACTGCAATGCACTCTATGTGGGGCTACCTTTGAAGGTGATTCGGAAACTACAACTAATCCAAGATGCAGCAGCTAGACTAGCCACTGGGAGTGGCCACCAAGACCATATAACAGCAGTCCTAAAGGATCTTCACTGGCCCCCAGCATGTTTCCAAGCACAATTCAAAGTGTTGGTACTGACCTTTAAAGCCCTAAATGGCCTCAGCCCAGTATACCTGAAGAAGCATCTCCACCTCCATCATTCATCCCAGGCATTGAGGTCCACTTCTGAGGGTCTTCTGGCAATTGCCTCACTTTGAGAAGTAAAGTTACAGGGATCCAGCAGAAGGCCTTCTCAGCAGTGGCGTCCTCCCTTTGGAACACCTTCCCATCAGATATCAGGGAGATAAAGAATCACACAACTTTTAGAAAACATCTGAAGGCAGCCCTGGTTCAGGGAAGTTTTTAATGTCTGACATTTTATTATTTTTTATATTTTGCTGGAAGCCGCCTAGAGTGGCTGGGGAAACCCAGCCAGATGGGTGGGGTATAAACAGAAGAAGAAGAAGAAGAAGAAGAAGAAGAAGAAGAAGAAGAAGAAGAAGAAGAAGAAGAAGAAGAAGAAGACTCTTTAAATTTACAAGAATCCTTTCAAGGGAAAACCATCTCTGTTAAAGACCTATTTGGTTTAGACAGAACCACAGAATTGTAAAGTTGGAAGGGACCCCAAGGGCCAACTAGCCTAACTCCCTGCAATGCAAGGATATCTGCTGAAGCTTCTATGACAGATGGACATATTGATGCTCTTTACATTTTATACCAGGAAAAAGAAACATCTCAGGAGAAAGATTTGACTAGTGATGCAAATAAGGTGTTTTAATTAAAGGATTCTTTTCCTCCATGCACAGTTACATTGAGTATACCCAACTGGAGCTCTGAAAATAAATAGATAATCATCAGCTGGACATCCAGCTCTTATAGTTCACAGACATCTTGTCCAAGCAGCAAGCCCTTGTGGTGCTGGAATATGCTAGATCCTGCTTTGATGTGGAAGGAGGGGTTGTAATCGGTAGCCTCCTCTTATGTAGAATCATTGAAGCGCAAGTCTGCTGTGAACTGTTTCAACTATCAACTTACGTGATTGGCCAGATTTATCCCAATGAAGAAAATGCAAAAGGACCTACAAGTGACAGGGGCTATATCATCACCATTATTTTGATAGTTAAAACCATGCTCAAGATGGCTTACAACAGGAGAAGATTTACATAATTACAAAAGTGGCCATAAACAATAGATTAAGAAGTACACTACAAAATTGAGCAATTGGCACATATATCATAATAAGATCTAAGAATAAAGATTACAAAAAAATTAATATCAGTGGTAGTTGCTTCCCAAAAAATACTTAGCTGTGTGAAGGCCCCAATGTGGCTGATTTTTTTTAAATAAAAAAGTTATTAGTTGTGGTCCAGTGACCGACACATAGGCACGCAATGTTGGGACAACAATCTCTGTCAACTCACATCATGCTGGAGTGCAGACACTGTCTGCTTGTGGACCATTACATAGGCTAAAAGCCTTTCAAATTGACATGAACCATGTTGAAATCCTACACTTTTAAGTGCTTTCACGCAAACTCCATGCAGCTGTTATACTGAATCTGCCGTCCAGGTTCACCCGCAGTGGTAAGCAATCTCTTAGCTCCAATTTGTAATAAGTTGTGCTTTTCTCCTCATCTTTTTCAGCACACACATGTGGTCTGTTCATATGAGCAGTGCAACATGCAAATCAGCAACTCATTAAAGACAGTGGCAGAAACTTCATGATGAAAAGGAGCTCTGTGATGCAGCCAATGGAACAGAGGCCTGTGGCTGTTGCTGCTGTATTCCAGGAACTGCCAACTCACGTTTTAAGCTGCCTAGGCAAGTAGGTCAGTCAGATGATCCACAGATTTGTTAATTGTTTCATTCTGTTTGAAAGAACAATATGTGGAGGAAATGGGAGAGTCCAAAATCAACCTCGTTCCTCTGACAGATCATGTTTTCTGGCTTACAATCTGAGCCAGGTTTATGTTATAGGATGAAGCTTGGAAATAACTACCAGCCATCATTGCCTTTTCACCCCAGATGTGCTTCTGCCATGAATAATACTTTCCCCTCTTTATGGACAGCGGCATGTCTATGAGAGTCCACATTCGTGGGAAAGTGCAGAGAGGGCAATGGGATGCTGTAACAGCATCTTACCAAATGTCACTGACACATTTGCAAACAGTTTTTCTCTTTTTATCCTCGTCGTTGATAAAAAACAGAGTGAAATGAGTCATAATTAAGAGGGTTCACCACAATGTTCTCAATGTACACATGTCCTCCCTTACCCATCCTCATGGACTGCCTAGCAACATGGATACATTTTTCTCCCCTCTTCTGTTGCTAGGTGATGGATGTGCTGGAAGAGCATGCATGGCACACCCACCCATGCCACACCCATGGGCAAGGGCCTATGGGTGTGGCCTGAAATTTAACATAGACATGAATGTATAAAAAATGCCATGCAAAGTATTTCATTATGTGAACTGTGTAGTAGAATTAGTAATCTTAGTCTATTCATAGACTATTAGATGGATCACTTATTATTAGTGTCCATAAGTTTTATATGGCTTGTATATATTTATAATAGTCATAATAAAAAACCAAAATCTGGGGAGAAAACTGGATGTGAATTGCGGAAAAATCCCCAAAACAAATTGCTGTGAAGGACACATGGTTATTTAATCCATCTTTTTGGATCACATTCTGTTTTTCCTTCCATGTGTTCTTGTTAATTTAATCATTGTAATTGTAGGCAAGGACTCATGATACATTTTTGCTTTGAACCTCAATATTTTTAGGCGAGATTTTCCAATGTTTCGTCTGTTTTGTGTTGCTGCATGAAACAGACTGGATGCTGCCCTAATTAGTCACCAAAGTATTCTTTTCCCTAGAGTGAATCGTTGGGACAAGAGCAAGAACGCGGTGGTTCCTCTGCCTTCTCTGAAATCCCACAGGAGGGTGGAGATCAGCAACAATCCAGGGCTAAGTCTTACAGTGAATGCTATTAGAACAGGTGCAATATGCAACACTGCAACATGCTTTAGACATCACAGTGAGTAGGCTTATGGTTCTTTCAAGTCATATGAGCTTTTGTGGAACAGCCTTCGGATTAGCTGCATTCTTATCTCTGGTCTGCTCCCTATTATGCTCTTGTTGTTACATGGTCATAACATTGACTTGATAAAGTACAAAATCCTGAGCTGTGCTTCAGTGACTCTGTAGGAGCACAAGGACATCAAAATGAAGGCTGCAGTCCTAAATTCATTTAAGGAGCTGGTTGAATAGAAGTCAATGCAAGCTGATTAAATTCATATATGTATGTGTAAGCACAAATGCACGCACTGTGATTTTTAAACAGAGAGACGGAGAGACACAGAGAGACAGATTTTGTAAAGAAAAATGCAAAAGTGCTCAATCCCAAATTTGCCACCCCATCCATGTGGCAAAAATGAAGATGCCGTTTTAGCTGATTTTTCAGGAAATGACAAAATTCCTTCAGGAGGAGAAGAACTCACTGCTGGTGGTTCTTGAAGTTCCTCCTGGTGCCACCAGCTAATAGTTAGCATGTACTTTCCCCCATAGCCCCAGGCCTAAATGATAAATGATGACCTAGCATTGTCCTGACAGGGATGAAGCTCCAATTTCGCAACTCCAGCTCCCACTTTACCATGAAGTTTTGTCCAGCTTCTCTCCCCCACCCACACATCAGATTTTGAACTAAAAAATATACATAATTTTTTGGCTGTGAATGCTAGAATCAATCTTGTTAAATGTAATCTGTGTCTCCGCTATCTGATATAATATTGTGGCAGTGCAGACAGTTCTTCTGCCTCTCAGCCAAGCAGAAGCCATTCTTCAAAGTCTAAGGCCACACCTGTACCATGAATTTAAGATGCTGTTACACCACTTCAAGCCCCATTCCACTTAGAGTTACAATTTAACAATCCTTCTTCTCAGTGAACTCTGGAAATCATAGCTTTGTGGGGAGGGGTATGGCTCTTCTATTCCCAGCACCCTTAACAAACAACACTTCTCAGGATTCTGTGAGGGGAGTCATGACTGTTTAAAGTGGTATGGTACTACTTTAAATATGTGGTGTGGATTTGACCAGAGTGCACCTCCAACGGCTATCATTGCCTAGATTTAAGTGTATGACCACTGCTTGTTTGCATTTAATGAGAGAGGTTTTCTCCAATAAAAAAGCATGCACTGCTTTGAAGCTGAAGGGGCAATGTGTATTTTACACCATTCCTCATGGTGATAGTAAATTTAATGTGTGTGTGGGGGGGGGTGTTTAGTGCCAGAAGTGAATAGGAAGCTAATTACTACAAATTTCACTGGAATGAATGGAAACCCACATTACAGTTTATTTCTGCTGACAAATGAATTTATTTAAGATCAGAATCTTTTGGCAAGGAGGTGGAAGAGCTGAGCCTTGCATAAGAAAATGCTTGGTGCATCGCTTGTAGTAAAAGATCTGTCACTTTCCAATGAAAGCATTCAAAATATGGATTGTAACCAGCTACGTCACAGAGTAGCCTTTTTGAAACCAATGGACTTCTTAGTTTTGCCCGTTGATTTCAAAAAGTCTACTCAGAATGTGTGTGTGTGTTTTGCAACATGTCTTTGATGCAATAATAGTGCATTACCTTGGGACTGCTGGACAAAGAACTCAAACTCCCAGCTCTGTTTCTGCCCAAGGCTTAAATGCATAAATTGGATTGGTACATAGACAAGGCATAGGCAAGGTTCACCAGGTACATAAGAGGTATGGACACATATTTAAGCACAGGCAGAGGCTAATAATCCAACAAGCAACACCCTCCTCTTGCACCTTCTTTTTGAAGAGCATGGCAGGCATAGCTCTTAACACTGGGCAAACAAGCAGGCACTCATTTGAGTTGGTTGCAAGGTTTGTTCACTCCTGTGCTGGTTTCTTCGTGGCCTTGGAGACAGAGGCAGTGTCAGCATCTGATGTACTCTCAGTTGCCTCTCCAGAAGGAGGAGGCTTCTCCCTGACAGGAGGTGGTTCTGCGGGAGGTTCCACAACAGGAGATGTCTGGTGCTAGAGGGCAGAACATTCGTCTGCCAGCCTTCTTGGTCCCTCCCTGGATCCAGTCCCTAAATGACCAGCCCACTCCCCAAGCTTAGACACCTCTTGGAGTCCTGATTAGACCTATGCCATCCCAATCAGGACCTTCCCCAGGGTTGTCCTAGTTCTAACTACCCAAGCACCTCCCATTCTTCTTCTGGATCTGACCATCCACTCCACAACATCTTCATGGGACTCATGAAAATAGATTTCTATTCAAGTATCCATCTATGAATTTGTCTTTCTTAATTGTTATGCAATGTGTCCCCAGTGTCATCATATTATTGTCCTCTAGAGTGGCTGTCTTGTGCTATAGTGCAGGAAAAGTGGGACAACACACACACACACACACGTGCATCATTCTTTGGAAGATCTGTGGTATGAAAACCACAGCAGGAAGATATAGGACATGCATTGATTGGAAAGGAAGCAGTATGTCCACCTCAAAACCTTGCAGCTATGGAAAATGGGATTGAATATGAGTCCAAATCACCATGGATTACAATAAAAAGGACATCTGGAGGGGCCCACTGATGCCACTGACATTTATGTATCATGAGACATTCCCATCTGAAGTTGTGATGCCAAAAGATATAATCAAACCCTCCAGCCAATATAATGCATGTGTGACCATGTCTATTCTTGATTTGAAAACAATGGACTGCACCTTCTCTGAGCATGAAGTCCCAGGAAAAGCAGAGGTGAGAATTCTTCTTCAAATAATCCCCAGCGTGACAAACACAAATAGCTGCTGATTTTTCGCATTCCTCGTGACCGCTTTCAAAGTCTGCTGACGTTACCCTCCAACCATCTCTCAGCGGAGGGCCAGTGATTATAACCGCAGGAACACCCTCACTGTTTCCTTTGATGAAGAATCATAAAGACAGGAGGAAATGGCATGACAACAGTCCAAGAACCGCCGGAGCTTCTTTTCCAAGGTCTGACTTTTGTTATGGCATTTGGGTGAACGGTTATGTAAATAAATATCCCGTACTTCTTCTCATTAAGCTCACTTTATGTCGGAAGCCGCAGCTCGCGAGACACTTTGATATTGAGAGCGTCAAGTCTAGAGTGCTAAGTATGATTATAGTTCAGAGTTGTTTAGCTCTGCAAATGACAAGAACCTTTGCTGGCCTCTTTGACCCCAAAGTAGCAATTAGGGAAGCACACTGTATGGTATATATCACATAATTATCCTTTCCCCACCCAGACACTAGTTTGATGCCTGTTATTATTACCATTTACTAAAATTATACTCTATCTGACTAACACCCTGTCACTTCTCAGATTTGCAACCATGTCAGCATATTGAAATGTTTCACTTAGAAGAAGCTGTAAATAGCCATTAAGACAGATTACCCCTTTACCTTTGCTTTGTGGTCTTCTACTACAATATCAGAGCCCATGGTTCTGGAGTAGTGATCCCCCCGCCCATGTCCTTTTTATTGTGCATTAATGAAGAATTAGAATTATGATGGTATCAGGGAATATGCAAAAATCCTCTTTTTTGCAAATTGGTATGCAAATTCCTATTTTTAACACTGTTTGTCCTTGCAAAGGTTTTGTAGCTGACATACTGCTTTGTTTGTGATCAGTGCATGTCCTGTAACTTTCTGCTGAAATCCTGTAACTGTTCAGGCTTCTGTTCTTCTGTTTATTTTGTTATGAATGTTGCAAATGTTACAGATCTTGGCCATCATCAACCAGTGGATCACATCTACAGTGTGATCAGAATCGATGTAGGTTGTTTCAGTTGACAGTCTGAATGGGTCTGCTAATTCTGGTCTTACTTAGAGTAGACCCATTGAAATTAATGGACATGATGAACTTCAACCTATTAATTTCAATGGCTTCTGAGTAAACCTTAGTTGGATGTAACCCAGCAAATTCTTATTTCCAATGGATGTGAATACTGAAAATATCAAAAACTATTTCAGTTCTAGCTACTCTAATACGAAGAGACAGTAGGCTGCACCCAAAGGTTCCTTGTATTTAATGGAGGAATCTTTGTCCAAAAGTCAGTTCAGGACAGTAATAACTCAAACTATTGTTGCTAATTATTTGGCCCCAGAGAAAATCCATACATGGTTACAGTTAGGCATGACTATGCCCATTGAGGTCACAACATGCTGCAAATGGTTTTCCCCCCAGCAGGAGTAAGTAGGACATACCTTCCAACAGGACACCATCTTCTAGATCAGGAATTCTGTGAGAGTCACTTAATTGTGAGATCGCAGACCCAGAAAAAGCACCTTTTCAGGCACAGTGCCCCAAAATGCACGTTTTGGGAGTTGCACAAGTTTGCAGACCCCCTAAAAATGCTTTTTTCGGGGTGAAATCTTGGCCCAAAGCCATAAGAAAGCAAGGCACCCCAAATGGCTGCCATGCTGTAGCTTGAAAAACAGGATGTCCCAGTTTTTCCAGGGCAGTTGACAGGTATGGTAAGGACAGATTTATCACATATCCAGTTATCTATCCCTTCCTTTCTCCAGTATAAGTGAATGACTATTAATCGCTAATATGGAAGAAGGAAGGGCCTTGCTTAGCGACAACACGATAATGGTGGCAAATCTGCTTACCATCTCTGAAACATGTGGCTTGTCCTCCCCTAGCAATGGTGGGGTACAATGTTTCTGTACAAAGACCCTCTGTTCCCATCCTACCTCTCACTCACTTAACACAGAGAGGTTTACATATACAGCCCATCAAAATGACGGGCACCTCACCGGTTTAAAATAATTGCAAGGGGTTTTGTTCTAATTAATGAAAGTGAGAGCATGATAACAGTAGTTAGATCTGCCCAAGTGCAGGCAGACACACAGCAAGCTTCAAAAACACTTCTGACCTAGCAGAAATAATTGCCCTATTATCCCAGACCTGGATCTTTGTTAAGAAGCTTATGAGGATACCATGCCAAATTATGTGGTGGTTTTATATAACGGAGGGTAGACAGATGTTTACTTGGAAAGGTTAAAGGGATAAAAACTCCATTTGCTTGTGATCTATTTGGAAGCGAATTCAGTCCCCCACCGGTGATAGCAAAAAAATATTATTATTATTATTATTATTATTATTATTATTATTATTATTATTAAACTACTCATTCTTCACCTGGTTTTGTAATTTAATAAAATGTACAGGATATATTTCTGCCCCTCTTTTACCCTTTTGGTGCCACAATGCCTGTGTTTGCAGTTCAAGGGGATTATCTTTAATAAATGCACTGAGTCTATAGTGCAAAGGGGAATATTCAGTGAAATAGCTGTTCATGAGAAAATAAAAGAAATCCGACTTTTATTAATTTGATCCTGACATCTTTCTCTTCATCTGAACCCTATGTTACATTATGTTATGTTATGTTATTTTAGATGACCTGCCTCCATTTTGCTCATTTTATGTATACTATAGTTCATTTGGGAGCTCTATATTATAATAAAAATCTGTTCATACAGTGGTAATCTAGGAAAACATCATCATGTCACTTCTCAAATTTCTATCGTTTTTAGTTTCGTGAATTAGAAACTTTGGGTGAGTATGGGGAGAATGAAATGGTCCTGATAAGTCTGCTTGCGAAAACAAGGTGCAGATACAGTTCTCCTTCTTGTGTGGTTTCAGCTGGAAAGAATTGCATAGGACACTCCAAAACAAATAAAGGCAGGAGATAAGTCGGAACCCCGATAGCATCAACATTCTTAATATAAACTGATGTGCATAAATGCCATGTTTCATGACTCAGGCTTCTACTTACCCAAGGATGGGATGGAATTGCCTCAGAGGATCAGGATCATTCAAGAAGAGTTTCTTTGTCTTTTTGTAATGCTCTTTCTATTTATTAGAGAGTTGAGGGTGGATATTAGCGGGGTATGGAAGCAGCGTATTAATCCCAAAGCGGCACCAGCAATACTCAGGGCAGCTTCTGCCAGCCCCCATAAATCTTAGTTTAATTAATTTTATTGAAATTATTTAGAACATCCGAAATCCGAACTCAGAGAAGTTGAGGGTGATACAAAACATAGTAGGACAGCAAGAAGCAGAATGGAATCATATGTCATTTTGTTCATGCTTCTTAAGAATGGACTCATATGTCATTTTCTCCAGACGTACGGAATTTCCTTAAAAATAGTTCCTTTGAGATTTTGCAAAAGAAACTCAACAAACAACTCTGCCAAAAAATGTTTTGTGTGCAGATTTTCAGTTTTTGAAATATGGCAACCCTACTTCATACCTCTTCACAATTAAGAGCTCACTTTTAGGAGATGCTCACTTCAAACCAGTGAGGTGCCCTAGCTGTTTCCATATTGGGATCTCATGCATATTTTTATAGGGGGGACTATGAAAGAGCCATAGCTTTAACTGCAGAAGGTGCAGGCTCAATCCATTCCTCCCGCCACACTGAAACTCCTTTTAGGTTTCTTAGCATACATTGTCTTCCTCCCCTTCCGCCACCCCCCTCCCAATAAAAAATCAAACTGGCTCCACACTTTTACTGGACAGGTTGGTTATTACTCCTTTGGATAGACAGTGGCTCAGTTTTCCCCCATCAGACCAAACCACTTTGCATTAGAAGAGCATGTAGGCCATGATATAATGCCAGTACATTATATGCATACAAGAAGGCGCTCATGGGGTATCATGTTATTTATTGAATATTAGTCCAGTATGTTTGGAAAATTGGTATATAAATTGTTGTATATATAGAAGACTGTGGCTTCCAAAACCAATTCCATGAAACATGGAAAGCAGGAGTGCTCCTTTCCCTGAAGTGGGACACAGGATTGACTTTGCCGGTATGTTTGTACTGTACTGACCTCCCCACCTCCTAACCTCTCCCACTGCCAGTAAGCAGCAGCTCACCTGCCGAGAAGCTGGTACAGCATCTCCACCCCAGCCATTTAACCCTTACCCTTCCTAAATGATACACCTCTCTAAAGTTCTGTGCTGCTTCAGAATTATAAAACAGTTCATATGATACAAATGCATATTTTTAGTATAATGTCAGAAACATGCTTACAATGCTAAGGTTAATCCTGTAAGAAGAAGAACTTTCACACTGGTCAACCTGACTTCTAAGAAGTTTAGGCATTGTAATAAGTGTTGTTTTTTAATGTGCTACTTTCTCAGATGTTAAGATTAAAAGAGGAGACTAACCGACTCAAAATGAATACCTACTGGCTTTGTCTAGAGAACTTTTAATCAGAGCAGTCAATTAGATGATAGATTTACAGCGTCTGGTTTCAGGAATGAAGCAGCTGACAATTAACATAAAGATTCAGTGCTTCTTCCCTTACAATGCAAGGGACTGACAATTTGGCCAGACTCATCGTGTCTCCGTTTCTTGCATGTGAGACTCAGTGAATATTATACCTTGTAAATGTGAAAAGTTGCAGAGATGCTGAATGATCTGCCAGTATTTGAGGCAGGAGAAGTGGGATACCTAGCCAGATGGTTAACTAGCATATTTTATGTGTTACAATCGCAGAAAGTTTCTTGCCTTTTCTGAAAATAACTTGTTTATAGCCTAACCTAAATTGGTCTCAGCTAGCACACAAGTTTTGGAAGAACCCTAGCTCAGGAGGTAGAACATTATGCCTTGCAAAAGGCACCATGTTCAAGCTCTCTTTTTCATTGTGCATTCAAGATTATTCATGATCATGATGTCTTGGGGTCCTTCTACATGATCCTGCCAAAGGTGGCAGGCATACTAATTGGCTTCCAGTCCATGTATGTCTGATACCCAGGCTGAAATCCTCCAACTTTTTATACTACAAATGTCCTGGTTTATTATTATTTTTGTCCCACTTTCATCATGCTATAGTGCAAGAGCATCCTTCCAGATCTCAATAATGCAAGAGCACTGGGGAAGCATTGCATAACAACTAATAAAGTGAAATTACGAGTGTGCAGTAAATATCAGCCACCAACACACAATTATTGTGTCATGATGCAGAAAAGACTAACAACCTGGATGGGCCTTCATTCCGTACAATGTAATTTAGGACAGGAAATTAACATGAAGTTGAATGAGATAACAAAATATCATCATGCCTGTGTTTAAGTGCCCATATTTAGGACTGCCACATTCAGTAATTAACTTAAATTTGGAAAATCTTCCATCTGGGATGAATTACTCCATTGGCCTTATTTAATTCTTTATCAAACAAAATAAAAAGAAAGAAGAAATATGTTCTCCTGGCACCTCCATCTCTTTATTATACGTGAACAACAAATCAAACTGGAGGCTTCACAGTAGCTCTATTTTGGTGAACTGCTTTTGGATTCCCCCACACTTACAGGATGTCTGGAATTCAATCTATTCAGGATGCTTGATTATAAAAACATTAGCCGACAAACCCAGACAGGAGTTACCAGCAGTATATTTAAAGGGGATCAAAAAACAGACTGGGAGGTAAGACAAGCAAGCAGCTGATGACAAGAATACTGTTCATGGAAGGCTATATATATGTATATATTCATTGTTGAGAAACTTTAAATACCCAAGGACAAATGCTGCCCGGTGTTATTTAAGAACCTGTGACTGGAGGTATCTCTGTCTTCACCATAGCTGACACCTATTGCGTTAGGTTATTGTGTAAGCCTTACTAAGCCCTTCTTCCAAGAAAGCCACTTCCGAACTTGAGAGGAGGGGGGGTTGCGGGCCACCCCCTCCCACACACACGGGGGCTGCTTTTAGCCCCCGCAAGAAGAGGGAATCCCCGGGCGTGTCCGCGACCCGGCCCCCCAATCGGCGGGCAGGGGAGGCATGGCCTAGCCCATTTAAGGCTGGCGCGCCTGGGGACCGCCCTCTTTTTCCCCATTCCAGCTGCTCGGTTTTCCCATCCCATCCACCCTTTAGGCTTAGCTAGCTTTGACCTTGCTATGGACTTTGGTTGGTCGCCGCAAGGGGCCTGGTAGGAATTTTTCCAACTTGGCGCAATTCCAGCCTTTTGGTTTTTTCGCCTACCTCGTAGCAAATGTCACAACTTCTTCGGTGTTGGCGGTTAGGCATTGGCAGGGGTTAATTGTTATGCAAATGAAGGGGGGAAGGAAGCACCATCACCTTCCCCCCAATGAAAAGTGTAGTCTGGTAGAGGACTCCGGGGGGCGTTGCCCTGTCCGAAACCTAGGGAGGTGAGGACCTCCGGCATGCCCTCGAGCGGTGACACCCGTGGGATCCTAGTTGGCGTACTTCAACAGGACTCCCATGGCTGGTGGATAACCCTTCCCGGTCCCCATGCCGGGTAGTCGATAGGAGCCAATGCCTAAGGCCAATACCTTCCAATTCCTGTAATCAATAAAGTTGTGGCCTTTTTATGCCCATTAACCTTAAATAATGTGTCCTGTGTCTTCATTTCACTTGGGGGGAGCGGACTCGCCACACAATTTATCATCCCTCCCAGAAATAGCTCTCAGTTTCATTTGACCATTTTGAGTTCAATGTGGCTGGGCTTCCCCTCTTATTCAGATAGTCATTTTATTTCTTTAAAATCAATTTCACTCAGTGCTGAGTAATTGGCATATATGGGTGGAATTCAGCTTTGTGATAATACAATTGTTCCAGTTCTGCTTGCCAGATGGAATGATCATCCCTCTCCTTCCCCCTCCAGGCATTGCTCTGTAGGTTCTCCTGTTCCCCCAGAGAGTACAGAATGGAGTACAGATAAAGCTTAGGACTTTCTATCCATGACCCTTGAATTGGAGCCATATTTCCTATCTCTAGGCCACACCTCTCAATGGCTCTCTTCATGAACCCTTGCATATCTGTAAAGTAAACTGAACTATGGTGATGAAAACAATAGTAGTAGAGCTCTGACCATTCTTATGTGTGTACATAACACTTTTGGGGTTCCAAAGTTTTTTGTTTTTATTTTTTACAGTATAGTGATTTTGAGATTGCTCCCATTGTTAAGAAGCAGGGGAAATGCCCAGTGAAGTGTATAAAGTTATTTTAATCACTGTGGTGTTCTGAAAGGTGTCATGTTATCTTTAGACAATCGGGAAAGCCTAATCCTTCAGCTTAAGGAAACATTAGGTACTTGGCACTTCTTTTCAAGATCTCAGCTTGTTTTCTGCTACAAGTTAGTATTAAATTAAATCGCCAAGCAATCTCAGGGCTGACAAGCAGAAGCAGAAGAAAGAAGAGGCTATGAAATCTTCAAGCTTTTACTTGTATCCCCCCACTCCCCTAGTGACTAATTTGCAGGGTACATTTGCTACTTTCAATGTCAAATTACACATTTGGAAGTGATCTGAAGGCTGCCCTGTTTGGGGAAGTTTTTAATATTTGATGAATTATTGTATAATATTTTGCTGGAAGCCGCCCAGAGTGGCTAGGGAAATGCAGCCAGATGTGTGGGGTATAAATAAAGTATCATCATCATCATCATCATCATCTGTCTTTTTGCCAGCCTGTGACATCTGGACTACTATACCATGCAGATTACCATAACAATCATGATTAGTCTTATAAGTAATACCGTATTTTTCGCTCCATAAAACACACTTTTTTCCTCTAAGGGGAAATGTCTGTGCATCTTATGGAGCGAATGTGTGGTCCCTGGGGCTGGGGGGGGCGGACCCAGGCTTCCCTCGCCAGCCCTGACAAGCATGGGGAGCCTTTCCGCTGCTCCCCGACCTGCTCTTTGGGGCTGCTGGTGGGGGGAAACTGCGCTTCCCCCACCGCTAGCCCCATGGAGCAGCGGGAAGGCTGCGTGCAGCCTTTCTGTTGCTCTCCGACCTGCTCTTTGGGTTGAGCAGCTCTGGGTTAGCCCGCGAAGCCTCCGCAGGGCAGCGGGGAGCCTTCATCCCGCTGCCCTGGGGAGGCTTCGTGCGGCTATCCCTGGCTTTTGTGGGAGGTGGGGGAAGGGACAGAGTGAGGCTCTCTCACTTCCCCCACCTCCCTCAAAAGCCCCCAAGAGCCGCATTCTTTTTTTCTTGAATCCCCCCCCCCCAAAAAAAAAGTAGGTGCAACCTTATGGTCAGGTGTGCCTTATGAAGCGAAAAACACAGTATATTAATGAGACAATCCAAAGACAGCCAAATGGTGGCAGGGCAAGGTTGAACCACTGCTGCACCTGCCAACCCATTGCCCATCCTGGCCAGGGTGGGAAGTGGGTGGAAGCAAACTGCTGTGCCAGCATGGAGCTGGTGCAGCAATTGCACCTAGCTCATACCTGACGCCATCAAGTGACAGCAGTGGAGGCAGCTAAGATACCGATGGCTCCCAAAGCCAGCTTAATCTCTCCCTACCCCAGTTCTTCCTGTTTTGAAGCTTCCTGCAAGCAGAGGCCAGTGGAGGCTGTTGGGGCTTGGCACAGGGCCCCTTTGGTGCAAAGGGGGCTTGGATTGTAGCCTCATGTACTCTCATTAACATTGTCATATTTTGCAAGATTAATATATCACCTGTGTTTTTGGTTCTTAATCATTTTATTGCTTTATATTATGTTTTAATTCTTTCTGTTTTGTGAGATGCCCAGAGAAATTATATTATGGGGTGGCGATATAAATTCATCTAATAAACAAGATGTCATTTGACTGTTCCCCACCCACAGCCATTCCACCTGACTGCATCAGAAGGAAAAGTGAGTCAGCCAGGCTCCTTCCATCACTTTGGACCATATGTCTCCTTTTCTCTACAGTACCTGAATTTGCTTCTTTTCCTTTCCCCCCTCCTAACCCATTTCTTGTAAGCCATTTATTTGTGGACTGTCTCCAGAGCATTCTAAGACCTGGGAAAATATGGGGGGGGGAGGGAGAGAGATTTGGGGCATGTAATTTCATCTTTCTGACATTACCAGATGAGGAGGGATAAGTGCAGTAGACAGAATGAACTGAGGACACAATCCTCTCACATGAAATTCTGATTCTCAGTTGGGTTCGTGATTGCTCCTCCCTTTCCCCAATAGTTATGGCTGGGCTCGCTGTTGTTGTCAGTTAATGATATTGTTCCCTGCCAGCCCTTGTTATGGATGAGTGAGATATTTATCTTACAGACCCATGGTACAAACTGAAAGCACTGTAACTCAACTGCTGTGCCACTGTGGCAAGTTTGCTAGGCTATGTCATAAACTGTCTTTCAAAAATTTGGGATCGGATCCCATGTGAATTACCGTTCGGTCCCATTGACATTGGTGAAACTCTACATTCTTAACTCCAAGTATTTTAGCTGAGTAGTAAATTGTGTTGTCAATCTATTTCATGGAAGAGTATTGGTGAAGAGAAACGGATTCAACAGCAAACTGGAGCTTACACAAGGAACACAGATGGTCTTGGAAAATTTTTTACACTACCTCTGAGTCTTCAAAGTACAGCCATGATTCCACAAACGCACTTTGTTCTACTCACGATTAAACACATATGGTAACAAAAGGTATTAAGATTTTTTTCCTGACATAGGAAATCATACTCTGCTTTACTATTGCAGTAATAACAACTGGTCTCAAGGGTATGAAGATTGCTTGGCTTAGACACTAACCAGATGCAGTGATATCAAGCCCAGAAAACACACTGGAGTAGTATTGCCAAAATGCTCAACAATAGGTTTTAGGTAATGCAATATATATGCAATGTGTGTTAAAATGCTGGAGTCTGCATGATGCAGGCATTGTTTAGACACTTTGAGGAAATGATAAGATTGTATCTAACTGAATTACCGAAATTATGTGGGAAAACAGTTGGGGGAAAGTGGTTTTATTCACATGGAACCATGGAGTCTCACTTCAAACAGCTATATGGTACATTCTGCTATTCATCAGAAGGATATTCTGCTATTGTCAGATGCAGAGTATTAATATTTTTTTCTAAAACAATTTCATAGATCATTTACATCAGGGAAAGAGCCAGTGGGGCCAGATGGTCCAACAGAAGTAATTAATCATGTTACCATTTGAGCACAGGTCAGACAAATAGTAGTTTCCTTACTGTCCCAACAAAACTCCTAGGAATGAAAGACTCTGGGTTGGTCCATATGCTTACTCTAGTAGTAGATGACATGGTCAGGTGATTCTGCTTACCTAACCTATGGATGGTCGTGTCACTGCTCACAAGAAGATATACAGTGAAGGGAGAGGCAGTGAGGTTGGCATGGTGCAAACACACTGGCTGAGAAAATCCAATGCTCTTGCTGGTGTGTTTGCATTGTGCTGACCTCATCAAAACATCTCCCTTCACCCTCCCAGTAAGCAGCAGTGATGTGACCAACCAGAGGTCAGGTGAGCAGGTCAGCCACTAGTGGTTTACTCTCTTCCTTGCTGACCACTTTCTTCCTTCCTTTGCAATAACCCACCCACCCACCCACCCAATCTTTCTTCCAACATGGAACCCAAAGTGGTAAACATGTCATTCTCAGATGGCTTTCCATGTAAGAACAGACCAGATCCAGATCTTCTTATCTCAAGCAGGGTTCTGGCCCCCTGAGCCTTCAAAAAGTACCGTGGACTGTACTTGCAACAAACGTACCCCCCCCTCCAGTCAATCACCACATACACAAGTCAAAATTTTGCTCATTATTGACACATCCATGTTCACAAATGAGCAAATAAAATGGTGGTGTGTGACCAAGTTCACTAGCATGTATAGATTCTGTAGCAGCTGGGATGGCGGGGCAGAGCTACTGAGCTGCCTTCCCAAAACTGGTGGCACTGTAGCTTACCTGAATGGGAAGGGGGTGCAGAGGAGCAGCAAAATATGAAAATAGGATTTCTAATATTCTCTGTCTTGTCATAAGGTGCTTTTACAGAGCAGTTTACTCTGGGCTCAATGCAACTCATATGCTGTATGCCAGTTTTTCTCAGGTCAGAATCCACATGGTATCACCCTCATCAAATTGCATTCCATATTTCACCTCCTGCCCTAAATTTAATCTAGATTCACCATTTCCACAGGTTTCTTTCTTTCTTTATTGGCTTTTCCGTGGAAATGGGAAATCTGGATTATTTGGGCAAATAATAAGTGGCAACACTTTGGTAAGGATGTCACTGTGCTGATGCAGTGATAAATGGCCTTGTGGAAGTGCCCAAATGCTCATAACTGCAGTTATATTGACTGATATTTCTGAAGACATTGTGTGCTGCAGTTCTATCATAACTCTGCATGAGAATTGCAATAAAAATGCAAACTTATAACAAGAAAAACTGTGTTATCAGTCAAGAATCACCAAACCCAAAATATTTCTGTTGGTGCAAAACATACATTGCATATCTAGTCTACATAATTTATTTTCAGACCACCTTGCATTTCTACCTCTCAGAGTCTGAATCCATGAAAAGTTTACTATTATTATTCTTTCTGTTTCCTGAGGCAATACAATTTTCTCTTCACACCACCAAATGTAGCTTTTAATTAAATCAAGACCTCGAGCAGAGCAAAAACACTAGACACGTGTAAACTATTTGAACGGCAAATGCAAGTGTTCTGTACTTTCCATTTGCTGCTGGTTGAGGAAAAACAACAACACTTTCCTTTTAAATGCTGGCAATGCATATCCCTCCATATGCATAATGTGCAAAAGGAAAAGCCACATATGTCTGGGTTCAATAGGTCTGAGCTCACTTTTTTTTGTGGCAGAGCCAAGCCACATATACGTGAAATACAATGTGTACAGATTTTTGCCCAGTATTGATTCCAGCCGTAGGGTAATGATACTTATAAAACTGTAGCTGTCTAATAAGAAATGTATTAAGAACCCTTTCTAGGTTCCCGCATGGTCATAGCAGCTCACAAATGTCTAAGCTTAAATCTACACCATACTTTTAGAAGGAAAATCCAGACAGCTAATTTTTTTTTTCAGGCTGTAATGGAAATGTTTTAGCAATATATGTAAAACTGGTGTGTGTCCCAGTTTCAGAATGAAAAATTCAAAGAAAACCAATTCTTCCATTCATTTCAGTCCAAATCATTAACTGTTTCATGTTGTATGACAGGAAAGGGAAATTTCAAGCCCAGGGGCCAAATGCCCGTCGGGTTTCACTATTCAGTCTCTAGAAGTCATCTTAGGCCCACAGCCCTCCCGAGCCCAGCGTCAAGCATTTTTGCCTGACTGGAATGGGCCCTTTATGCTTCTTGCATAACTGAGTAGAAACTATTGTACTGTACAAAGGTAAAATTTACATTTGTTGATCTTCCCACTTTTGCTTTTGGCCCCATCCTACACTAGCATGTGGACCTCAGAAGGTTGATCTGAATGGAATGTGGTCCTTAGGCCTAGAAAAGGCTTTCCTTTGGCACCAACCATGATCTCTCTGTGTGTTTGTGGGATTCTAGTATCTGAACTAACCACACCATCCCGCTATCCTTCACCATCCCTGAAACCATTTACCACAACTTTTTGTGGTATGACTACCTGCAATGGTAACATAGGAAGCTCAGGGCAAGATACATACAAGGGCGTATTGCAATAGCAAGCCTTGAAGATCCTACCTTTTTTGAGATTCCTCTATTATATTGGATAGTTGTTTAAAAGAAGGAGGAGGAGGAGAAAGCTCTTTCCAGTTTTTGAACTTTACACTGTTGCTGAGAGGCTGATACAAATTGGCACTCATAGAGTATCACTTGGATGAGGTAAGTGGCTTTTTTTTGCTCTCTTCCATTTCTTGAAAGGATAACACTGAGCGCATGGTTGAGAGGCCTTAGCTATGCTTTAAGGAAGGGTGTGTTTAAGCTGTCTAGGACCAGTTTCTGAGGCAGGATGTCTAGGCAACTGAATCATTCTGCTCATTAAATGGGCAATCTGGAAACATCACCTGTCCAGCCTGATCCCATTTCCCATAATAGGTGAAGTCAAGACCCATTCTCCTTAAACAAAGGGGGGAAAGGAACACTGATTCATGTTTCCTTGACTCCTGTTTCCACTTTAATGTCTGAAGTGAGATTTCTGGATTTCACTTGGAAGTCGTTTGTTATTTAGAAGCCAAATTTCCACCATAAAAGCCCTCAGAGCTGCATCCATGTTAATTAAAAAAATGAAACAAACATAAAACACATTTAAAATTAATTTATCAACACATCTGAAGTCTAAAACAACAGATTCATCAAGAATAAAACAGTGTGGACTAATCTTTAGAGTATGGCAAGATTTTCTAACATATAATTTAGCATGGGTTATTTATAAAAAGACAGGACATTTCTACCAGATTTTTTTCCCCTATTAAAAAAAAAAAAAAAGCTTTGTGGAACTGCATATGATTACATTTGATCTGATACGGAACACAATTCTTCTATGAAGCCATGGCCTGGTTCACATACAATGCTAAACCAAATCATGGCTAAGTGTGAATGTGGGAATGTGCAGGTTCTTCCAGCAAAAATTGTGGCCATTTCACTCCTCCCCAGTCTTGTGGCTGCTTTCCTACTCAGAGCTAAGATGATTTGGCTTTGTGTTATGCCTGAAACCAGGCTCATGGGTTCTCTCACTCAAGACATATTATAGGCCATAGCTTAGTTTTGTCCTTAGTTTACTGCTCTAAGGGCTACAAACCATGAGCCTGGGTTCAATGCAATATTAAACCAAACCATGGCTTAGTTCCTGGAAGCACAACAGAACTGAGGGAGAAGGAAAAACTGTCACAACTTTTGCTATTGAGTACAAGCATGCTCACATGTTCATAATTCACCATGGTTAAAGATAAAAGATAAACATTATGTTTTGAGGTCCACAGCTACAATTCACTTCCCTTGTGCATCTTCAGATATCTGTCCTCGATTTCTTTATAAAAAATGGGTTTAGTCAAATGAATGGATGAATTAAATGTCCTGCCAACTTAAAAACAGTAACACTGTGCCATTTCCATTCAATTAATTTCCTAAACATATTGTTGGAAGCAGAGCTGTACCAAGTATTGGCTACCCACGCATGTACAAAAAACTGTCTGACTGCTAATTTAATCAGGAATTATTTTCCTTCAGGCCAGTCTGTATGAATGGTGCTGGACACAGTAAGGACAAATACCAAACCGAGCCTTGAAACATATTGTTTCTGAAATGTATTACTGTCCTTTGTCTGTGTTCATTCAGGCTGGATGTTTTCCTGAGAAAATTTTCCTGTGCCTCCTTTTTTCCCAGGTCACTCATAGACCCACTGACTTCCTGCTGGTGTGAGACAAATATCTGGGGAATCCTTCCAATTGGAAACCACATTCTACATTACTCAACTTTTCTCCCACCCCCTCAGTCCCTTTCCTTAGGTCTACTGTCCAAGCAGTACTATAATTATGAGTACAGGGCAAACAAGCACTCCTTTTTAAAGTTAACAGGTTTATCCCTCTGGTTTCTGTCCCTAGCTAACAGGCTCTCAGTATGGAACCAGTGAGCTATCCAGAGATATAGTTGCTGCTGAGTTATAATCATCCCATAAGACCTGGAACATTAACCTATCCTAAAATGTTAGCAATGTCTAGATTTTGATCCACCTCTATCACCTGTGGCCCAGAGGGCAGCTCTCGCAAGCTGTCAACTCACTTTGGCTTCTGCACTAAGTTCTGTCACAGGTTTGGGACAGTATGAGATTAATCTGAAGGGGGTTAGAGTTGATATGTAGACATGCCATTAGATTTACTGCATAAGACTTGTTTCTTTTCCCCAAAGCATGCCTGAATGGCCGTTTCCCACTGTTCCCGGATCAATACCACAGAAGATGGCTGGGAACATGTAGTGTCTCTGAAGAGAAGGGAGAATACTGTGGGGTCACTTCTATACGCACCTCATAAAGCCAGGCTTTTGTTCTAGATGCATGATGGAGTCTCTGTGAGCCATGTGGGCTTGCTAGAGTGTTTAACCTAATCCCCTAAACCGGGGATTTCTGTCTACTATATGTCAGCTCCCTACAAAAGCGCTTTTCTTCACTTTTACTCATTCAAAGCAGTAAAGCTGAACCTCCTTGCTGAGGTGCAATTGAAAATGCGGTGCAAATAGACCTCCAGAGGAATCTGGGTTGAGTGAATGGTAATGCCTTGTGCTTCTTATACAGCAGGATATTCCGCACAGTTTCCAACGCCATGTGCAAAGACGTGATTTTGTTGGTTTCCCCTAATAGAGTCCTGACTAAGGAGGTGATTGCCTTTCAGGACAAACGGTTACAGCAACTATGGTGCAAGGTGATTAAAGAGTACTACACCGAGTAATGTTTTGGCCTTGATGTGGTGCCAGCTGGCATGGAAGCTGCAGAACAAACCTTTGCTTCAACTTCTTCCCCTCCTGCTACTAAAATCTTATCAGTCTCTCTCTTTTTGCCTCAAGAAAGGCATTTTTGCAGATGTTTCAGGGAGGATACAATTAGCCCTTTTCTATTGTATTTGTAGGGACGTTGGGGCTTCTTTCCGGAATGAAATAACACTGCTTCTCTCGGGACTATTACTCAGCCAGAGAGAAGGGTGTTCTTAAGGAGCTTGTTTGATGGTTTTGCAAAAAGATGAATGAAACTGTTTAAAACAGAGCTGGGGCTGGGCACCCTCATGATTCAAGAGACCTCACATTGCAATTGGGCCGTGCCACGCTCATAAAACAAATTGAGATCCATGTGACATCTTCTGTCTTTCCTTTTTCAAACTGCAGAAAGTCTGTCTTTTTCCAGAACAGAAATGTAACCTCAATTGCCAGAGGTGGAGCTGCCTGTAGGACTCTACTGTAATCTTTTTTAAAAAGGTTGGGGTGGGTGGGAATGAAGTGGACAGAGGCATAAAGTTATCACAGCTCAGTGCATGTCCACTGTAACACTTATGGTACACATCATTTTATGACTTTGGTTATTATTATTATTATTTAAATAAATTATTTAATTTTAAAAATCCACACACAAATGATTAAACATGGTTCATGACAGTGACTGGAAAGCATGTTTTAGAAAGAAAGAAAGAAAGAAAGAAAGAAAGAAAGAAAGAAAGAAAGAAAGGAAGGAAGGAAGGTAGGTAAATCATAATGGTGTAATACTTCTCTTTCATAGGAAAGCTGCCTCACAGACAGTAGCTGAAGAGTGAAACCATGGAAGACCAAGAAGAAAGGCAGGGAATCTGTTATTTCATTTCCTGATAGTACACTTTAATGTGACTGAACCATACAAATCTTCTGTCACTTGCTTTGAAAACTTCTTTGGGTTATAAAGCAGGATACATGTGTTCTAAATAAATTAATAAAATCTCTTGCTATCACAGTTACTGAAAGACAATGGATGCTGATTTCCCTTTTTGCATTGTAGAAACAAGATGGCCACTGGTGCTTGTGGATGTGATGGAATGTGGATTGTGAAACCTGTTTTCTGGATCTTACATACTCTACAAAGTCACGTGCAAGACTTGGATCTATAAATGTTACCATAATAGACTGCAAAAGAGGTGGTTTAATAAAAGCAAATTGAAGTTGTGGCTTACGCTTTAAGGCAGCCAAGCCAGGTGATTCCCTTTTGGCATGCTTTGATTGCAAAACTGTATGCATTTTTTATTGTAAAGAAATGTTATAAAGGTGTCATAACCACTTCCAAAATATTATGAGTGCTGGCTGCAAGCTATTGAGGTGTTTCTCAAGACTGTGAGTGAGATTTTCTCTAAAATTCAGTCAGGATTTTGTTCAGTTGGGATATTGTTTATTCTTTTTAAAAAACCAAAAACTGTGCTTAAATTGGATGCTTATACTTTGAAGGAAAAGCAGCCACATGGGACCTGATCTGAAAAGCATTCTGTAAAAAAAATCATTTTTAATTTTTAACAGTGTTCTATGCATTTAAATCATTTTCATTTTTTTACACATCTGAGATTACTCGAATCCCTGGACTTTCCCCCACCCCCACCCCCTGGTTTACAATATTTATCTGTTCTTTCTGCTGCATCTAATTCCATTTTTCAAATTCATTTTATAGCCATTTTTAACTTTAGCTTTATTACATTATAACAATCCTGCTAACGTTTTTAATATCTACAGTGATATTTAAGGTGCTCTATGAAATTTCCCCACTCTTTACTGAATTTCTTATCATACTGGTATCTGATCTTCACAGTCGTTTTTTGCCATTTTGGCATAGTCCATCATCTTGGTTATCCATTCTTCTTTGGTTGGGCTTTCTCTTCTTTCCATCTCTGGGCAAAAAAGCTTTCTTGCAGCTGTTGACGCATACATAAGCAGTCTTTTCAAGTTCTTTGGTATTTCATCTCCAATTATTCCTAATAAGAAAGCTTCTGGGTTTTTTGACAAAAGTTATAGTAAACATTTTTTCCCCAATTCATTATATATCATTTCCCAGAATTCTTTCGTTATTTTGCATGTCCACCACATGTGGTAGTACGTACTTTCTTTTTCTTTACACTTCCAGCATAAATTGGGAGTGTTTCTTTACATTTTTGCTAATCTTTTAGGCAGTGCTTTTTTTCTTAAAAAAAATGTTTGGGGGTACTCTCATTTTCCTACTCATATTGAAATACTGACCCTCAATGAGGCCAAACTTAGATTCACAAAACGTTCAGGGCTATGTACCCCTGCATACCCCCAGAAAAAAAAGCACTGCTCATAGAAGTCAAGTCCCAATGATACATCATTTTCATATAGTTCTCTTTCAATGTACACCAAGCTGATCAGAAAAACATTCTTGATCCAGAAATTGGGGGGGGGGGGCATATTGCTGTTTTCCTCTATAAATAAAGGTAGCCAGTTTAAGCCATTTCATAATATGTAGGTTTTAGGTTTTCAAGTTGCTTTGCATCCAGGGTGAGGGCCAAATGTAGCCCTTTGGATCTTTCCAGCCAGCCATGGCAGACCCTGCTCCATGCCCATTTGGAATACTTCTGCCTGGCCGAAATTAATTCTTCAACTGATAATGCTTCTTGTTTGCCTGGAGTGATGTTTGCTTACAAACCTCTAAGCTTTACCAGAGTTGCTTCATTGGCATTTGGCCCCGTGAGGCAATGTGGCCCTAAGGCTGAAAAACATTTCCCCACCCCTCTTTTACATCTTCATTTGGGGCTACGTTGTATATCAAACTGCAAGACAACACCAGGCTGTCAAATTTCAAGATAAGAAGGCTTTGAATCCTTGTGAGCTTTTGTTACGGCCAAATAAAATTCATTCATTTATTTAACGACAATTATACACCACTTGGTTGTAAAAAGAAAAGAAAACCCCCTCTAAGTGGTTTACAACTTTGTAAAATAAACATTAAAAGCAACCACCACCAACAACAAAAACAACCCAGAAGTGATATAAAAGCAGGAGGAAATTTGTACTCGCCTTGTTCCACTCTTATCCATCAGAGTGTTTTGGAAATTTTCTGTTTTCAAATATAGCAATTGTGAATGCTTATTATCTATAAATAAAAGCCCGACTATTTCTTTATGGTTTATCCCTATTTGCCCCTATATGCATTTTTTCACGGTGTGCAATTAGTTTTCAAGCAAAATTTGTCCACCTACTGGATAAGTGTACCTGCCTCAAGTGGCAAGTTCCTGTCAAAATGGTGGCTCTTTGCCCAGGGAAACAAATTAGTCATATTTCTTCTCAAGAAATCTGGAGAGTTTTCAAGCATTCATTAGTCTGCCTATCCTTTGAATAGCTCTGGCTCTAATTCTCTTACTCTCTAGACAGGACATAGAAACCCTAGAATGATTTGGTTTAATTTAATGAACTCCTGGAGAGGTGAAACAGTTGCCCTCAGTCCCATCTGGTTTCAGGGTAGTGAAGGAAGAAATCTGACTAGGGATTCCATCTTCAGACAGCTAGAATGTAGCAGTCCTCTCAAATGTTACTGGTTTTCTAGTTAAAGTAACACTGTTTTGATTTGGAAAACTGACGATAATATAACATTGTTCAAATGTGATACATTCACCAATTACTATAAATAAGACAGAGAAGACGAATATGGGCAGCTTTGAATGCGAAAAGATAGGTCAAAGTTGTTCTTTTTTATTTCACTAATTCATCCAATCAATCAATGCGTTTTCTGGGGGGGACACAGGGGTACACATACCCCTAAACATTTTGTGAATACAAATTTAATAAATACTACTACTACTACTAAAGAATAGCAGTCTAGAGTCATGGCCCAACTACCAAGAAGGCCTGATCTTTCATCACCACCTGCTTAACCTTTGCAGATGAGAACATCTTAAATGGGATTTATTCAGATGATGTCAGTGCATGTTCAGACCTGTGAATACACAAATGATCCCTGAAAAACCTGAGCTTTATAGGTTAAAATTAGTACTTTGCTGAAAAATTCTCCCACTTTTGTTTGTTTCTTTACCACTGGAAATTATCGATGGGAGAGGAAATTTTTTGGTAAAATTCTCATGGGTGGTGCAGAGCTTTCTTGTGCCTGCCTTGCTTTCAAAGTGGCCAAGATAAGCATTCTTTCTTTCATTCTGCAAATAATCTCTCTAGTGATCTGCACTCTGCAGCCTTCCTGGCTGCATGCCTTTACTTAAAAAAAAAAAAAAATCCACGTCATTTTCAGATGCCGATTGTTGTTATTTTTCTTTTAAGTGAAACTTTCTTACTTTTAAAGAAATGAGTGTAGAAAGTTTTTCTTTGAAGGTTAAAGAGAATGGACTTCCCATAAAAACAGCATCAGCCAGTGCACTGATCTCAAGCATAAGGTAGCTGGCCTGCCCAGCTTTCCCATGCTTGAAATCTATGGGGTAACTCCTCCCATGCGACTTTTTCAGATTAGGAAGTGCAAGCAACCAGGGAGGCTGCAGAGTGCTGCACAAATGCTAAACTGAAAGAGAGAGGAAAAAACACACACCATCCATAGCCACCTTGCAACAGTAAAGTAAGTTCAACCTTTCATCCCCCAAATCCTAAAGACATTCTCAGGAAATTCTAAAGCATTTTGAGCATGAGTTAAAAAAAAAAAAAAGCCTCTTTCACAGGGAAGCAACACTTTTGAGAAATTAGAGGATAGGTTTTGGCAGAGGACTAATTAAAACCAACACTGAGTCATGCTTAGAAACTTACGTTAACCCAGGTAGGCTGTTTCAAAAGTGATGAAGTATATTTCAGGCAATTGTAGGTAACTATCAGCAATCTAGCAGCTATATTTTTTATTTTTTTAAAAAAAATCAAAGTTTGAGCCTTCAAAGCAGCCTCAAACATGACCCATTGCAGTAGAATACATACCAGCGTGGTACCAGATTATGTATTTAGTGAGTACAGATCTCTGTTTCTCAGTTCTCAGTACTACTTTGGATGTTACAATGCAAATTCTGCTAACCACCTCCACACTCATTTCTCCATTCCAGGGCCAAGGCTTGTATGTGATGTCTGAAGGTTTTGCGCATTGAGGTATGTGAGCTATAGACATGACTTTGGCCTCTGCAATTTTCTTGTAGAGATCATTTCCAGACATAACAAGCGAGATCACCAGTCGGTTGCAGAAGAGACATCACAGAACGTCAATGTCTCGTGTTCAGAATGTCAGAAGCCGCTCTCAGTCTCCAGTGGGATTAGCAACAACCTAGCTGGCAAGACTGCTTAAAGAGGAACAAAAACAAAGCCCCTTTGCATAGTTATAGCCTAGCGTCTCTGCCCTGTAATGTGAAACACGGTAATGTGTATTTATTACAAAATTGTTTAAACTTCCATAGTTTATTAAACATAAATATATAATATTACCAAGACATTATTTTGAAATGTTAATTATACCTTCTTTACGATTTCCCCGGGTGGCCCTGGTTACATTAATGTTAGGGGCAAAAACAAAGAAGTTAAAATCTAAAGAGTGCTTATTGCTACAAGTAACAGCATGACAAGAAACCTGCCTTTCACCAGAATGAAGTTCACCCTAGGCAATGGCTGTTAGGCTATCAAAGGGCAGAGTTCTATAGGGATGAGATTTTAAGTATAACAAATTGTCTGTCAACAAGCTGAAATGCCACACAGGGATAGACTGTCCATTCAAAGAGCAGAAACCTCACTTCTACGACACATAAATGGGGAAAATGTCCATATAACATGCCATCAGGCCTCTTCGATTCAAGTTTATGTCCCTGTGCAGGGAACCCAATGCATGTACATCCATATGTACTTACAACATTTGTTTGGCAAGGGTTGTAGCTCTGAGATAGAATAACTGTATTGCATGCATAAGATCCCAGGTTTAATCCCTGCCATCTCCAGGTAGGCCCTGCCTGAAACCCTGGGGAGTTGCTGCTGAGCTAGGTGGACCCAAGTGTCTCACTCAATAGAAGGCAGTTCTCTTTATACCTAGGCTCCCTTCAAATTGACACCATTGCACATCAGGGAATGGCATATTGATGTCTAGGAAGTAGCAAGCTACACCATCCAGAAGCCCTATTACACATTCAGTACTCATTGGTACCAAATGACTGAACAGAGCTATTGTTAACTGTTTCGATGGTGTAACCACACTTGGAATACTGAAGACTATTCTGGTCACCTCACCTCAAAAAGGATATTGTAGAGTTGGGAAAAGGCAAGCAAAATGTTACAGAAGATGGATCAATATTTGCAGCATTTTTAGTTTAGGGAAAAGGCACGTGAGAGGTGACATGATAGAAGTTTATAAAATTATGTCTGGCATGGAGAAAATGTACAGTGGTACCTCAGGTTAAGTACTTAATTTGTTCCGGAGGTCCGTTCTTAACCTGAAACTGTTCTTAACCTGAAGCACTACTTCAGCTAATGGGGCCTCCCACTGCTGCCACGTCGCCGGAGCACGATTTCTGTTCTCATCCTGAAGCAAAGTTCTTAACCCGAGGTAATATTTCTGGGTTAGCGGAGTCTGCAACCTGAAGCGTCTGTAACCTGAAGCATATGTAACCCAAGGTACCACTGTATAGAGAAAAGTTTCACTCCCTCTTTTATAACACTAGGGTTCTTGGGCATCCAATGATGCTGAATGTTGGAAGATTCAAGACAGTCAAAAGATAGTACTTCTTACCACAGTGCATGGAATTTGCTCCCACAAGAGGATTAGACAAATTGATGTAGGATAAGACTATGAGTGGCTGCTAACCACAGTAGCTGTATTCTACCTCCACTGTCAAAGGCAGTATGCTTCTGAACACCAGTTTCTCAAAGGCACAGGATGGGAGAGTGCTGGGCTCGGGTCCAGGCATCTAGTTGGCCATTGTGAGACTAGGATGCTGAACTAGATGGGCTGCTGGCTTGATCCAGCAGGCTCTGTTTATGTGTGTTTGTGTGTGTGTAATAGCTTTCTAGAGCAATGGGGACTCCATGGCATTCAATATGTTGTTCAACTCCAACTCCTGTCAGCATGATTCAAGATGGTTAAACTACCTGAGAGTAGTATCATTCATCTCAGGGTACTTTGGACATCAATGTGGGCTAATGACAGCCTGCTGGGCAAGAAATTGAAATCATGGCCCACCACAAACAAAAGAAGTGATATTAGTTGAGATGCAAGCTGGGAATATTCAGCCTAAAAGATTGATAAGGTTTGACTTCATAATTGTTGCAATCTACCGTAGTTTGTCATGTTGACACCACACTCTTGCATCAGTTGACAAGACGAGACGAGACACAATAGCTACAAATTGTAAGGCCAGATTATTTGCATGATAGACTACACTAAAAATAGGAAGCAGAAGGAAATCTAACAAGCAGTGTTGACAATGGTCATGGTGGGAAGAAGTTTTGTAGTTTGACTCTTACCAATTAATATTTAATTCCATGCCTCAGAAAACATAATCAAAGTTTTAATGCGTTCCAAATTGGTTTGGCCTGGAAGACTGTTGTGTGGTTTAAACACTAGCATGACTGTAAACACAAAGCAACGATGAACCATACTATGAGGAATTGGAAAAAGCTGTGTACTGGGATACCATCGAGTTTTCTGTTTACTGCCTTCTCTGGATTCCTTTTTTTTAAAAAAAGATAAACAAATCCAGACATAGATCAGTCCCTTAGGTCTGTTTCTTGCACATAACAGAATGCAGGGAGCTGCCTTTTACACATAGATTTCTTTATTACTATTCTGTAGCATTTCAAATCCACAGAAGAGATAAACAGAGCAACAAATACTTAACCAGTTCAAAGTAGAAGCCTGTGCACTCTATCTGGGGTGACATTTGAGGCTGCTTCGGAATATACATTGAATGCAAAAAGCTGTAGCTAGAATGTAATTAAAGCACCTTACATGTGATGACAATGTGTGTGAGGAGTCGCATTGCCTAGGGATATACTACCTAGGTAGGTGCAAGTCTCTTGAACTGATTTACAAAGTCCTATTTTGGGACCAGATTCTCTAAGGGAGCACCCTCTTCCATATCACCTGGATTAGACAATGAGGTCAGCAAGAGAGGGCCTGTCTTTTGTGGCACCCTCTCTATGGGACTAACTACCTCTGAGTTATGAAAGGTATTGATACTGATAATATTTCAGCACCTTCTGAAAACTCATTTTTTAGCAAACTTTTTCTGAAAGTTAGTATCAGTTGATTCTAAATTTGTTGTGGTGTGTTACTGCTGTTTTTTTTAAAAAAAATCATAATTGTATATGTGCTGGTTTTAATTGTGATATATTTCTTCATTTATTTAACAAAATGTTTATGTTCTGCAATCTCATAAAAATAGAAGAGTATAACAAATATCTGTAGTATAAAGCCACATTTAGAAAAACAAAACCACAGTTCACCAGCTAACTGTGACAGAAATATACCTTACTGTGCAATCTGCATAAGCCAAACAGCATAGAAAAGTTATCAGCAAACATTTAAAAATTAATACTGAAGTCACCTGCTGAATATCTATTGGCAGGGTATTCCACAAGACCGGGCCAATAACAATGAAGGATCAGTTTTGTGTTAACATTAGATGAGCCTCACCAATTTGGAGGACAACATAGTTGTTCCTACATGTGATATCAGTGATATTTTGTTGTATGTTGTAGACCACTTTGGGAATTTAAAGAAAAGCAGTATAAAAATAGTTAGTTAGTTAGTTAGTTAGTTAGTTAGTTAGTTAGTTGTTAGTTAGTTAGTTTGAATGAATGCTTTAGAAATTGCAGTCTAAAAGAATAAAACAAGAAAAATACTCTTAGTGGCACATTCTTAGATAGATAGATAGATAGATAGATAGATAGATAGATAGATATTTCTATTTAAAAATCATTGTCTTTGACTTCAGTGAGGCTTACTCCCAGGTAAGTAAATGTAGCTTTGAAGGAAAATATATAAAGCCACACTAAAATGCAATAACAGAATACTAGGTACAAAACCAAATCTGGAAGCCATGTCTCATATGAGCCCAGCTTCAAAAGAACCAGTGATAACTCATGCCCTCCAGTGGCTTCACAGTTCCCTGAAACCATGATCTACTTCTACCATTGGAGGCAGTATGGTTCTGAATATCAGTTGTTACGAATCACAGCTGAGGAGAGTGCTATTATGCTCAGATTCTGCTTGCAAAATTTCCATGGGTGTCTGGATGGCCACTGTGAGAACAGAATGCAGGACTAGATGGGCCTTCTTATGGTCTTACGAACCATAAAGTCATCAAAATGCTTGACCTCAATAAGAAGACGACATGTGATGCTTTTTTCCTGTGCATACTTTAGCAACAGTTATCCATCACTACATGTCAGGAAGTAAAACAACCTACCTGAAAATTCCAGAGAGAACCATCAACCCATCACCTAACTATCATCTTGTTTATGGGAAGCACAGAACATTAAGTCAGCCTTGACTCAATTTTGGCAATGTGAAAATAGTCTTTAGGCCTGAACTTTGCCATATGTGGCCAGATTCTCCTCATCTTCAGAGAAAATCCAGTGGGGACAAAGGGGCTGCTTAGTGATTTAAGAATATATACCAAATGCCCATTCTTGTGATTTGTGATCCACAGTAGGCGACTGATCATGCATGTGATTTCCAATGAAACTCTGACCACTAAATCATTTTGTTACTCTTTTTTATTTTACTTTGTAGCTGTTGAGCATCTCTTTCAACCTGGGCAGAGTGTTCCTTCATTAAATTTCCTCAGTATATGAACTACATACAGACATTCAGTCCAGATCAAAACAATCATAAAACAATGTCTTTGTAGTCTCTACCAAACTGTTTTAATATTTATTCTTTGATATCCGTTTTTCCGAAAGCTGCACACTCCCACGTGCTGATAGATATAAATGTAATTTCCTTCTAAATTTCTTCCTTTGTTTCCAAGAAAAATATTTTAAGACTTTTTATAACAGAACTTGAAAAGAAGATTGCATCAGTCAGGACATAGTATGATATTTCAAATAAGGCAGTATAAATTGTGCATATGTTGATTTTACAGATGGTGCCTACAAAAGGTGCCAATTAGTTTGGAAGGCTACATGGATTTTTGGAGATGGCACAATTGACTGATTTCAACAGACACACAATGTTGTTCATTTGTCTTTCATTATCTGTTTGGAGTACTATAGAGGGGCAGTCTTAAACCTACCCTACAAGCCCATCACACAGAACTATCTAACCAACCTGGTTGCATGTATCTGGCTGGCTTACAACACTCAATATTTTAATATGGATAACTTTATTGCCATATCATGTAAGACAATCATTATCTTGAGGAAATTTGGGTGGTGCCCAGCAATTGCCCCCCTCATGCCTGGAAAATACCTGGAAATCCTGCAGATCTGGGCCTTTGAGTGGTTAATTCTATTTATTCCATAAAGTGGTAGCATCTCATACTTAGTTATGCTAAGACAGCACTGTGTAAGAATTGTGACCTTCTAGATAAGTTTCCTCAGGGATCTCATGCTGACACCTGCTATAGGGAGTACCAGACAGGCCTGGAAGTTATCTATGTTGACTTCCTGCCAAGTATTAACATTTTACTCTGATGAGAAACTGATGCGTCATCCAAACACCAGGTGTGGCTTATGTAACCAAACTGTGTGAAGTGGTCTTTCACTTTTTTTGGGAATGGGCTGTCTGTGATTTATGTAAAGGGATAAAAAAAAACCCTAGAACATCTCTGTTAGCTGGAACCTCAGCACAGGCTAACATCCAAATTTCCAGCTCCGTATTCATGGTTGAATAAGGGGTCCTCTGACAATGTAAAGGGACATAAGATAAGGGCAGTGCTTTGTAGCTTTCTTTGGGCTAATAGAATTTTCATCCCATCTGAGTGTTCATTGTGCTTCACATTCATAAAGAACCATTGGCCCTTGGGTAACACAATAGTAGTACTAGAAGCTGTCTTTCATTGAGCCTGACTGTTAGTTCATTTACTTCAGTGTTGCCACCAAATGGCAGAAGTGACTCTCCAAAATTTCAGACAGGATTCCTTCCCAGTCCCACCTGGAGATTACAGTCTGACCACAGGGTTTAAATAGGAACATTCAAAGTGCTGTTACATAGGGCTAAAATTGCAGCTGTTTTGCTTTCACCTCTGCTTCTTCTGTACTGCCAGGACCTAAGACCTTAGCATTACGTTCAAGCCTGGGTTTCTCTCTCCTTGAACTAACAATGAGCTGTAACCAGTGTTTGTTCATAAACAAGGTTTGTTCTGGAGTTTCTGGGTTAGGGTGATTTTCCTCCCTTTAATCTTTTGTTCCACATTTTTCTTTGAGTTGATGAGGAGGCAGGCAAAAACACCACTTTCGGAGTCTACCCTGGTAAGCCTTTGACATGCCCATTCCAGCAGCAGCAGGAACAACAACAACACCTTTATATATACAGTGGTAGCTTGGTACTTGAACAGCTTGGTTCCCTAACAAATCAGCTCCCGAATGCTGCAAACCCATCCGGTTTGCTGACGTTTTTTGGAAGCCAAACTTCCAACATGGCTTCCACAGCTTCTGATTGAGTGCAGGAAGCTCCTGAAGCCAATCAGAAGTCAGCCTTGGTTTTCGAATGGTTTCAGGAGTTGAACGGACTCCTGGAATGGATTAAGTTTAAGAACCAAGAGACCACCCTGACCATCTGGCTGGGTTGCCCCAGACCTCTGTTTCCAAGTGGACTGAGTCTCAGTCTCCCTGGAAACCAGAACTTTATTTTTACTGTTAGGGCTTATTGAGAGTTAAATGCTTAAAAATCCATCCAAATGCATTCTTCAGTTATTTAGATTATGCAGTCCAGATATTTGTTTTGATTTCCCATAATTGATCTCACATTGGTCTTATCCTAATTGGTATCACATTAGCAGGGCCTTTTTTTTCCAGCTGGAACTCGCGGGATCTCATGTGCCATGTAAATGGAGATGTATGTCCACACTTGAAGCTTATACATCATGAAAAAGATGTACATTACACATAATGTGTAATGTACTTTATTACTGCATTTTGGTACTCTTTGCTGCTAGCCTGATATGAAACCAGCTTCTACTAACTCCATTGAAATAAACACATGGAAGAGTCCTGGAAAGTTCTTTAATAATAATTGCAGGATGTAGCAAACCAAGACATTGGTAAAGGTAAAGGGACCCCTGACCATTAGGTCCAGTCGTGGATGACTCTGGGGTTGCGGCGCTCATCTTGCTTTACTGGCCGAGGAAGCCGACATATAGCTTCCAGGTCATGTGGCCAGCATGACTAAGCCGCTTCTGGCGAAACCAGAGCAGTGCACGGAAATGCCGTTTACCTTCCCACCGGAGCGGTACCTATTTATCTACTTGCACTTTGATGTGTTTTCGAACTGCTAGGTTGGCAGGAGCAGGGACCGAGCAACGGGAACTCACCCCGTTGTGGGGATTCAAACCACTGACCTTCTGATCGGCAAGCCCTAGGCTCTGTGGTTTAACCCACAGCACCACCATGAGCCAAATCAAGAGTCTCTTACTCTGAAGTAGTCCACTAGGGCAACTTGCTACTGAACTGGCTGTTCAGTTATTCAAATGTAAATGAGGACATCTGCTTAAATCATCATAGTACAGGGAATGACACGCCTTTGTAATCTCTCTCTTTCAAAAACATTCTTGGCAGCGCAGAAATGTATTTACTATCTTGCTTGACTACTGTATGCTGGTGATCTTAAAATTATCTTTATTGCACAGTGAATGCAAGATTATCTATGCTTCTTTCAAAGGCAGGCTAAGAGTGCAGGCCTAACCCTCCTGATCAGTGCTGCTGAGTTAGAATATAGCAGGTGTCATGCCTAGGCACCAGGCTCCACTGTTGAGGGTATGGATGAAATTATACCACTGGTGGTATCTCCACTGACAGTAACCAGTATAGGTCCCCAAAATAGGGTGTTATGGGGCTGGGGTAGAGCAGAGTCAGCCATGAATCTGCTGGATCCTAAACTAATCCATTCCCCTTAGAACAGGCTTCCTCAAACTCGGCCCTCCAGATGTTTTGAGACTACAATTCCCATCATCTCTGACCACTGGTCCTGCTAGCTAGGGATCATGGGAGTTGTAGGCCAAAAGCATCTGGAGGGCTCAGGTTGAGGAAGCCTGCCTTAGAAGGCTAGAACTTGGAGTTGGAGCAGCAAGAAAGATAGAAATGGTCCTCCCCTTTGCCCTGTGTGTTGCGAACAGGTAGGCCTTCAGATGCAGCAGTGAAACTGCTGTTCCACCCTGGTGTTCCTGGCTGAGAGATTCCTCTTCCTTACTTCTGTATGTAGCATGTTTTTCAACCTGAGTGCTGCATTCTCTTCCAGGCAACCTTTAGGCAACCACCATGCCAGAAGCAAAAGTGAGTGGAGAAACAAATGTTAATTTGCTCACACGTCCCTCTCTTTCCTTCATCCAGGCAATGAAGAAGCATTGTCACAGTTCAATGGCATATTCTAGGCAGGCAAAAACACACAAGAAGTGTGAAAAGCAGGACTAGTGAGGGGTGTGGTCTGGAAAGAAGGGGCATGATGAAGGAGGGTGTGTGGCCTGGGAGAAGTTCTGAGGGCCACATAGAGAGGACAGGAGATCAATATTTGGGCCCCAGGCCTGGGTTTCCCTATTCTTGGTCTATAGGTTTGCACTGCTCCTGTTTGATTTAAAGTTGAAGAAAAGATCAGCAGAATTCCAAACTTCACATGGCTCAAGTAGCTTCAGCAATCAATATCTGACGGTAAAATTTTTTCCATGTTTGCATTCCTGCTTTAGTCAGTCCTGTTTCCTGATAGAATTTCCAGAAGGTTGAAACAGGAACTACCTGACTGCCATTGCTGTGCTTTCCAAATTATTGGCAACGTTAGCTGAAATGTTCCCAAGATTATTTTTAATATTCAATCTAACTGATTTCTGGAAGAATACAGTTAAGTACCTGCCTTTATGCAATAGTTCACATAGCAAGGCTTCGTTGCGGTTTGGCCAGAATGCCAGAATAATGAAGATGGAAACCTGAGTCTGCTTCCTGAGAGATTGCACTGGTTCTCAAAAACACTGAAGTGGCTCTTTAGAGTACAATATAATATTGACTTTTAATATAATGTTCCTATTAAGAACCATTTCTTACAGATGGCAGATATTGTGAACCTGTGGAGTCCTGCAAAAATAGACAGAATCCAGCTCTACCAGTCGCTTGATGGTACGGGTACCATCCCAAGTACGGGTACCATCCCCCCGTGCTCCTGGGCTGCTTCGGGGGGGGGGGCATGCCACTTTGCCAGCGGTATAAGGTCATGAATATAAGCCTCACTTTAACTTTCCACAGTTGGAATTGGGGGGGGGGGGGAGTGTGGCTTATATATGAGCCAATACGGTATTTTGTGATTTTATATTCTGATTTTATTCTGTGAACCTCCCTGAGACCTGTGGGTATAGGGCGGTATATAAATTCAATGAATATATATATATATATATAAATATGAAAATGATAGCAAATAAATAAATAAATAAATCATTGCCCATTGCAACTATTGTGCTTTTGTGTTATAGTAAAGAGACATGGAGAAATAGTGATCAAAATAATCTATTTTCTGGTGGCTGAGGTAGGGGAGGGAATAGAGATTATTATTAAAAGATGCCCTAAACTAAGGACACATCAGTGAAGGTGACAGATCAGTATTTTTCTTTGTAAGTAAAGATTATTATTATTATTATTTTTAAAAAACCTTTCTCCAGCAGATTCATTACCTTAGCTTACCCCAATACTATATTCATTGATTGAGCTAGTGAAATGTACCAGACTGGAAAAAGACGCACACATTTATTTTGCTTAACTGGCTACTGCTTCTTTGCTTCTTACTCACCAGGAGCCAGATTTGTCTTGAGGCAATGTCTATTCCTATTGAAGGAGCCATAAAGTTTACTACCGCCAAGCAGTGACTTGCTCCATTTAAACATGATTCATTGGGAAGCCTGTTTTGCATCAGTTAACATGCAACATTCACACTTTTTGTTAGGGGGGATTCACTGCTAAGTTTTGTAACTGTCTCATTTTGGTGAGACAACTTCTGGAGTCACGAACCTGTTCAGGCACTTAACAAATGTGTGAAGGTACACAGAACATAAAGGGGCACTGGATAGTACAGGGGCTGTCCCTAATGTCCTCTTCTACTCCACCTGACCTTCCTTCACTGAATGGAAAGATCTGAAGAGGGATTCCAAGCACATACAGCTGCATTGACTTAGAAGACTTCCCATGACCATGAACCCTGGTAATGCAGGATTCCTGGCCATGGGGAAGATGCTAAGCATATTCACCTGAGTGGGTGAGGAATCCCCCCTCAGATATTCTCACTCAGTACTGGAACATCTGCAGGGCCACAATTTCTACATCCCTGAAACAGAGGGTAGCTTTTCAGAAAATCCTATAGGCATTGTTAAGCTTTTCTTCCAAGCAGGCCTGTGCTTGTTGTTAAGTACAGGAACCATTTCTTACAATGTTTGCCAAGACTTGCTACCCCAGAAAAGAAAAGACCTGGATGGGATAAACCAACATCTGTGCCAGTGCAATGCCACAAGGCATGATGTTCTGCCCCGCAGGAATGTTACAACAGCACTGCAAGCAACAGTGCCTAGGTCAATATGGAAGACCAGCATGTGCAGATTCTGTAGTTGCAAATGGCTCATGGAGCAGAATTCATTAAAATGTTCCCTCGTGATTAAGTTGCATCTGAAAGGAAAGGCACAGGAAAGTGTTTTCCTGGCTCAGACCCCATCACCTCAGGTCCCAGAAGAAGAAAGATATACAGAGTAGACTGTTCAGCTGGTTGCAACAGGAACAGGAGTGAAGCAACATGAATCGGTATCTGTGCTATAGTCAATGGTGAGAACAATGGATGTGGTGATCATGAGGAAGCATAAAGTCAAAAGAAAATGTGATCGACAACCAGAAAAAGTGGGGAATAGACTAGGGACAGTCTGGAAAAGGTTGGAAAAGAAAGGAAGAAGAGCAGATTCAGGGGATAAAAAGAATTTCAAACCATACTTGGGGAAAGTCTTGAAGCTTGCACCTTGCTCTAGAACAGATTCCTGTGGAGACTTAATAGTCTACAGTAATAACCTGCTGGAATGGACATCTCAGCAATTCATCATATTTCCCCAGTAACTTTGATATAAGAGACTCTCCTACAACATCTCCACCTTTCTACTGATTGTGTTCACTTATGCCAGTTTCTTTGACCGAACAGACAGTGCTACATATTGAGGCTAACTTCTGGCATCATCATTTAGTAAAGGTTAGTGAAACACTAACAGAAGTGCCTGGTGTGCTCTCGTCCATGGGGTCACGAAGAGTCGGACAAGACTAAACGACTAAACAACAACAACAAGTGAAACACTTAGGACAGCATTTACAATTGTTTCCAATTTCATCTATAAAACCTACCGCACATCCCACCCATTACGACTATCTCCAGGGCCAGCCATACTGTTACTAAGTCTCCTCCCGTGACAGATGCCAGGGGGTAGGGGTCAAGAACTGGTAGAGAACAGAGCTGTGTGTGCCACATAGCCTGACCTGCCCCTCTTAAGACAAACTTCTGTCTGTAGGTGCAGTGAAGAACAATGTCCTCTAGCCAGCACTGAAGTAAGGCCCCATCTATGCCATACATTTGAAATGGAATGGGAACACTTTAAAGAGCCATGGCTTCTCCCGAAGAATCCTGGGACTGCAGTTTGTTAAGGGTTGAGAGACTCATAGAGAATTGCTATGTGACCCCTATTCCCCTCAGAGAGCTTCTTCTTCTTCTTCTTCTTCTTCTTCTTCTTCTTCTTCTTCTTCTTCTTGTCATATTTATATTCCTCCTTCCCCCCAAGGCAGTTCAATACTCATTCAATCTGTTTAACATTCAATCTGTCTTGCTAAGGAACTCTAAGAAGCTCTGTGGCCCTGTGGATGGAATAGAGGTCTCCTCATAACTCTCAGCACCTTTACAAACTAAAACTCCCATGATTCTTTGGGGGAAGTCATGCATGACACCACCTTCAATGTATAGGGCAGATGGGGCCTAAGATTCAATGGCCTGTCTGGTATGTGGAATGGAAGGTGTGGAGTGCCATCTTGTCCACCTCAGAAAACAAAATGGCTTGACCTGGGCTGCTCCTGGCTGTCTTTCTCTAGCTGTCTTACTGTCATATAACAGAAAGGGCCTCCCCTGAAAGCATGTATAATTAAGCAGTTTCTAGAGGAATGGAGAATGTTTTTCAAATCATTGCTATTTCAATGACAGCCTTTAAGCATATTGTTTCAAGTCTTGATATCCAGCAGGCCAACTGCTGTTCCTATGGCCTGAAATGATATACACAGATGTGGCTCCTCCAACATATTAGTCAACCAAAAAAATGTTCTTATTTACAGGAAACACATTTTATCCAGGGAAGCAACAGAGAATAAAAGAACATGCCGAAGTTCAACGCTATGAAATGGGAGGAGACACACAGTAGTTGTTAATGGGGAACATGCTGTGAGATGTAAGATGTATATATATTTTCAAGGAAGGCAGTTTTTCTTCCGCCTTTCCATATCTCCACAGAGCTAAGAAACATTGTTCCCCAGTTCTCTGAATAAATTACTATGACTATGCATGAAAGGTACAGACAGACAGCTCATTGCCTTTTGGGATTTTTTTTTCCTGACGTGTTTTTTAACCAAATGAACATGTGGCAACAGCATAAAAGAGTAAGTTTGAATTCCAGAGATTCTGTTAAACCAACTGATCTACTCAGATAGTTTGGAAAGGTACCAAACTGACAGATGGGTTCCAAAACAACAGTTTTTAATTTGATTAATTAGATCACTTTTGAAAAGAAAGGAGGGGAAAGGCTGCTCAAGTTAATTTCCTGATTTCCATAATCTCCTCTCGAATAAAGGAGGACAGCTGAGGAAATAGCCTAGATAAATAGAACAAATATGATGCAATATTGTAGCAGAAGAAAGAGAGGTCAGATTTGTAGTGAATTCAGACTTTATGAGTTTTTGTTTTTTAAAGCGGTGAGCACTTAATGTTTCAGAAGAGGTGCAAAACCTATTGAATACATGGATGCATGGAAAAATTTCAGTAATATCTGAATGGCCAGGGGTTCGCCATTCCTGCTGTAATGGAAATCAAAGCATCTTTAAGAAGTGATGTCAACTAGAGGAAAAGAGTGTTTTAAGTATATCCTAAGAAGGTGTGTGTGGCCGGCTAGCTTGGGGAGTAGGAAGCTGAATAAAGCTTATTTGTTGAAAATATTGACAAGAAAATGGGACTTGAGCCAACTCACCAAATCACAACTTATTTCCCTTGATGCTGTCAAAGCTGTCTCTCAGTCTTGCCTGCAAGCAGTTGTGCGGAGACTTAATTTGTGACCTGCGCTCTCCAGTTATAGAACTGTAGTAGTCAGGATGAAATATTCCATGTTGATAGCAGCACTTTGAGATGTTATACTCCCAGGAACTGCTGGCAAGTTCCTGTCCTTGGACACTCCCAAGTCACACAGCTAAGGATGATTCAGTTGGCATTTTAAGGGAAACCCACTTAATTCGCACTTTGCGAAACAATAAGTGAACGAAAAATGGTATCTATCAAATCTGAATTTTGCAGTGCAGTTCTCCAGTCAAGTAATGTGCACAAACCAAAAGTCCAGGTTGACACACAAAGCCAAACCATGGCTTAGCACAGAAGAGGAAGAATTACAGAAAGAATGGAGACTCCATGAGCCTTTTCAGGAACCCTCATGCTGATCTGTTTGTCCTAAGCAATGGTGTGGCTAAGTGCTAAATGCACACCAGTTCTATGTATTGATTTCATTATTCATGGTATAATTGACTCAGCTGCCATTGCCAACATTTGTGATTTTTATCTGATATCCATTCATTTCACTTCTTCTGGAGATTCAGCACTGGCTATCTTTGCTGTTGACAACTCAGCTAGAACTTTTCTGTTTGAACCAGGGAGCACATATAAAACAATGACTGCATTTTCTGATGGCTCTTTAGTGGGTAAGTTTAAACGAGAAATGTGTTTGGGCTGAATCCATATTACATTTTTTAAAAATGAGTTTCTAGTAGACCCCTTTCTTTTGTGAAACATCGTTCAATAGTTGTTTCATTATTTCACAATTGTAGCAGTGGTTGGAATCAACATGCCTATTGGTTGGGTATACCCACTGGGATTTTTGGGTCTCCACCGTTGAACAGCTGACTTCCCTGGCTGCCATGCCACAAACTGCTTTTCAAAGTCCCCTCATTTTCAAAGGTGGTATGAGGTTGGTATTTGGGGCTGGAGGTGATGTTTAAGACACAGAAACCCAAAGCTCCCTTGGCTTTGAATAACTGCCTTTCTTTCTCTCGTTCCTGCCCAGTGGCTTTTTATTTTATTTTATTATTATTTTTTAGAAATGGGAGAGTACAAATAAGGCAGGAATTTCTTTGAGGAACTAAATGAACAAATTTGAGGCCATGCCATAGCACCATGGGCATGAATAGAAGATATTGCAGGTGAACCATAAGCCTAATGTCAATATTTAAAGGGGGCAAACAAGTCACTCCTACTCATTCAACAGCACAATTAATTCAGAAATCTGTCAACAGAGGTATAAAAGGAATGCCATTCTACATGGTTCGGGGGGGGCAGTTTGCCAAATAAATGTTTTTTTTCCACAGGATATGGACAATCTAATATTTGTACAGGATTTTGCATATTAAAATCCTTACTGTTATGTTGAAATCGCCATCATAATCCAAATAGCTTAACAAACAAAAATGGGGAAATGGAGTAATCAGGGGATTCTAGTGATAAAATCCACTTCGATTCAGCAACAATGTTCTCACACGAGAGCATGTAAAAAATGGGATATCCTGATGGGGACAGGATCTCTCTTTCCTCCCCAGGAACCCAAAGGGTGGCAATAAAGGGAGAGAGAAAATAAATATGGTCCTTCTTGAGCAATCCTTTAGTTTACACATACAAAGATAGTTTCTACAGTAATGTTAAATACAGGACATCTAATTCTTTCCCCTGTTTTATTTGTCTTCACCTCTTATGAGTTGATCTAGGAGTACTGAAATTTACAGGTAAAGAAGTCCGCATTCATTTAAATAGGATCTAGTGTTGTACAGTTAGCAACCTTACAGTCTATGAGATCATTGCTGGCGTGAAAAGTAAGGTAAATATGATTACTGGATTTGTGTGTATATATCTCCTGTCTCTTTCCTTGTATTTCATAATTCCTTAGGGTCTTGTTATCCTATGATAGCTACACATGTCCTAGGGTTACTAGCATTTATATATTTTCATTCTAACATCTGCCCTGTGGGCTTGGTTGCTGTGTTTAATACCTTCCTCAGTGCCAGATGACTGGCCTTACTTTTTCACCATGCCACTATAAACCATCCTAAAAGCAGAGATGGTTTTAGGGTAGTGTGACAGGTTTGCCTGCACTAGGCCAAGCTGAGAGGAGGTGCTGCAGGAGGTGCCACAGCAATGATGAGCAATGGAAGGTGAGAGGCAGGAAACTCTGGATTTTTGTGCCACACAGGGTGCCAAAGTCTGCCCCTGCTCCAAGGATCTGTGCTCCTGACTTATCTAATGGAGCAGTCTTGAAGACAATCCATGAAACTGTTTTGCTGGAATAGAAGCATGATGGAACTACTTCAGTGGTCTGTTATTTACAGCCAGGTTCAGCCCAAATGACTTTGAACAAGTTGTTCTCTCTCAGACTCAATTACCTACATGTAAAATACATCCAATGTGAACAGTAAACTCCCATCTTATAGAGGTTTGTTAGGCTACAGGGCAGAAAGATACCAATAACTTCCATGATGAATGTGTGCTAACAAAAACAACAAGCCAAATAAACGTTCTTCATGATATAGCCTCTGTGCACCACAACCCTCAATCATAGAAAGAAGCTACTGTAAGCCCTGCAGTTTTACCTTTACTGCACCTTAATTTTTAGTCTTCAATGAAGATGCCCATTACATCATTTTTACATGCTTAATTGATCCTGAATCAATTGTCTAGATACAATGCTGCATGGTTTAAGATTAAACGTATGTTTTATTACTTTGAAATATTCTAATGACTTCATTTTAATTTTTATTCTGTTGGCATGCATTGCCTTGCCATAATTGAGTATAAATGGAAATTAATATGCAAGCAATTATTAAAATAAGGTCTGTGTCTATTCACTTAGAGGTAAGCAAAATACAGATTGACAAGTTAAAATACAGGTGGAACATTGTTTTCTTGTACTATAAATTCCCAGGTGTTAAATGGTTTGAAAAGTAGGAAAACAAATTTGTAAGGTGGGAGTTGGGGAGACAGGATCTGGCCTTGGGGGGACTATAAGAATTGGCTTACTGATGCTGATTCTTCCGAGTCGTGAAATAAATCCAGGAAGTGGGTTTCTCAGCTTACTAGTAGTTGTCAATTCCAAATATATCAGACTGTTTTATTTTTCTTTGTTTACCCTCTCTGCATTTCTTTTGCCATCTTTTTCTAAAACAGAAAATATACATGTCAGCTCCAATTACTGCTGCTGTCGAAAAATCTCCAGTTACAGCCAGTTGTAGATTACTTTCTTATGGCTGTGGGATCAAATTGTAGATTAATAGTAATGGTGTGATATCCCAAGTCACTTGATTCCAAGGTATGTATAACAAAAGCCATCACCACACACAGTGTCCCTGTCTTTATATTCTGCTGCAAAGTTTTAGCTCACGGTAGTAATGGCACTGCCAGTAGTGATGTATGGAAGTGAGAGCTGGACCATAAAGAAGGCCGATCGCCAAAGAATTGATGCTTTTGAATTATGGTGATCAAACCTATCCATTCTTAAGGAAATAAGCCCTGAGTGCTCACTGGAAGGACAGATCGTGAAGCTGAGGGTCCAATACTTTGGCCACCTCATGAGAAGAGAAGACTCCCTGGAAAAGACCCTGATGTTGGGAAAGATGGAGGGCACAAGGAGAAGGGGACGACAGAGGATGAGATGGTTGGATAGTGTTCTCGAAGCTACCAGCATGAGTTTGACCAAAATGCGGGAGGCAGTGGAAGACAGGAGTGCCTGGCGTGCTCTGGTCCACGGGGTCACAAAGAGTCGGACACAACTAAACGAGTAAACAACAACAACAAGTAATGGCACTGAATTTCATTCAAGCATTTGTATCCTAAATGTCACAAATCTCTCTCTCTCTCTCTCTCTCTCTCAAGCCTGTTTCAAATTGTGATCCTCTGAAATTTGGACGCGAGTCTGAATGGACCCCAAAATGCCCAGCTCCTACCACGAGCCCTCATCATCCTGACTATCCTCTTCCTTTGACATTTATTTAGTGGTAAAGGCTAGAAAAAGGTACTGCTGTAGGATCTCTGTGAAACTGCAAGTACACAACAGCATTCAGGGGCCACTGAGAACAATGTGAAATGTTGTTGGTATTGGATGCAGAGGTTCCTAGGTCACATTGCACTGCCTGTAACATCAGAAGCATGATGGGACTTTAGCTTAAAATGCAGCCAATTAAAATGACTCATAATCTGAAGATCAGTTACAAAATAAATCTTTTTAACTTTCTTCACTCCTAACCAGGCTTGGAGCGAGTCGTCAGGAGAGTTCTAGAGTTACTACAGAATTCTGCCTTTTAAAATCAATAAAGGCTTTAAAATGCCTGAGAAATCCTACAACTTGTTAACTTGACAGTTTGACCTGAAAGTGTTAAACTGAATTTTCTCACAAGTCTGCTTTCAAATTCTTCAAATGTAAATGAAGACAGAACAGTTCTATAACAGGACTATACCACCTCCAAAAAGGTTTGGCTCACTCAGTTTCCAAATAGATAGTATTGTGATCCATTAAACAGAAATGAGACAGATCTGGTTTTCGTAACCCCCAATCCAATTCAAAGGCATCTAGCACAACACCTTTTGCAGCTATCCATCTGAAATTTGACAGTATCCCTCTACATGTAAAAGGCTACTGTGCCTAGAAAATTCATCAAATTATGACAAAATATTTATAATGGCATTTACCTTAACAAAAAAACTTCAGAATTCAAGGGCTACTTGCACATACGCAAACAACCTCCTCTGCACCTATTTGTCTGACATTTGACATGCATCATCCACTTGGAAGGGGATATTAAGCCTGCAAATTTCAGTCAGTTTTGCCACAAAGCAAAAAGTCCATAACTATGTGCTGATTTCCTCTAATAGTCAATGGGGAGACAAGTGAGATTCTGATTCAGACCCCATGTGTAGCTACAGTCCTCCGTATGGGTCTGAGAAGAATCAACCCACTTTTTGGAGCCCTCTAGTTTTTATTTACTTGCATTAATACATTTTAGACAGCTTTTAAAAATGTTCATGGTAGCAAAGATACTTAACAAGCTTGCAATATGTTGCTATTCCATGCACAACATGGAAGGGTTTAACCTATCCAGGCTGCAAGGTGGCAACCTTAAGAACCAGCCATGGATTTCTATCTACAGTGGTACCTCGGGTTAAGTACTTAATTCGTTCCGGAGGTCCGTTCTTAACCTGAAACTGTTCTTAACCTGAAGCACCACTTTAGCTAATGGGGCCTCCAGCTGCCTCCGTGCCTCCGGAGCACGATTTCTGTTCTCATCCTGAAGCAAAGTTCTTAACCCGAGGTACAATTTCTGGGTTAGCAGAGTCTGTAACCTGAAGTGTATGTAGCCTAAAGAGTATGTAACCCGAGGTACCACTGTATTCAGAGAATGTATTTAGCTAGTGAAGCTGAATTCACACCAGCCAGTCCTGAAGACAGATGAAAATGCTAACAGCTGTTTGAAAATTCAGGGAAGCACATGTTCAAGCTCTGAACCACAACTTGGTTTTTTTGCCCACTGTGTCCCTTTTAATTGATGAAGTGACACATTTAGAATTTAATTCCAACATCATTTCTGTAGTGAGTGTGTAAAAGTAAGAACAAGTTGTTCCATAGAAGTCTATGACGTTAATAATAATGTGTTAATTTAGGAAATAGCAGAGGCAACATTACATTTCTCCAGAGGGAAACAACTTGAAAGAAAGGCGTGAAGGTAGAAGAGAAGTGAAAAATCAACATTATGAATAATATGAGTTTTCTAGACTTTGAGACTCCCTGCCTCAGGATCAGGATGCATGCACAGATCTAAGCACAACTTTGGTGCTTGAGAGAAAATACTGGTCATGTGTTGGAGAAGAAGGAGAGAAAGGGAAACATTTCCTCATTCCTGTATCACTGGCACTGGATTAGATCCAGAGTTGCATTTCCAAAAATGGATGGACGCATTGGATTCATGGAATGGATTGAAATCCTGTAGAGGCAATTCTTGCAGATTCCCCCTCCTGCCTGCAGCATCATGCAATTCTCCAGAGCATATTTTCATGGGACTGCAAGGAGGATAGAGGAATCAATATCAGCCCCTTCCTTCTTTCCTAGCGAGAGTGCCCCATGAGTTTAGCTTCACTCACAGGAATTCTGGATCCAAGCCACTGTCCCTAATACTGCCAACCATTTGTTTGGCAATGTGTATGGTGTGCAAAAGTGTCCAATGTGTACCCCTTTGCGTGCATGGATCTAATTTAGAACAGTGGCCCATAAGCAGAAGCCAGTTTCCATGCACAGATCTCTTTTGCTGCACTGAAATCTGACTCGGAAATATTTTTTTTGAAAGACAAAAATACAATTTCATTGTGATTTAAGTTAATTCAATAAGGTCCAGGATCAACATATTCAATACTTTTACACTTTGTTTCTCCTCCCCTGCCCCCAACTTCTTAAATCCAACAGTACCCATTGCTTGGGAATGCTATAAAATTGATCATAAGGAAATAATGGATTTTATTTTTTTTATTTTTTTACAAGCAAATTGAAGCTTGTAGAGTTGGCACTATAGGAAGCTGTGTAATTCCTTTGGTAGGATCAAACAAAGACAATTGCCTGCAAAATGTGTTGGTGTTGAGTGTTGTCTCTCAACCTTTCATATGTAATCTAAATGGTTTGTGACAACCATTGTACCTGATTTGCCAGCCTCTTTGAGTAAAATATTAGAAGTGTGGGTGGCATGAAGTCTTCCAGGGATTTGGACAGTGGTGTAACAGAGGGGGCAGGTTTTACCTGTCTCAGATCCTCATATAAATGTGAAGCATCACTGTAGTATACCTTCGTGGTATAAAGAGAGGACCACACCTTATCTAATCAGGACCCCAAAGTTGCTGTCTTTCAGAACATCCCATCTGTCAGGACCTCTGTACATGCTCTGAAATCCAAGACTCTGCTTAAGCAAGGAAATTGTAAGTTGCTAATTTAAACTGAGCTTTGTTTCTCATTTGCAAGTCTATGCAAGTGCAGTTTTGATGCCTTTCCATTTCCTTCCTTTCCCCCCTTCCTTTCTTATTCTCTAGTAAATTTCCATATGTTTTTACATTTTCCTTTATTGGTTTTTAAAAGGCTATTTTCTGGAACTTCTCACTAAAATCATCCCCACATGCTAGATTGCATGCTTGCAAATCTACCTCTTTGCATTCTAAGGATAGTTCACAAGCTTTTCTTAAGTTCTGGCTTTGAGAAACTAAAGCTCTTCTCTTCTTTCTCTTCCTGCCCCCACCCCAAGCTGGACTGAGGCAAGTTATTGGCAGTAAAGACACTCTCCAAGCAACTGGATCCCTTAACTGGAAGCTGCCTATCATAATTTTGGGGGAGGGGAAACCCTTGCAACAATCTGCCCGCATAAAAAGAACCAGATCCGTCACAAATGGAGGTCCATTTGGAACAGATTTTCACTTGCAAGTAGGGAAAAAACCCTCCTTTGCCAATGGTGATGGCATGTGTATGTGTGGAACAGTTATTTTAATCCTGTCCTCCAGATCAGTACGATAAAGTAGCCAAGCACCAAGCTGAAAATATAGTTGCAGATCAAGTGATGCTTCTGCAGGAAACCGGGGGGGGGGGGGGGGGACATTTTGGTTGCAGACAGGAGCCTCAAAATGTGGATGCCATCCAGCATTCAGAAGGACAACTCACAACTTGGATTGCAAATATGAGGCACCGCTATTATTATCTTCCAGACATTTTAATAGGATTTATTCACATAATAATTTTTAAATTAAGATTGGCTACTCTTTGTCGTGACATTTCCTGAATGAATGAGACTCCCCTTCATAAGTTTCTGTAGCTCAGCATCTACATTTCAGTGACTTCATCCTGTGCTCCTTATGTTGAAAACCACATGCAAGGGGAAACATGTGTAGATCCTTCTTATCTGATCACTGCTCCCCCTTCTTAGCTGATCAACAGTTGGGTGAGAAGAACTGGACCCACCTTTCAAACTACACTGCAGCTATGTGCTTGCTGCCAGGATAGTGCTAAATGTCATTTTTTTCAGAACTACAGACTTCCCCAATATTGACCTCAGAAGAAAGCATTACAAGCTGTTACAGTGTATGTATCGGAACCCATTAAAAAAGTCACCAGAATGTGTACTTCCAAACCAAGGAATAATTTTTTCTGGCAACCACTGGTGGTTCTATATTAGTGCTTTTCAAAGTGTGTTCTAGAAAACTCTGGGTTCCTTGGACATTCCCGTTTACCTGGTGCTCCAGAGAAGCAGTGTTTGTTGCCTTGGTGCAGTCATGGCCCAGCTCCAAGAAGCATATTTTCTTCTCCTCACAACTGTTGGGGGCCATGCTGGCTTGATGCCAAAGGCCCGTTGAAACAGGCCAACCAGGGCACAGCTGGGGTGAGGCTGACCCAGCCAAAGCTGACTCCACCTTTGTGGTATAAAGAGAGGGCCACATCTGGAGGTTCTCTCCCTTACAGCAGAAATTGTTGTGGGATCTCTACTAACATCTGTAGTCAATAAAGTTGTAGCCAATTTCGACCGAATACAAATGTCCTGTGTCTTATTTCTATGGTTGGCGCCTCACCAGGCTGCAGGCATCATGCACCTGGGCATGCAGTTTACCATGGGGTGCTCAATGAGAAGACCAGAAATATAAGGCAAATCCTGATCTCCCTATCAATGTAGAGCCACAGAGCTTGCTGGGTCTATTCCAGAGTGTGTTCCCTGTTCACATGGTGTGACGATAAACCCATATGCTTCGCCAGTGCTTCATGTGATTTCTCTGCATCTTAGAAGATGTCCTAGGATCTTCTAGGAGACGCTAATGTTCCATGGTCAGCCAATGTGAACACAGTTAATGGAAAATTGAAAAGCACTGTTCTAAGTGAATCACAATACTTTTGATTCCGTAAAAGTGAGGTTTTATACTTCTTTGAAACTTTTTATTGTTTTGAGGGGGGAAAGTAGATAATTCTAAGATGTGTCTCTCTCTTTTTTTACTTTCTTGTCTAAACAGAAATATTGGATAGTGGATTAAATCTATGAAAAATGAGACAACATTTCATTTCTTCTTTCCTAGATACCTGGGGATATCTAAATATGATATAACAATGATAATGATAATTTGTTGGCTGGGTGATATATCAATCATCCTGGTAGGTGAGAGAAAGATGAGTAAAAGCTGGCAAGGGTTCGTTGATTGCATTCTTCCAATATTAAAGCACTCCAGCCACACAAAACACAAAGGAGTAAACCCTAAGAGGATAAGCAGACATGCACATCAAAAACATTGATATGCTGACAAGCTTGAACCTGTCCGTCATATCTGAGCTTTACTCCTTCCTGAGAAGCACTGTGATACAAAGCAGGGTCTGGAAGTTATTGGCACTGTTGAAGAAATCCCATGGGGAAAAGTCAGTCTACCTTCTCCGCAGACACAGGACATGCTTGCCCATATATATATATATATATATATATATATATATATATATATATTCTTGTGGAGAAACGACATAGTGCAGACTTATAGCTGATGAGAACTGAAATATTAGAGGCATTTCTGAAAGCCTGTGAACACATTTTGCTTGCTCCTCCTCTGTTATTTTTATTTTTTGCTTCTTAATACAGCACAGGATTAAATAATTAAATTCAGGCATATCCCTTGTTTCCTTGATCTGTCAGATGTGTGTTTCTCCACCCACAGCATCCAGTGATATGGAGCAGGGAAATGTTCAACACAAGGATATCTAGAAAGCAGGGCAAGTATTACTGCATGCTCCAGAGGGAAATAATTTAGGAATATGGGGAACTTCTTTTATACCGAGCCAGAGACCATTGGTTTATCTCACCAGCTATCATCTACAATGTGACTTTTTTGATGCATCAGCTTTATGATGTCCCAGAACAAAGACAGCTGGCCTCCACACAAAGGGACTATACTACTCATGTGAGCGAGAAGCCACAGCCCCCTATGGATGCACTCTGTCTACTAGTGACGATAAACATTTATAATTCCTGTGCTCCTGTTAAGTGGATGTAGATTTTGCCCTGAATCATGATCCCCATCCTTTACATTTATATAACATATTCATTCATGCATTGGAATATTTAGTCATAGAACTGAATGTCATGGACTGGCTGGATGCAGAGGAGTGATGGAAGACACCAGTCAGGGAACCCCTAGGGAACCCCCAGGGGAAGATGGCTCAGAGCCGGGGAATTGGTGGTGGGATGACAAAGAATTATTAGCAATATCCTTCCAGGGTTTCAAGCTGAGAGAGATTCCTAGCCCTACCTGGAGATGCTGGGGATTTATTATTATTATTATTATTATTATTATTATTATTATTATTATTCCCCACTCATATGACTGGGTTCCCCCACTCTGGGTGGCTTCCAGCACATATAAAAACATAATAAAACATCAAACATTAAAAACTTCCCAATACAGATGTCTTCCCAATACAGAGTTGCCTTCAGATGCCTTTGGAATGTTGTTTAGTTTTTTTTTTTAATCTGTTTGACATCTGATGGAAGGGCATTCTGCAGGAAGGGTGCCACTGCTGAGAAGGCCCTCTGCTTGGTTCCCTGTAACTTCACTTCTCACAGTGAGGGAACCACCAGAAGGCCCTTGGAAGTGGACCTCAGTGTCGGGGCTCGACAATCGAGGTGGAGATGCTCTTTTGAATATACTGGGCCGAGGCCAGGACTCTCTTGCATGCAAATCATTGCACGCACTCACTGAGCCGCAGCTGCTCCCATAGCTTGGCATGGGAAATGCTGTCATTAGTAGCAGTTCCACATTCATTGTGACAGGGATTTCCATTTAATTTTCTTCTAATGGGTGGGGGAGATGGGGACAACATTTAAAAATAAACAAAACAGCGGTGTCTCCTGTTCTTGCTTGACAGACCTATAAAAAAGCATCTTGCCATTTAACTGAGCCACAAAAGTCTACTTTCAAATTAAAACATTATGAAACAGACTCACCATAATTTCGTATTAATAAGCACATCTTTGAAGAATTAACTGTGCTATCACTTACATACACAGAGAGAAAGGGGAGGCAGGCAATTCAACACAGTGAAATGGTATGAGGATGGAAAGAATTCTCCAGTCTTGAATGGCTCATGCCATGACCCCAGGTGCAATTTTGAGAGGGGGCACAAATAGGTGCCCCCACAGCAGACTCCTTCATCGGAGCCTGGCTCTGCACCAGAGGGAGCTCTGCCTTGGCGGCGGCACTTGTGCCTGACGTAGCTCTGTCCCAGGTCAAGCCTGACCCTGGGGGAAAGAGCAGGCAAGTGGGAGGTAATGCTGCTGCCCACCCTCCTTGCCTGGGAGGCATCTTACGCCCGGCTACAGTAGCTCTGCCACCGGTCAGGCCTGACCCGGAGAGCAGGAGGTGAGTGGGCAGAAGCTTCCTCACCCCTCTCCTACCCTGAACTGTAGTGCATGGAAGAATGCCCCTTTCCGGGCATTGCATGCATAGGCTCCACTGTTGCCAGTCATAAAATGATTTCAGATACAATTTACCGTATTTTTCGCTCTCTAAGATGCACCCGACGATAAGACACACCTAGTTTTTAGAGGAGGAAAACAAGAAAAATAATATTCTGAATCAAATGTTGTTGAAGAGGAAGGAGGAGGGAGGATCAGCCTAAGGCATCACAACAAGAGGCAGCTCTCCCTCTTGCTGTGCCGGGTTCAGCGGAGCAGCGCAAAGCCTCTTCAGCGAAGCAGGAGGAACGCTCCCACTTCACTGAAGAGGCTTTGCATGGCTATCCCTGAAGCCAGAACAGCAAGAGGGAGAGCTGTGCAGCCTGCATTCACTCCATAAGACGCACACACATTTAGGTGGGAAAAAGTGCGTCTTATAGGGCGAAAAATACGGTAACAATTTGCAATGACAAAATGTGAGATTAAAAAGCTGACGGGTGGTTTTGCGCTGAGCTTACATCAGCACCAGTTTTGACAATACCAGTCATTTGTTCCTATTCTATACTTCTTCCTTCTTTTATTCAGTGTTGAAGATAGGACTGCCAACAGCTGGGGTGAAACCTTATACTGCTCTGCTCACTATAGAGCCAAAGATTGTTCGTTATTAGATGTGTGGTTCATTGTAGAGCTGTCGCACCATGAAATATCAGCAGTGGTGGCTGATGCCCTCTGGAAATTGTGGGACAGAAGGGAAGAAGGTAAGTGGAGTCAGAGCAAATGACAGCAAGAACCAATGAATTTTCGCTTTGTCCCCATCCTCCCTCCTGCCGAGTTCTACAAGGCCAAAACTGAGACTAATGAGGAGGAAGCTGACAAGCAGTGCCACCCCCTGGACAGGAAGCAGCAAGGCAGATAGGTGGAGGCTGGCTGATGGCAGACTGAGGTAGTTGGAGCAGTGCCCCATTTGCCCAAATGGCCCAGCCTTCACTGAGTATTGGAGCCCTTCAGTACTCACTCACAGCTAATGTGAATTGCTGGGCAAGACAGTTCGTTGAAAGAGGATTTAGAATACCCCTGTGGGTAGGGGAGGAGATCACCTGACATCATTGGGCAACTCCCTGTCATACTTGGCCTGCAAGGGATGGGGAAATTAATGTCCTGGCCCACCAGCCAGATTCCATTTCCTGCTTTAAACTTTAAAAACAGGTAATCCTGCTGCCTATAGTCTGGTGGAGCTAGAACATATCACACAGTTTGACCAAAATGCAGAACATTTCCCCTGGGAGCAACAGGACTTGATGTTCTCTCAAACTCAGGGGGAATTGTACAGAAAATAAAATAAAAGCATGTCTAGCCCCAGGTTTGTTTGTTTGCTTGCTTGCTTGTTTACATGGGGGAGCCATGTTTTCTTGTGGTTGCCTGTTTTCAAAAGGAAATAAATATCTTAGGAGGACCAAAAGTAGTGCTGCAAACTTCAGACCACTTCAAAAGTACATTTATTTGTTCATTTTTACCTTAGTGCATCAGCATAGATTTTTAACAGATTTCCTCTTTAAAATCCACAGGATGGATTTGGTGCCATCCTTATGTTTAGCCAATGGTGCATGATGCTGAATCTCTTTATAGTTCAATCTAACTCTGAGGGAAGCAAGGGACTGAACTTTGGGAGTTTGTAAAACTCTCCACTGACCTCGCCTGTGTTGCCATAACTCCTAGCAGCCACAAACAGGCTGTTGTCATTTTTCTCCCAAAAGCTCTTGTTACAAGGTATGTGTCTGAGTCCCTACATATGTGTCCAGCACTCACCTATGCACACTCCCAAGAGGTTTAGGATCTTTTGCTGAAGTTAATACGTGTTATGCTCCACAAAGTTCACACGCAAGAGGAATAAAGCAGGCTTGGTTTATTACATGAACAGAAAGAGACAGTGTACCGGGATGCTATTTTCAATAGCAAGGTTAGAATCTAAGGGAGAAGGAAATCATACAGCATAAACACACCTTAATATGAAGAGTTAAAAAAAAAAAAGACCCCTAACTATCCCCAGAGCCTGGAGAGTGACAATATTCCAAAGTACCCATGCTCACAAGAAAAAAGAAAGGGCTCAACTCAACTTCGAAGCCTCATGGAACAAAGTGAGGGATGCAAAATCTGGACCTCCTGCAAGAGTTAAATTCTTCCCTTAAAATCCCATACAAACCAGGCAACAGAGATCTCTCACCCATTCTTTTGGTCCAGGTCCAGTGGGGTATGAAGCTGGTCCTTTTTTTGCAGAGCAAACAGGGGGGCCCATTGCTGTTTTGAGCTACCTAGCCATTGAAAATCTAGGGTTTTGGTAGTCTTTTAAATCAATGCAACCTTACGGAGAAGAGAGGGGTCTTTGGGGGTGAGTGCCAAAATATATTTATTCCTTTCTTCCATTATTTCCTATTTTGCTACCTCTACCTAGTTACCTTGTATGTTTCTTGAATCCTGTGTTTTAGCTACAGGAGATGGTAATTAAAGTTGGCTGGTAGCGCAGGATTGCTGATCTTTCCTTTAGGCATTAACTCTGGATATTTACTCATAACTGCCAGGACATGCAGAAGATAAGGACTAGTACCAGATAATAAGCTCCTTATTTTATATCAGGTTATGCCAACTGCTCTATCATGATCTATGACAATGAACCATGGGGGGGAATCGTATTTCTGAACACCCTTAGTCTATCTGGTGCAATGATACAGAGTTGCTTTGGCAGGGGCTTCTGTGGAGAGGGGGAATGGTGGCGGACAGCCAGGAGCACCAAGACGAGTTCTAGACTAGATGACCCCCACGGTTCCCTTCCAGCTGTACCATTCTGCGATTCTGTGCCCCTTGCAGGCGGCGTGGCCCACGTGGGCGCATGAATCGCAGAAAGGCGGGCGCGCTGGAAAAGGGACGGCAAGTTAAGTTGCGCTTTTGCGCGAAAGGGGATCTCCCCACGCCGCTCGCGCGCTCAGCCAATGGGCAACCGAGGGGCGCCCCTTCGACGTCTCCTCCCGCGAAGCTCAGTCCGCCGCGCGCTCCCCTCCGCCTCCCAGAGCCGCCCACCAGGCAAAGGAGAGCCGCCGCTCGCGCCTGCTTGCAAACGCGCCGCGCAAGACGCAGGAGGCAGAGAGCCAGCGCGGGGCATGCTTGGCGCGGGGCGCGCTCCTCTTGCTCGTCCCGAGACGCAGCAGCTGCGGAGGCAGCCGGAGGGGCAGAGTCCGTCCCCGGGGCAAGAGTTTGGCTGCGGAAGCGCCTCGGTGGGGAAGTAGGGGGGAAAAGAAAGAAAGAAAGCCCCGAGCTCGCTGGTGCCTCTTGTTTCGAAGTGTTCAAAGAGAGAAGCGCCGAAAGGACAGAAGCGCTCCAAGTTCCCTGTTCTGTTACCCTGCTTTCCATTTCTTCGCTGTTCACTTGGCTCTTCAATAAGAGTTCCTGGATTTACTGCCTAACAGGGGTGAGGAAAACAGAGAATAGATCTTGGGAAGGATTCCTGAGCTCCCGTTTTGTTTTGTTTCCCTCCCCATTTTTTTAAAAAAATCTTAAGATGTGTATCTATTTCCCGCCCCTTCTTCTCCTCACATCCCCACTTTCCCCGGATTGATGCATCTCAGAACTGGGAGTTGCAGAACCAGGAAGGAAGACTGCTGAGCTCGGCTCAAAGCGCGCACCTTCGGGGTGGGGTGTGAACTACGTTTGCGCGCAGCTCTGGAGTCCACGGAAGAGAGGAGACCCAGAAAGGCGCTCGAGGCGGGGGCGTCGGCGGGGGTGGGGTGTTGCTCGGGCAGGCAGGCGAAGCGCCCGCCCGTGGCACTAGCTGTTCTTTGCTATTCGTCGACAGGATGGATCCTGCAAGCAACAGTGTCTGACACTCTTGGCCAACAGTAGGTAATCTCTCGCGCGCTCTCCACCTCTTGCATGGCTTGCTGCGCCTCCCGAAGGCAATCTTGCTGAAGGAGACTCCTCCTGCCCCGTTGTCAAACAGCCTCAACTGCTTTTGTCATTATATTTTGTTTGAAAGAGAGAGAATAAATTGCACAAGCTAGTGGACTTGCGGTTGTTGCTTTGGAACGATTAGAAAGGATTGGAACTTTGTCTGGCTTAGTTTGAATTTCACAATCCGCCCCTTTGTTGTTGTTGTGTTTGAAAGGTCGGGATGAAATGTGGAATAGAAACTCACTTTCTAGAGATGGAAGTGGGGCTTTCTCCCTCCCCCCCTCTCTTTTTCTTTCTCTCTCTTTTTCTTTCCTCTCTCTTTCTTTCCCCAAGGGATATATCGCTGTAATGACTCAGTGAATTAAGGACATTCTTCTCTAATGAGAAGCATGTGCCCTCCAAATGAAGCTAGGAGTGGAAAGCACATCCAGCTCAGGTATCCCTTAAACAGTGTAGCTCTCAGGCACATCACCTTCAGCTGCCCTGGGAAGGGCTGGGGAAATAATCAGCCTTCCTTCCCTCACCACCTACTCGTTCTCCCGCCTCCAGGAGGAAACCTGAGGCCACCTTGGGGGATAAATCCTTGGACTTGATCCCACCACAGCCCCTGCCCAGACAAAAGGCACATGCAGGATGGAGTGTCATGTCATGAAATCATCTGCAGAGGGATCGACACAAGACGGTCCTTTGCCCATCCAGAAGTTAAGCTCTCTCTGACTTCACCCTGTCTGGTCGCCCAGATTCAATGTGTCTTCCTCTTCATCAACAGCACTGTGTTTATATATAGCCCTTTAGAGTATTCAGAGCCTTCCTAGCACCTCATACATTATCTCAATAATCCTGCTTTCTTGACCCTTAAGGTCTCTGCCTAGGTAATAACTCTAAACAATCCCTAGGGGGCGGTGGGAAACAGTACGAATGCTGAGTTGGAATGGGGCAAGCAGGATTTCAAAGCAATTTCAAAGCAGTAATTTCCCGTCCTGTCTTACGTTTCCTCTTTTTCTCTCCTTTTCCCTCAACTTCTCTGTTAAAGAGAGCAAGGAAGATGTTTGGGGTTGCAGAATGTCCCCTGCAGATGCAGAGATGCTTCTAATAATCCAATTCAAGCACATCATCCACCAGTTTGTACCACTTTGCCAAAGTTTTCTACCCTCAGGGGCACACATCTAGGGCAGTGTTTACATGTGGCCCTCAGAGGGGTGGCTGTCAGTGTGGCCCTCAAGCTGAAAATGGAGGGTCGCCCCAATTTAAGCCAAGAACTCTTTATCCCTGTCACATGTTAGTGCCTTTGCACATTGCCATCACTTATAGGCCACTTTTCAATAGGAGAGCTTTGGTAATTAGATCCAAGTATTATATTCATTCTGTTACTTTGGTACCCTTGGAATTGCTTGTTCAGTGCTTCACTGGTTTTATAGAGTTGCAGGCTTGGAAGAGATCAAAAAGCATCTAGCTCAAACCACTTTCCCTCTCCACAGAGCCTACCTCCACAGAGCTTAAATTAATATTTCAGTTATTTCATTTATTACAGTTGCATCCCACGCTTCTGCTGATGAGCTCAGAGTAGTGTATATAGATCACCAGCTTGCAAGGGCGATTGGGGGTCCAACATGATGAGGGTGACATCACATGTGATGCAACATCCTGATGTAACACATGTGACGTTGGGAGGAGCTGAGAGAAGAGCCAAATGTGGCGGCTGCGAGGCTTCAATGGCCAGTCACTCTACCTCCTCCTGGCTCCACCATCAACAGAAGGCTGCTTCCAACCTCCTTCTCTTCCATGGCAGCAGGAGGAAGAGTTTGCCACTGGAGCTGTGCCACACTCAGCTCATCATTGGGCAGCCCTGACCCCTCCCAAAAAATATTAGGGGGGACAAAACAGCTCAGCCCCCAGGAGCTGGCATCCCTGAGCCTCTGAGTTCCAGTGACTTGCCCACTAATTAATCTTTATAGGTCGGAGGCAAGTGTACAGTCATACCTTGGATCCTGAATGCCATGGAACTCAGACTTTTCGGCTTCCGAACACCGCAAATGCGGAACTGTTTGTTCCGGTTTGCAAACACTCTTTTGGAACCTGAATGTCCAGCGGGGCTTCCACAGCTTCTGATTGGCTGCAAGAGCTTTCTGCAGCCAATCAGAAGCTGCAATTTGGTTTTTGAATGTTTTGGAAGTCGAACGGACTTCTGGAATGGATTCCATTTGACTTCCAAGGTACGAATTTAAAGCTTTCTAACTAGAATGGTAGTTATTCACTGTTGATTGTATTTTACTGCTTGTTTGTGCCCTTCTAACCACAACACCCCCTCTGATGTAGACTGGATCTCTGCTTGTGTCATAATGTGGTCTGCTGCTTTTCAACCCATGACCTCTCTTTACGCATCCTCTGTTTTTTGCTCTCCTGTGCACCAAGCCCAGATTCCTAGACTTGACTCTTATCTAGCATGCTACTTGGCTTCCTTCTATTGATCACCGCTTTTCAAAGTCAACATCAGGTTGGCTAGAAACAAAGGGGAAACGGGCTCCTGTAACTCTTAAAACAGAGCTTTCCAAATTTTTTCATGTTGGTGACACATTTTTTGGACATGCCTCATTTCACTATACAGTAATCCAGCTTTACTATCAAACCGGAGGCTAAGCTAACCCCTTTCCAGCCCTGGGAGGAGTGTGGGGAGCATTCGCGTGACACACCTACACACTGTAGCCGACACACTAACATGTCACGGCACACATTATGGAAATCTCTGCTCTAAATGCTACATAAGCTTGCAGATTTTGACAGGGGCTCCTTTTCTTACTCATGTAACATAATAGCATGACATGCTGCCTTTGCTGAAATTCCTTCTTCTGTATGAGGGTTAAGCACCCTAGCAGTCACCAACCACCAAACTGCTAATAAAACAAGGTCCTTGGCCCTTTCAATGCTGTTTATATCCATTACAAGCTAGAGAAATTTAGTAGAAGTGTTTTTTCCTGTCAAGCACAGTGCAGGTACAGGACAGGACACAGTGCAGGTACATTCTTTCTGCCCTGTGATTATTAAAAAGTGCAAATTCACCTTCAACCTTACTAGAAACTCAATAGCAGCCTCACTGGTCACTCACATCCATGAAGCAGGTTTTGCTGTGCTTCCCAACTACTGAGTAGCAGATTCCCGTAGCAAATGATATCAAGTGCTTCTGTTTATTGTGGACCTGGTGGTGCTCATGAATGCATGTTTTGTGCAACGTTCACTTGGCGTTGTCCTCCTCAAATTCCACCCTACATTATTTTTTCCATTTAAATCAGATTTTCCACAGAAAACTCAATTAAGTTAAAAAAACACACCAAACAAACCACTAAACTGGTAAATTCACATTAAATGGGGTGGGGAAGCTCAGATGGCATTTTGATGAGGACCCTGGAAAGTCTTCCATGCATGAGCATCACCAAATCCTCAATAAACTGCTGTGTGGAAGTGTCCTGTCATTTGGCTCATTTGAAGCATTTATACGTCCATTATTGGCTTTGACCCAACTTCCAGTGGACTATACATCAAGGTATGTTTAGGAGGCATGGTGCTGTCTCTGCTGACCCTACACCTAACATGCACATCCCCTCCTGCTCAGTCCCCAATCTTGTCCTGTTGAGCTGACACAGTCTGAATGAGACTAGAGTTTGCTTGAAAACGAGTAGAAACCTCTGTGTGATTGGGCACCCTCCTTCATCAGTATGCCTGGTAGCTCAAGCAAATAGGAGTAAAAGAAACGCCTTCAGACCTCTCCTGCTCAACAAAGGGAAGGATCAGGAAAGAAGCAGGTGCATCAGAACTTACCTGGACATTGGGGCCAGGCATTGTGTGTGCATCCCTCACCACCACTACTACCAGACCCCAACTTGCGCATATGTGTCCCTCCATGCCAATCTCTGCCATCAGAGACTGGAGTACCACTCTTCTGGCATGGAGCTCCCCATTCTGCCTCCCAAATGTGCAGTCAGAAGAAAGTACCACCTGTCTCCAAATGAGGCATTCTGGGGGAAGGAGTGAACTGGCCTCACTGCTTTCACTCATCAGCATTGAGTCTGATCACTGTGCAAGCTCCAGGTTGGCACAGCAATTCCCCTGTACTCTGCCTACCACCCTGACTGGTGAAAGCAACAGGGGTGCAGAGGTGATGATGTCTCTGCTGCCCACCTGGAATTTGGATTGTTCTGTCCACCAGTAATTGCGTTTCTGAATGTTTGAATAAGTTGCTTCTTTTTTTATCACACATCTTCTCGAGAAAAAGACATAGATAAGCAGCATATTACAAAGAATATTAAGAAAAGGCATCAATTAAGAAACAGAAATACCTATGTGAAGTCCCTGTGTGATTCAACAATTATTCTCATTGCAATCATCTTCTAAACCCAGAACCAGTGCAAATGTCAGCATTTATACTGTGATGGGGTTAGATGACATCACACAGAGCTCTCTGGTTAAATTAGTAGTTGATTTCCTGCTACAATTGCTAGTCTTCATATATAGCTTCTTGATCATTCATATTTTAAATGTTCATTTCTGTGTAATATGAACTTGTGAATTTTAAAAAGCTATTATTTCTAGTCGGTATGTGTTTGCCATTGTGCCAAATGTAGGAAGCATAGGAACCTGCCTAATACCAAGTCAGACTATTGGTCTATCTAGCTTAGTCGTGCCTGTACTGTTTGGCAGCTCCTCTTCACGGGTTCAGGCAGGAGTCTGAAGATTCCAGGGACTGAACCTGGGATATTTTTGCATACAAAGCATGTGCTCTGCTACAGAGCTACAGCTTTTCCCTAGGGTCTTCCATCTGTAGGGGTGGAAGGCATTGTGACGGCATAATGCATTTTCCATTGTTATGGATCTTCTTATTTAAAAGGAAAAAAGAAACCTCGCGGTACATCATTTTCCACTTAGAGGCCTGAGCCCAGGATTTTGAGTAGGAAGTCATCTTTTGATGTTGTAACTTCTGTCTGACTCTAAGCAGGAATTATATGAATAGAAGTAGATGTTTATTAGTCCTCTAAAGAAAAGAAAATATGTAAAATATTGATATGCATTAAAGAAACACTGTGTTAAGTACAAAGTTCTTTGACGTGCCATGGAGTTATTTTTTAAAGAAGGGGCAACTATTGTATTAACCTGACCACAGACATTTGAGAAGCCCCTTCAGCCTCTTGAACCGCTGCTTTAGAGTCATAATGGCTTGCATATGATGCTGATAGGAAAGGAATGACAGCCTTATTGCTTGCAGATCTAAGAACTTCGGTGTATACACAAAGAAATAGCTTTGTAGAGGCTAATGGCTCAATCCCATGAGCCATTTTTCTGAGGAAGCGGCTTGTAGGGATCAGGAATGAGAATTCCAGCACGGATGTGAGACTATAACTCACCAGTTGCTCCAGAGCTTCAAACAAGCTTATGGCAAAGCCGCTCTTGTGCTACTCATTGACTCACACACAGCCATGTAAGGATGTCTGTTGACGGAAAACAAACCAGGTCATGGATGGCATAGCAGAATCAAGGGAAGGGCAAACAGGAAGGGAACAAGTAAACAGAAACAGGCAAGAGTCATGGAGAATTAGATCAAAATGGCCTGGGGTGAGCTTACATCCGAAGAGCGGGTGGGGCTAACTGGTGAATAGGAGGAATTTGAGAGGCACATAGGGGGTTGAGCTCTGATTTAACTCAGATTGGCTCAGAGTAAGCAAAGCTTATTGTTTGAGGAAATAGGTCAGATTATTCTAAGGAAGTTCAAGGAGAATGGGGAAGATCCTTCCTTGCTTGACATGTCATCGGTCTTTTTCATACTTTGCACCAGCCACGGGTAGTATTAGGAGTTATCCATCCATACAGCCATGCTTCAGCTGCAGCAGAGCAAGTAAATGCTTGCAGTACTTTATCATTGGCTCTAAATGTTTAAGATCTGCCTTTTGGTTATTTAATGGGTGTGAACTTGTGTTAAGTCTTAAGTATATGGGTGTGTTCTGCTCCCACTTGTTACTTCCTTTGTGTATGTTTATGAGAAGAGTGCTTGCGGGTGGTTTCTTCCACGTTGGGGTTAATTTGGTAGCAGTGTTTTAAGTGTGATGGATCTGGGTTCTTCCTTAGCCGCCTTCACATGTTACTCCATGAAGGGATTCCACACACTTAAGGAAGTAGTGAGGTCATCAAACTGGCCACATGAAATGCAGAGTATCTACATAGTCATGTTTGATATCTATTTAAAAATTAAACTAGTTCTCTCTCTTTTGAATTAAACAGGTATAGTGAGATGAATAAATTGGTGAAGATGCTAAAGCAAACATATTTGGGGGCACTATCCGTGGTGCTGATTCTCTCTCTCGGGCTTCCGGAAACTACACTTGCGTGTCCTCATCCATGTGCCTGTTATGTTCCCACTGAAGTTCACTGCACATTTCGGTCCTTAGCAGCTGTGCCAACGAGAATCTCTAAACATGTGGAACGAATCAATTTGGGGTTTGTATTGCAATTTTACTGCGGCATTTTACATTCTTTGAGAGTTCATCCCACTAGTTTGAAGCATTGTGCATCACATGAGCTGCAATGTGATACCATTACTGTACAGATTAAAAGCCTTCTATAAAGAGGAGCATTTATGGGAATTGATCTTAAACTACTGTGATCTACCTACATTTATATTTAACATTTTTGTGAGACCCAGATAAATGCTAATGATTTGTCTTCAGTATATGAGCAACACAATGAGCCAATGGTGAATGTGCATTAGCATTTGCTGTCTTGCTACAAACCTTTCTCCTGCCCACATCATGATCACTTCATTTTCAGAGGGGAGATAACAATTGTTGTAGCACTAATAATCACTGTCTTGGTCATGGACTATTTGATAAGCTGTACTCTCTGTGTGTCCATGTCCCAGCAATTTCCTTCCCTTGCTTTGCTCCAGAATTTCCTACTTCCTCTAGACTCTAGACCATCTGCTCTTACTACTACCATTGCTATTGCTTTTATCCTTTCTTCTGCCTCTGTTTACCTGGGTTGTGACTCTCCTCCTGCCCACACTGGGGTTCTCCCCAAATCAATTGCTGAATTTGTGTATAGACCACTTAGACAAGCAGCATCCCATTTTGCCTACAAGACTCAAAATATACAGAAATAATTGCTGTACTACTGTCTCTGGTGCTGCTTCCCTAAATGATGCCATATTGTAATGGTGGCCTACAAACACCAAGAGAATAACCACAACCCTCCACAGTGGCAGCTGTGTAGCATTCAAGGAGAGGAGCCATAGAAGTCATGAGAGCATTTTCATGTTTCTCTTCATTAGTTGTTCTGCTGTGCTACTGTGATTGGGACAGAGGTTAAAAGATGGCTTTCTAATAATGAACCATGGCTTTCTTTATTTAATATGCTCCCTTCAGTAGCTGAGACAACTGCAGTGAAACTTTAGTAAAATGCAAATATACTGAGACTTAATTGACTGGCCTGTCAAAGGGCAAGCAATTAATCAACTAAGCATTTTTTAATCAGTTTGCAGCCTGAGTTTCTAGATTCACAGTTTTGCAATTTCAAAACCACATATTTATCTTAACAGTTAAATACCTAATTACATGCTATATGTGCAAATCTAGCAGTTTAGCTAGTAGCTGTGGTTTTCTGGTTCCAGAAACTGCTTGGCAGTCATCCATGTTTAAATGTCCTCTGCACAAAACGTTATTCATTTATTGTTACATGTTCTGTTGGCATCCTTGCACGCCTACTGGTTGCCAGTCTCCATATCATCATAGGTTGGATCCCTGCCACTGACTAATATATCCAGCACATGGAGAACACTGTCCAGAAAAGCCTTTTCTAATTAATTGATAATTCCATTAATTTAAGCTGCAACTGAAGTGTGTGTGTGTGTGTGTGTGTGTGTGTGTATAGTCAAAGAAGCATTGACTTTTAACACATGAAACACCAGGTCTTGTTAAAATGCTTCATTAACTTTGTCAGGTTAAGTGTATGATTTATGAATAACCCAAAGGTGCCTAAAAAGGTCTGGTTTACTCAATGCAAAATGATGATTCAACACTTAAATGTGGTTCTCCCCACCCCCCACCCCCCTCCAGGTTTAACAGCATACAGGCAATATCTGGAAACTCGTTTGCAGGCCTTGCAAAACTGGAACTGCTCATGCTTCATGGGAATGACATCCAAAACATACCTAACGGAGCCTTAAAAGATCTGACATCACTACAGGTTGAGTCAAAATGTTTCTTCTTAAAATAACAACAGTTTCAGTCTATTAGCTGTGTTCCCACAAAGCCCAGATGTGCATACATGGGGAAGGAGTAGAGCATCTGTGTTGCATGCAGAAGACCCCCAAGTTCAATCTGTGACATCTCCACACAGGGCTGGGGGTGTCCATTGCCCGAAACCATAGAGAGCTGCTGACTGGCAATACTGAGCTGGGTTAACTGATGGTCCAAAGACAGCTTTGTATGTTTCTATGGAATTAGTATAAACAGTGACTGCCTGGTTGTTGGTGGCATTGGAGAAAGCTATATAAGATACATGATCAGAAGCTCCTGCATACACCCACAAACACCCACCCACCCACATCTGTAGTCTGTATTATTGAACCATGTTTGTTAGTGGGTACACACACACATACAGTAGCACACAGTAGAGCAGTCACTTTCATTCCTCACGTATGTAGGAGTTCCTGAATCAGACTTACAGTTCTGTGGCTCTAATCCACATAAAGTCAATCATACTGTATGTACATCCTACTGAAATCCATTTTGCTGTTTCTTAAGTAAATCCTGCTTATTTTGAAGGGACTGAAGTGTGGCTACATTTGTCTAGTCTGGGCCACTATATTCTCCTGTATTGCTTTATGTGTGCCTATTCTGCAGTGCCATGTTACTACTAAAAAGTATTAACCTATTCATTTTACCTGGCCATTTAGGTATTCAAAATAAGCTACAACAAGCTGCAGGTTATAACTGGTCAAACCCTCCAAGGGCTTTCCAGCCTTATGAGATTGCACATGGACCACAACCGAATTGAATTCATCCACCCAAATGCTTTTAATGGATTAACTTCCCTCAGACTTCTCCATTTGGAAGGAAACTTGCTCCAACAGCTTCACCCCAACACGTTTTCTACATTTTTGGTCCTTGATTATTTCAGGCTGTCGACAATAAAGCACCTCTACTTGTCTGAAAATGCCATTAGAACACTGCCTATGGGCATTTTTCAAAAAATGCCACTCCTAGAGAATGTTTATCTTCATGGGAACCCCTGGTCTTGTGACTGCAGGTTGAAATGGTTCCTTGAATGGAATCAGAAGTTTGCAGGTAAGGGAAGATAATACTTGTTGTTTTACTACATTAGAAATAGACTCCGGCAGAAATTATCACAGAAATATTGCCTTCCTTTGTTGGCCTATACTCAGGGGCTGGGTTATTTATTTATTTATTTCTAAACCTTAAAAACTGCCTTTCCATAATTCATAAGAACATAAGAAGACCCTGCAATTTCATGCCAATGGCACACATAGTCTAGGACCTGACCAACCAACCAAACCAATGGAAAGTGTTAAAAATATATAAGTGAATACACCTGAACTGGTCCTGAGATATTTCTCCAAGCCAATTGGGCACAATTTGAATAGCAAAGTACACTATAAGGGCCAAACTACACATAATGCTAAATACATAGCATGCCGTTCTGTCTTCCCTTCTGTGGGTCCCAGTTTTGCTGGTATCCCTCCCCTCCCCAGATGCAGTCTAGACAAACCACATAGTTACAAGGCTTAGGGGGGGAAAGTGCCAAAATTGAAGACACAGCTGCAGGCTACATATTGGGCCTTAAAGGCATGATTTGGGTGTGGGGAGGCTGATTCTTTCATGTATTTCTGATGTTGTAGAGCAGTTAGCTCAACAGAACCAACTTAATTGGGGAGCTTTCCATTCTAAAGAAAAGGGTATTTTCTATCTCTTCTCTTTGGGACAATGATAGCAGTCAGGCATACACATGTTTCAGAATGTGGTGGCCCAGTTCAGAAATGGCAGAGGGGACTGTACCATTTCAGGTGCTCAGGGAGTTCAACCCTCCTCGGAGCAGCCATATCTCTACCTGTCCCATACCAAATATCACATATGATGTCAGATGTGGGGAAAGTGGCCACAGCATGAGAAAAATGGCATCTTGGATCAAATGGAGGTGCCTGGTAGGCCAAGTTTGACCCATAAACTGGAGGCTCCCTATTCCTCATTTAAATGTTTTAAATAGCATGTATCAAGCTCCCAAAGCTGCAGAATTAATGCTTGTGAAACCAATAGCTATTGCTGTTGGGCCGAATTTCTGGAAGACAGTAGTATGATAGGGCAGAAGGATATGAATAGTCAGAAGGAAAGTTCTTGCATTTCTTATTCCATATGATGATACCTTCAGTTAGAATTCTCTTCCTAGTTCTATCCTCTAAACCAAGGCATCTGAAAAAATATATATCAATACGCTGTACAGGCCAATTGATAGAGTGTTGTATGGGCAAAACTTTCAGATAAAATATTTCTCTGTCAAAATTCCATCTGACTTTTAGATTATTATTATTTTTTGTCTTCCAGCTGTTTTAAAGTGTAAAAAAGACAAAGCCTATGAAGAAGGCCAGCTTTGCCCTAAATGCACCTTCCCTAAGCAATTCCAGAAACAAGACATTCAAAATGTGAAAAATGTTTCCTGCACAAAGCCTATCATACAGTCTCCACTGAAACAGAGCATTGGCCTTGAGGAGGTGGAGGAGGTAGAGGAAGATGATGTCTCTGAGCTTCCCATGGAAGAATTTCAGCTGTCTCCATGGAACATTACTCTGAACCTGACAGATGAGCATGGCAACATAGTGAATCTGAAGTGTGAAATCAAGAAGCCAACAAACACCACCCAAATTCAGTGGAGCCAGAACTCGCCTCAAGAAATTGAAATCAATGCAACCATTTCCTTGGATCTGGAATGCCCCATGAACCGAGAAAACTATGAAAAATTGTGGAAGCTTATTGCTTATTATAGTGAAGTGCCTGTCAAGTTAGAAAGGGAGCATGTGCTCAGCCATGAACCCAAATTAAGCTATCATTACAAGCAAGGTTCTGATTATGATGCTCTTTACTACACAGGTGTCAAAGGGAGAATCCTTGCTGAGCCTTCCTGGGTGATGCAGCCACTGATACATATCCAACTGAACAGGCGCCAGAGCACAGGGAATAAAGTAGTGCTCTCTTTTTCTACCCAAATTTCTCAAACACTTCAGATTCAAGAAAACAGACAGCAGAGAAGCAGCTGGGTTATGATAGAGCAAGACCAGCACACAAAGGCAGCTCAGAGTGTAGTGGAAGGTTCGGATGCTCAGCTAAGTTGCAATGTGAAAGCATCAGAAAGTCCCTCCATCGTGTGGATGCTTCCAGATGGAACTAAACTAAAAGCTCCATTCAGAATGGAAGACAGCAGGTTTTCTGTCCTCAGCAGCGGTCAGTTAGTCATCAAATCCGTGGCCTATGCTGATTCTGGTGTGTACCACTGTGTTGCTCAAGTGAGGAGTGATGCAGACACAATGGCCTACAGACTTCTGGTACAACCTGCAGTCATCCAGCCAGCTGACTCTGAAACGATGAAAATTGAAAAAAATGTGGGGGATTCCATACTTCTGCCCTGCAGTGCAGTGGCTGTACCAGAAGCGCACATAAGCTGGGTACTCCCAAGCAGCCATGTCCTTCATGACTTATCAAACTCATCCAACCAGTACCTGTTAGACAATGGCACCCTCTTAATTCCACGCAGCCATGTCAGTGACAGTGGGTACTACAGGTGTGTGGCTATAAACCAGCAAGGATCAGATCAATTTGCTGTTAAAGTCACAGTAAATAAAATGGTCTCTGACAGATCCTCAAAAAGGGTGAAACTAAAAAAACGCCTTGGTTCAAGAACCTCTGTAAAAGCAAAGGGGCGGGTCATAGAAGATGATGAGGGATCAGGTGCTGAAGAAGCTGATGATACTCGGAGCAAAAAATTCCACCTGAAGGACCGTGAAGTGCCCCTTAAAGAAAAGAATGACAATGTTCCTCAGGTTCAGGTTAAGAAGAACAAAAAAGGAAGGCACAAAATGAAATTATGGAAAGGCATGGACAGGACTGAAGAGATCAATGTTGCAGAGGGCCGTAGGGTATTTGAATCCCGAAGGAGAATAAATATGGCCAACAAACAAATTAATCCGCAGCACTGGGCCAACATTTTGGCAAAAGTCCGTGGGAAAAATTTCCCTAGAACAACAATGGTACCAGGCACTTCCTTTAGGACTACAACAGAGACGCCGTCCATGCACCAAACCACCAACGCTCCTCCCATTATCAGCCCTCCACCAAACACTGCTGTGGAAGTCAATGGAGAGGAGTCTTCTGCAGATTCATTGCAGCTGGGTGAGGGAGAAATGTTCTCAGTCACAATTCTTCCCACTGTCAACGCTCAGAATAATAACCAAGACCATACACCGTCTACACCAATGAGTACTGAGTCTTCCATAGCAAGTGGATTGTCAAACAGGGGAGAAACACCTACTGGAGGAGATGCTCTGATTTCTCCAACTGTACAGACACAGGTGTGGGATCATAGTGATTTGAGGAAAGATGATCCATCAGGGGTACGAAAAAGCATAGATAGCTTCACCCAAGACCCTTCAAATGAAGAAGTAATAAGCAGCTTGCCTTATCCATTATCATCTGTGGAACTATCACCTAAAGCACCTGTCCCTGCAAAAACTGAAGGTTCAGGAACAAATTTACAGCAGAAAAGTATGAATAAGCTACATCATGCTGTAAAACATCCCACACATTCTCAAACTGAAAATTATATTAATTCAATAGCCTCTACTACTATTTTTGCTTCTGTAGCTACAGAGAGTGGTAGTATAGAGCACCAGCAAGGAAGAATTTCTTCTGACCTTTTCAGGGGTTCTGAAGGTATAATACTTGAAAAAACAGATGCTCAAAACCCCAAAGCCACTTTTATTGTAGAAAGTACCACTGCTCCACTTAACAAGAAAACCCAAACAATGACTGCTGCTGCCAGTAACAAATTGACCACAGTTACCATGATTACAAGCAAAACAACTACCTCCAACTCACAGGTCATCCATCATCCCAGAAGACGACCATATGGGAGAAGGAGATTAAGACCAAATAGGTTCAGAAGACCAAAACTTATCCCTCCTACTGTCTTCACCATAGAAGAGACACCTTTTATTAGAAAAATATCTAAAACGGAAGCTGCTACCCAAAGTTTGCAGGGTTCCATTTTTAAAGGTCATCATAAATCTGATGCTGAAACACAACATGGAAATGAATATAAGCCTCCTGAAGTAAGTTCTCCACTAGCTACAAGTTCTGCTGCCTTAAGGAAGTCTACTGGGGCCCAAGACACAGAAGAAGCTTCATTTCTTCATCTTTCTACTTTGCCACCTAAAATACCTGTAACTCTTTCCAATGCTGCCAAGGACTGGAAAAGTCACACAGTGACAACACCAACACCGGATTCTCTAACTACAGCCCCTGGTAGACAACCACATTTGTCTCACAGCTCAGGACATATGCTTACAACATCTGCAGGCAATGAATTCATCAAAGTCTTGGAAGGTGTTTCAGCAAATAACGAAGTTAGAAACACTCATACAACAAGCATTTCAGTATCTATAGAAAGTATCACTAGACCAGTGTCACTTTCTGAGCTTAGTTTCTCAAAGATCCCAGAATTCAAAGAAGAAGCTTTTCTTACTGGCTCATCAGCTTCAAGGAATGAAGTTGACTTAAGGGTAGGTCAGTCAAGACCTTCCCAGGTACAGCGTTTAAGTACTGCTGATGGCATGGGGGAACGCTTTAAGGAGCCTCCAACTGTAGATGAACAGGAGAAATTTTCAGACTATCTAAAGATAAGTACAGTGGCAACATCTCCTCATCAAAGAGAAATACTGACTTCATCTCACCATGGTACATTGGGTGATCACATTTTCACACCTGCAAAAACTAAACAAGTGATCAGTCTTTGGCATAATAAAACACTTATACCACCATCTTCAAGGCACACAAAGGAAAGTATTACTCAGTTACATGATCAGACTAATGCATATAGAACTGAAAAAAACTATCCCCCAGTATTACCCATTCCATCTGCACCATTAGCCACTACTCTTCCTCCATCAAAGCCTAGCACTCTTAATTTGTCTACAAAAGAAAATTACACATTTGGTCAAGTAGCAGTTCCAGACATCAAAAGATTCAGTCTCAGCCCACGACAGAATGAACTTTCCACTTCCCATTCAAACTACAACAGAATAACCTCACAACAAAAGCAACCGAAAGAACCATATGGTGGTAGGAGATACAATACACTGAATCCAAATATTCCCAACCAGCCAATTGGAATTATACCCATTTTTAATCAGGCACCTGCTTTTGTACCTCCAAAACAGATCCCTGCAAGAGGGACCATGAGGCCTCCATATCTCATTGCACCAGGTCTGTATCACCATTTTGTAACTCACCAGGCCCCCCTTCACTATACCAATAAACCAGAGATTACAGCTTACGCAGCACATACCACACAGGACAAAAGAACCTCTTCTCCTTATACAGAGACCTTTCCCACCACAACTGTTGCTCCATTATACAGACCTAAGTTGCAGACCCCCAGCAGATTTGGCAACCAGGGAGAAAACAGACTCAACGGTCACTCCAGAGTTTTTGCCAATAACTACCTTCCTGACACCAGAGACAAGCCTGGAAGAACAATAAATCAAGCTGTACCCTACCTCCCCAATTCCAGAATACCATTCCTGTTGAACAGAACTAGGGTATTCCAACAATTGGGAGTAAACTCTAAACCTATAGTGCCTAATCCGCTTTACCCAGTTAGCACAACAGAGAAGAAATTTGTCTCTCCAACCAGGGTGATCACACAAAGCACTCCTCTAAGGGCTGCTGCTAGCCCAGTGCCTCCTGTGCCCCTTGATACTACACTGCCATCTGAGAGTACTACTCCTAGTATTAAGCCACAAGGGACTTCCACATTGCAGTCCTCCAGAAACATCCACTACAATAATCCTAACGTGCTATTTCTGCCTAAAATTGGAGGAGTGAAGGCACTTAATTCCAGCATAATCCAGCCTTCAACACATTTCAAGATACAAGGAGAGAGGCCTAAGATTATAACAAAAGGATCTAACAGTCTATCCATCCTTGCTGAATCAGATGCTGTTATCCCATGTGATGCCACTGGAGAACCCAAGCCTCTCCTTTCTTGGACTAAAGTATCCACCGGTAAGATATTTAAACTAGTTAGATTTACTCAGAATACTTTTCTTTCTTAAAAAAACAACAACCCTGATGTTTTTCTTCTTCCCCTGCCCTTAGAAAAGGCACGTTTATAGAATTTTCTTTTAATATTATGAACTGTTGTTTAACTTTTTTGAGGCTGCTACTTTCCCCCCCTAAAAATGTGCTTAGGGCTACTCTCATTTTCCTACTCATATTGAAATACTGCCCCTCATTGAGGCCAAACTTAGATTCACAAAATGTTTAGGGGTCTGTGTATCCCTGTGTTCCCCCCAGAAAAAAGCACTGCTGCTACTTTCTCTTGGAATGATGCTAGAACCAGAGAATTGTGGAGGATGCAAAATGGTAACCAGGCTGCACAGTAGTTACTGCTGCCGCCACTTGTTATAGAAACAAAAAGAAATAAATAAGGAACATAAAAGTTGCCCTACTCCCACCCCTAATGGTGAGTCCTGCTCCTGAGAAATTGGTGAAGAATTTATCTTCCCCTCTGGAGAAATTCAGTCCCACATCAGGAATAAAGTGATGTGTCTTGGCCTTTTCTAATTTATTTAAATTAGAAATTTATTTATTTAAATTTTATCAAATGTACAATATATAATACTAATGCATAATAAAATAATAATAGTCTTGAATATTGTAGTTTACTACAGTTTCTATGTTCCTTTTCAGAAAAAAAGGTATCCCCAAAAATGCTTTTCTTCTTTTTCCTTCCTGCTTTTCCTTTCAGGAGCTGTCATGACAGCCAATACAAGGATACAACGATTTGAAGTCTTGAAAAATGGTACGTTCCTCATTCGCAATGTTCAGCTTCAGGACCGTGGACAGTATTTGTGCACTGCTCAGAACCTGCATGGTGTTGATAAAATGATAGTCTCGATGACCGTCTTAGCTCAGCAGCCCAAAATGCTGGGTTCCCGCTTCAGAGATGTGACTGTTTATTTTGGAGAAAAAGTGATCATGGAGTGCCAAGCCAATGGTATTCCAAGTCCCCATATTTCTTGGATTTTTCCCGACAGGAAAATATTACAAACTGTGAGCACTACAGAGGGAAGAGTGATGCTGTATGAAAACCGAACCTTGTCCCTCAGGGACACTAACTTCTCAGATCGTGGAGTATATAAGTGTATAGCCAGCAACGCTGCAGGAACTGACAGTCTTGCCGTGAGGCTTCACATCGCTGCCTTGCCACCTATTATCCAGCAGGAGAAACAGGAAAACATTACCCTCAGCGTGGGGCAGAACATTAACATTCACTGTAGTGCCAAAGCAGCTCCTCTGCCTGGCATCCGCTGGGTGCTTTTTGATGGAACCCAGATCCGCACTTCCCAGTTTGTACGCGGCAATCTGTTTGTTTTTCCAAATGGAACTCTTTACATACGTAACGTCTCTCCCAAAGACAGTGGGAGCTACGAATGCATTGCAGCCAACATGGTTGGGGCTGCCAGGAGAACCGTATGGTTACATGTCAGAAAGCAGTCCACAAATGCCAAGATTACTGGGAGCTCTCCTCAGAGAACAGATGTGACCTATGGCAGCACCCTGAGACTGGACTGCAGCGCCTCTGGGGACCCCTGGCCACGGATACTCTGGAGGCTGCCTTCAAAAAGGATGGTGGATTCGCTACAAAGGTAAAAAAAATAAAATGACCATAGATATATGTATCTAATTGTTGTCTTTGATTAGTTTAAATATAACAACTCTTCAAATTAGCACTATAGCTATAGTCATTTCAATGTTACTTCCTTTAGGCTGCAATCCTATACACATTTACATGGGAATAGCTCTCTCTGGGCTACTTCTGAGTAGAGTGCAGTTTAGCACATATTTATATTGCACATGGTTTCAGAATGTAAACCACCAGCAATAGTGTTATAGCTTTCACAGCATTTCAGTTCTCTTGCATGCATAAAACCCTAAAATAGTAGAGTTGCATGGGACCCTGAGTGCCATCTAGTCCAATCCTCTGCAATGCAGGAATCTCAACTAAAGCATCCATAACAGTTGGCACTGTAATGACATGTTGGACTTAAGTGCTTGATCATACACCATGGCCACTCAGAAAGAAATTGCACCGAGTTCAATAACACTTCCTATGAAGGATATATAGGATTCCAACCTAAGACCATTTGTTTAGAATACCTGTTTTATAAAGAATCCTTAGGTGGTGCTGTGGTCTAAACCACAGAGCCTAAAGCTTGTCGATTGGAAGGTTGGTGGTTTGAATCCCTGCGAACCATTGTTCAGTCCCAGCTCCTGCCCACCTAGCAATTTGAAAGCATGTCAAAGTGCAAGTAGATAAATAGGTACCGCTCTGGCGGGAAGGTAAATGGCATTTCCATGTGCTGCTCTGGTTCGCCAGAAGTGGCTTAGTCATGCTGGCCACAGGACCCAGAAGCTGTCTGCGGACAAATGCCGGCTCCCTTGGCCTATAGAGCGAGATGAGCGCGCAACCCCAGAGTTGTCCGCAACTGGATCTAGGTCAGGGGTACCTTTAACTTTAAGGTTCCTTGCAGTCTTATCAGAGTTTCCTCAATGGGAAAGTATCCCTTAAAGGCAGGTGGCCCCCACTGTCAATCTTCCCTTGCCTTGCAAAGGAGCGGTAGGGTGTTTGCTGTGTTCTCGGGTACACTCTTCTTGTTTATGCATATCAGCAGTGAAATTCAAAGTGCCACACTATGCAGCTAGATTATGTTTTCAAGTGTCTTGCAGTTCACATCATGCAGGATTCTGTAGTAGGCAAAGCACTGTGGAAAAGGTACCTTAAAGGCAGAAATTTTCATTTAGACCAGTATAGGTCACAAAGAAATTCCTCTGAATATGGATGGGTTAAATTAAGATAGAATGCCTTGAAATAGTTCTAATGAAGAGGGTAGTGAAGCTAAAATTGGCCTGCATAGCTGTCCACATTATTTGTCCAACCTTCCTCCATCTGAAAAAAAAAAAAAAAATAGGCTGTAGTGTATCCAGAGTGAAGCATTCTTCAGTGCATTGGCTTGAGGAGAGATAATTGTGTGGTGAACTCCTCACATAAACCAGCAGGGCTTAAATGTATTTCATTTTGACCGGATTGTGGCCATGTTTGCTAGAACAGCAATATGAGATTTGATTTCACTGTTCATGCTTGTGTACATCTAGCAAAATTCAGCGTTGATATTTATATTAAACATAAATACAATCATTTATGTTTTCCAAGAGGTTCAGGTATGGAGAAATGCTTGGGCTTGATTTATATTTATACTAATGCTACTTCACATTGGTTTGCGATTGCAATGTTGTTTTAAAATACATAGTTGTGTGTGCATATTTTTCACACTGACCCTGCCTTACAAAAAGTTATGTAAAAACTGTTAGCCTTAAGAGAAGGGCATTAAGCATTTATGACTGTAAGGTAATTTGTTCAGGAATGTGAGTTTTATAAAGGACGCTTATTCACCCATCATATAAAATGCATTAATTATACCTGAGGTCATGGAACTATAGTAGGATGAGTATGGCAAACTTTAACATTCAAAAGTGTAGAACTGTTGAGGCTCCTGGTTTTTTAGATGGATTCTATAGGACTTTTCTATAAACGTACTGTGGAATTAGATATTACAGAAGACATGGGATCATCCCCCTATTTCTCCCCCACTCGCTGTAACATGTAAGGAAGTCACAATAGGTCATACTGAGAATTCCCCCAACTTGTGCTCTACATCATGGGCTGCCACTCTCACTAGTGAGAGTGAAGAATGTCACAGTGTGATTGTATCACACCATGCACCGAATCTTATTTGTCTTTCCTAACAGTAGATAACAAGGTATAGGGGTCTCATTTTTTATTTTGTTTTTTGCAGCAGCAGCCCTAGACCTTCCATAACATCTTCTTCCACTTTTAGGTTCCTTAGTAGCAGGAATGAAAAAGATCCCTTAGTTTAAGATAGTTTTGAGAGTGGATTGCATCTGATTGGCAGTGCTGGTTTTAACATTTGAAGTGGAGCATGCATGGGATTTAGATACACCACACAAGTTTTCCTTTGAACTCTGCCTGAAGCTCCTTTGTTCAGTGAATGCAGAAAGGACTACACACAGTAATCGCTGAAGTAACTCAAAGAGAAAAGTTTGCAATTCTTCCATCTCTCTGATCTGAAAATAACGGGAGTAACTCCTGAATTGGTCATAGCTAGAAAGTCTAGGTATTTCTGCAGAGCAGCATCCCAGGCAAACGTCTTATTTTTAGTGTCACTGGATGTTTATAACCATTTAAAACAGATTGATCATACATTTTACTGTTGCAGAGAGGATAAATGCCCTTATGCATTAAGTAGTTAGGCTTTATAAACTTTTTAGATTGCTCCATGTAAATATTTTGTATCGTGTTAGTGAGACCCAAACAACCATTATCTTCTGCTACCAGAGGCCCCATGGTAACTATTTGGGAATTGGCAGCACAATCCTATGCATGTCTACTCAGCAATAAGCCCCATTAAGTTCTGTGTTGTTGACTTCCAGGTAAATGTGCATAGGACTGCATTCTGAAGGTGGGCACTCATATGTACAATATAATAGGTAACATATCTATATAATAGCTATATAATAGCTAATAAATTCTCTGGTCTGTTTCATACCAAAGCAATGTGGCTCTCTATGGAATAAGTGTATGTATATCTTGCCATATGGAGTATATTGTCAATATCCTGTTCACTTTATAAACATATGTATCCATGCATATAAGCTTACATGGGATTTATCTCTGGTGTGTATATATACAGGAGATTCCCCCACCTCCTTTGTATTTCCATGTTTAAATGCAGCATAGAATACTGTAAATAAAATCTGGATCTTCAGAAGAAGCATAATGATGTAAAAACATCCTTCCACTAGAAGAAAGTCAGTTGCAGGGTGGAATTGTTTGATTGCAAATGAAGATAATTGTTCTTGTTTGTTTTCTGGCTCAAAATATGATGGTTTATGAACATAAACTTAAAACACATGTTTTCTTTTCTTTCTTTTTTCTAAATTAGTTTGGACAGCAGAATCAAGGTATTTGGCAACGGAACTTTGGTTGTTCATTCCATCACTGAAAGGGATGCAGGGGACTATCTGTGTGTGGCCCGCAACAAGATTGGAGATGATTACGTGGTTCTTAAAGTGAATGTGATGATGAAACCTGCCAAAATCGAACACAAGAATGAGAATAATCGCAAGGTGATGTATGGAGGGGACCTGAAAGTTGACTGTGTAGCTACAGGTCTGCCTAACCCTGAGATCTCCTGGGGCCTTCCGGATGGCAGCATGATCAATACCCTCATGCTAGCAGATGACAGTGGGAGCCGAACAAAGAGATATGTCGTATTCAACAATGGGACACTGTACTTCAATGACGTAGGGCTGAGAGAAGAGGGGGACTACACCTGCTACGCCGAAAACCAGATTGGTAAAGATGAGATGAAAGTGCGGGTCAAAGTAGTGGCTGAACCTGCTACAATTAGGAATAAAACCTACTTGGTTCTCAACATCCCATATGGAGATGTGGTATCTGTAGGATGTGAAGCAAAAGGAGAGCCCACACCCAAAGTGATGTGGTTGTCTCCAAGCAACAGGCCTATCCCACTTTTGTCAGATAAATATCAGGTGTACAGGGATGGGACGCTTCTCATACAGAAGGCCCAAAGATCTGACAGTGGCAACTACACATGTGTAGCCCGGAATACCGCTGGGGAAGACCGGAAAGTTGTCTGGATCCATGTCAATGTTCAACCTCCAAAAATAAATGGGCACCCCAGTGCCATCACCTCGGTGAGAGAAATGGCCCTGAGAGACAGCCGGAAGCTCATTGACTGTAAAGCTGAAGGCATCCCAACTCCACGGGTCATGTGGGCTTTCCCAGAAGGAGTGATCCTGCCTGCTCCCTATTATGGGAACAGAATTACTGTGCACCGCAATGGCACACTAGACATCCGAGGAGTGAGACAGACAGACTCAGTGCAGTTGGTGTGCATTGGCAGGAATGAAGGAGGAGAGGGCAGGCTGATTGTGCAGCTGCAGGTCATGGACCACATAGAAAAGCCAGCCTTTCGGGATCCAGTCACTGAAAGGATCACTGCAGCAGCAGGACACAGTATCAATCTGAACTGCTCAGTGTATGGGACTCCTCAACCTAGCACAGCCTGGATCCTTCCCAATGGCACCGAGCTGCAGAAGAGCAGCCATTTGCACCGATTCTACCACAAGAAGGATGGAATCTTACACATCAGTGCCTTGTCTGCAGCAGATGCTGGGACTTACCGCTGCACAGCCAGGAACCCAGGTGGTTATGCAGAAAGGGTGGTCTTCCTCAAAGTGGGGTTGAAACCAGAAATCAGCAATCAGTATAACAACTTAGTGAGCATCATCAATGGGGAGACCCTGCAGCTTCACTGCATCACCCAGCCCAGCCAGCAAGCTCGCATAACCTGGACTCTACCCAATGGGATGGTGTTAGATGGTCCCCAGGCTGTTGGGCGATTTTCCCTGTTAGAGAATGGCTCTCTCACAGTGCGTGAAGCATCTGTGTTTGACAGAGGTACTTACCTGTGCAAGGTCACGACCGAGTATGGCTCTTCCCTTATGAATGTCCCAGTGATTGTGATAGCCTACCCACCCCGGATCACAAGCGAACCGGCTCCCATCATTTACGCAAGGCCAGGCAATACAGTGAAGCTGAACTGCATGGCCATTGGGATCCCTAAAGCAGAAATAACGTGGGATCTCCCAGACAAATCACATCTGACAACGGGAGCTCAATCCCGTCTGTATGGAAACAAATTCCTTCACCCTCAGGGCTCATTAATCATCCAGCAGGCTACACAAAAGGATGCAGGCTTCTATAAATGCACTGCTAAAAATATACTAGGCAGTGATTCAAAAGCAACCTACATACACATATTCTAAAGTTTTTTAAAAATGCCTTTGAATACACAAAAATATCTAAAGTCCCTGCCAAGTGAGCACAGCTAGGAAAATACAGTTGCTAAATGAAAACAGTTGTACTGAGAGAAGAACAGGGTTGTGCCAGAAATGGTGGATCACAGCTTTACCCTTCATGAAATTCCAAAATACTATTCAGACAGGTAGCAGATCTGAGAAGCCGTCTACACGCTCTCTGTGATGTAAGAGGGCTTCTTGCCACCTGTCTTGAAATCTGAGACTAGACCTTGGGGGCTGCAGATTTAATAGCCCACAATCTTTCATCTCAATGTGGTGAACTTTAAGCATTTTTCAGTTTTTCATTTGATTTAGAGGAGTGTGCTTTAATCCTGCCATATACCTATCTAGGGTATATAGTGCAATTCAGCCAAAGTTAAGTACTTTCAGGACTCATTGATTTCAGTGGAAGAGTTAGCCACTGTGATCAGTGGAACCTAATAAGTGGTTGGATTGTGTAGCACAACCTTAAGGCCAGGAATGGGGAACCCCACTATTGGACTCAACATTGCTCATTGGCCCCAGCCAACACAGTCGGAAATGATGAGAGGTGTAACTCAAGAACATCTAGGGGGCCACAGAGCAGGTGGGCAACCTGTAACCCTCCACATGTTGATGGAGTGTAACTCCCATCATCCCTGACCACTGAATCCCCCTGTCAAGTTCTTCTCTCCTGGATAACTTCTCAGAACACTTACCCTATTGTGAGTTTCCTACTGGTATTGGGGAAGAGGAGAATACTTGATCCAGGAATGCCATTCACAGAAGCAGTCTTGTAGGGCATGTAACAAGTAATTCTGTCCTAAGTATAGCATTAGCTTGACAAATTAATATTTTCAAACCTTGTGCTATCTAAAAACTCCAGTGGCAGGAATGGGAGACCTCTGGCCCGTCAATCGTTGGACTCTAACTCCCATCAGCCCTGGGCAGCATGGCCAATAGTCAGGTTAATGGGAGTTGTAGTCCAGCAACACCTAAAGGTCCACATGTTCCCTTTACATGCCCCATCGCTTTACTTTGAGGGAGAAAATAGGAACATAAATGTGCATCTTTTGCAAGAAAGCTCAAACTGAGAGAAACAATTCTCCTTACCCCAATCAATTTTGGTTCTGCCTATGATATAAAGTACTATGACCACTGATAGTGCAAATCTGTTCCTTTATGCAACATGCACCTTAAAGCGTACCAAAGTAGTATTAAATATAACAAAAGAGCTGATGCAAGAGAAGTTATTTCATTATTATTTTTGTTGGACACAAAATTATTTCCATAACCCCCTGCAATACTTTTGACATAGCCAAGCCTTTATAGAATATGATTACTAACTTACTCTCTAACCATTCTTCTATCAGCTCTCTGGGATCAACTCTTCAGTTAGCAACAACCCTGATTTTTTTCCATCACAGCACAGCAATAATTACTGTAACAATGCAAATGCCTCACAGCAAGGGAATCCCTAGCTGACTTCAGTCCTTCTGTATTTTGTATGGTGTTTGTTTCGGACTATGAGACTGGAAGAATACAGTGACCTGTGTCTCAGTGTATAAATTATTGGTCTTTACAAGACTCTGATACTTCTACTGTGTTTTATATAAATATTAAGATCAGTATACTGTATGTTTTATAATAAAAAAATATTTTCCACAAAGCTTTGTCACAGTGGTTTTTCCTGGTAATAAAACCGCTCCATGGACCATGTCAAACAGAGTGTGGTTAAAGAGTAGACAATTCCAAAACACTTAAAAAGAAAGTGTTTTCTTTAAGGACTCAGCCCAGGGCTAGCCCAAGGTAACGCTCTGCTGCTTGACATGAAGGGAAAGATGGCAGTTCTCCAGTCCATGTACTAAGCCTGACAGCACTGGCAGTTGAGTCCTCCTTCAAACTTGGCAACAAAATAGCATCCAGTGAACCTGAGGGGACAGTTTAATGGGTGTATGACAACCCTGTGGCAGAAAGAGAGATGGGGGAGAAATTTGATTCAGTTTGCCTTTAAAGGCAAACTTAGTTCATTTGTACTAGCAGTGCAAGAAAAGAAATAGTCGTCTTTTCTGATAATCTGATCCTGAATATTGCAATGCAGCTCTCCAGCCCCAAAGCACACCTGCTGGGGCAAAATGTGCATCAAAATACATCTATTCGTGACAGCATCATACAAAAATGCATTGTATTAGGAGGGAAGTGCTTTACAAAAATGTGTATTTCGGGCAAAATTGCATACAAAAAGTGCATATTGTAAGAAAGATGTTCTAAAATGCTAATGAACTTTAACAAGGACTTTTTTTAAAAAAATCACAAGCTCATATGCAAATGTGGAGAACTGAGCTTAAAATTGGGAAACGGAAACAGAGTAACCAGGATTGACAGGTTCAACCATCCTTAGATACACACAGCTCTGCTCAAAGTTTGGGAATGGCTGGCGGCTCATGGAAAAATGGTTTGAAGGGACTGCTACTGTTCCCCCAACCACCCACCCAGAGTATTTGTTAGCTAAGGCAATTGACTTATTCTGTCTAATGGTAGGGCTAGCACTAACTTGTTCAATGGTGCACAAAGCTGCCACAGCCTTAGTGTTGATGTGGTTTGGTAAACTATCCTCCTTCCCTAAGGTGCTTCAGTGCTCAGGACTTTAACTGCTATGGAATTAAATGCTATTAACTGCTATGGAAATGCTAGGTAAACATGGCAGTTGTGAACTGTAGCAAGCTCCACAATGCTCACAATCCTTTTTTCATACACTGATCCTGTAAAATGGGTCACCGATAATATACATCTCTTACAGATGGTGAAGAGAAGCTGAAAAATTGTGACGGTTGGTCAAAGTTACACAATGAGTCCATGTCAGGTGTACCAAAACTCCCAGGTACAATTCCATATCTGCTGTCCGATCAGCATCAATTCAGGTGTGAAGGGTAGGGAGAGCAATGGACCTTTAATATGATATCCTGTCATGGGTTTTTAAGAACATAGCTCCCTTCCCCACCATTTGCAAGCTGGCCTAAAGTCTTCATCCATCAGCCAACTTGATATTAAATCTCCAAAATGTATTGTTGCGGGGGGGGGGGAGGGACTCTCAGAAAACTTTTTGTCTTTCTAGGTCCTATTTATAACCAAATGAAGGGTATATGAAATACTACTTTGTTCCACCACTGCTTAATTTCTCGCTCTTTGATAGTCACTTAAAGAACATCATGCTAAAAGTTGACTCTGATTTAAAAGACATGTTTCTATTTTTAAATGATAGGGCACCAACATCTGTGAAGCATAATGCAACATCTTTTTAAAGAAAGCAAAGAAAGAAAAGAAAAACAGTTTAAAATGTCAAGCCCACTTCAGTTATTATACTGAGCAATGCATTATTTATTGTTGTTGTTGTTGCTATTGTTATTATTATTATTATTAGAATTTCTATGCCGCCCTATACCCAGAGGTCTCAGGGTGGTTCACAGAACAAAATCAAAATATAAAGCCACAAAATATATAATCAAAATAAAAACAAGAACCCAATAACCCTCTCCCCCCCCAAAAAAAACACATTTTAAAAGGGCAATTAGCTCTATATGGATTCTTATTCTGAAGACTAAGAACAATAGCACTTTAAAAGACTGCATGATTAAAGCTGGCTCCATACTTCAGTATCATATTAAATTGGAGTCTTGGGCAATCTCTTACCAGAGAGAGTCAGGAAATCCATTAACATCGACCATGCATTGCAAAGCAGATCTTTCGATTCAAACAGCTGCGCATAATGTGGCATCCAGAACTTGCAGTGGTCATCTGAGTACTCCACTATGTGGCATTTACCCAATTCCACTCCCTCCACAACACAGAGATGCTAATTATCATTTCAAAGTATTTGCAGAAGAATACTGCTAGGTTAGATACTGGCCTTGTTTGCACAAAACAACAACAAGTTAATAAGTTGTCTCACAGAGCATCAGACTAACCACAGTTTCTTTTGCCAAAGTTTGGTTTGTTCTCCATCTGCTCTTGCCTCATGCCTTTTTAATTCAGTGAGGATGCTAAAACAAACCATAGTCAGGGGAAGATGATTGATTTGCCGGTAATGCCAAACCATAGTTACACCATGGCTCATACACCAACAACAAAACACAGCTTCAGACTGGTTTGTTGGCAGTAAACAAGTCATAGTTAAGGCACTGGGCAAGGCTCACACTTAATACTAAGCTTTAGTGTAATCACTCAGCCATGGTTTAATAAAACAGTAATGCCACATCCTATGATGCTACGCAGGTGTTAATTTATTCATTTCAAAAACAAAGCTACCCACTTTTAAAAGGAGAAACTGAAACATTACGAAATAGTAAATATGTTTTGAGTACTCCGTAACTCCATCAGGGCTGCTGTTTAGCAAAGCAGAAAGGGCAGGGAAAACATATGCTTAGTGTTGAAACATTTAGGGCTAATCCACACTTACTTTTTGCCTCACAATTTCTAGGCACAGGCCTGCACGTTAAAGTTCCATGTGCCCCCCCCCAACCCACTCTTTAACGTTGAATCAGAGCAAATGGCAATTTGAGTTCCCTACAAATTGCCCCTTGATCCGATTCAGCAGTAAAGAATGGGTTTTTGTGGGGAAAGTGCTGGGGCGAAAAATAATAATAAATAAAAGCACTCAGATACAGAGCTTTAGAGCATGGACCTGTGCCTAGAAACTCAGCATAAAAGGAAGTCTGGATGAGCCCTAAGTTATGGTCTTAAGATGGAGAGAGGGTGCTTCAGTTAGGCTTTACTATATGCAACTGTTCTCTAAGATCTGGAAGATTGGAGGGAGGGGGGAACCTCTGTCTTTCCCCACCCCCAATGAGAGAGTTTCATAGAGCAGGCTTGTTCATACAGAGAAGCTGTTGTAAGTATTCAGGGACCCACCACATATAATATGAGACAATCATACAGCAAATAGCATAAATACCTAAGAGAAAGATATCTGTTTTCAATCATAAGGAACCGTTTCGCCTCCCACAGAACAAAATGGCATATCATATCTTCTTCAATCAATCGCAGTTAATTTGTAACACTTGAAGGTGAAAGCTGTCTTCGGGCTAAATTTACACAGAATTACTTGACTGCAACATGTGAGTTGCAAATCCCTGTGGAACTTGTCAAAGAGATTAATTATCTGGAGACATTGTGAAGACACAAGGTAACTTGCAGAAAGCGAAAGAAGAGAAATAAATGCCAATGTTAAAAAAAAAGGGAGGGGGTTTCTTTTTCTGAAGTAGCAGTTTGAGGTTCAGTGAGACTTCAGGGTGGGGGACCTTATTGAAAAGCATGAGAAACTGACCAGTTTTGGGGGAATAGTCAGGCACATACATGAGAGCAAAGCAGGGAAGCATGAATCTTCAACCAGTGTACACAAATATACTTAGAAGATTTGTATAAAGAAGGAACAGGGCCATGGAGCTGTAAAGGCAATAGATTGGGGCATAAGTCCAAGGACCCACTCAGCTGTCAGAGGGCCCTCAAACACAATAGGGCTGGCTCACCACATATTGAGGTGAAGTAATACACTTCACCATCTAAAGTGCAATGCGAGACCATAAAGTATCTGAAAATATCTAACTGCACCACTGGGATAAAGTATGTACTTGATACAATTATTGTTGTCAAAACTGCTGCTGTCAACATAACAGCTAAGAGGGGGAAAGAAAAGAAGCTCAGAGCATGCACATACAATTATGCAATTCCATACCAATATGGATCCCCTTAGAGTTTTGCTTAACGGTTTCTCCAGAAATTCACAATAATGATCGGTTTCTATGGTTATAAAACAGATTTCCCTCCTGTCAGAAACGGTATGTCTATATTTAAAAAATATAAAATGAGCTTTTTCAACACAAGCAAATCTGACTTCCTATATTTTTGAGTACATGAAACATCAAGAAGGGATTATATGTTTTAGTGTTTTTTAAACAACAACAAATTTGTACAGTGGTACCTCTAGTTACAAACTTAATTTGTTCTGGAGGTCCGTTCTTAACTTGAAACTGTTCTTAACCTGAGGCTCACTTTCGCTAATGGGGCCTCTTGCTGCCACTGCGCCACCGACATACGATTTCCATTCTCATCCTGGGACAAAGTTCTCAACTCGAGGTAACTCTTCCAGGTTAGCGGAGTTTGTAACCTGAAGCATTTGTAACCTGGGGCATTTGTAACTCGAGGTACTACTGTATATTATTTGAATGGCCCATTTCAAAATACTAAAATATTCTGAGTTCATGAAGATGTGAGAGACTCAAAACTACATACACAAATTCCCTCTGCAAAGAATGATTTATTTATTTTAATAGAAACATCCAGATTTTAATTTACTAGCATTTCTGTTTCAAGAGAAAGAGAGAGATTTCTGTAAATTGAGCTGTCAACATTTTTGTACATCATTATGATTAAGACATCTCATGGGCTCTGAATGGGGAACCGTTTGAACTGCATGTTCTGCAGCTTTTGAATGGAATTATTAATCTTCTTTCCTTTGAATGGCCCGACCTCAAACCTACTGTATCCTCGTCAATTCTCATAAGCTTCCAAGACAAAAGAAACGTTAATCTAGATTCTGTACCCGGGTCATCTCGATACACTGAACACGCAATTACATTAAATCACCACCGCAGAGCTAACAGCAATTGGAATGGCCAGCATGTGAGTAAATGCTCATTTCCCTCATTACTGGAAGCATGGAGTGCCTTGGGAAGTACTGTAAAGTGCCACATACAACAAAGGAGCACTTGGCCTCATGAACTTATGCTGTATGTCCTGCTGTTACATTACTCATTGTATTTTGATTCAGATAAAGCGGTTCTCGCTGAGCGGAGGGCTTGGGTACAATAAAAGGTTGAACCATGAGGCAGGAATGCTCGCGTTGGCCTGTGCTTGCGTGTTGATCTGCCACCCATGTACCATCTGTAAGGTAATTGTACAGATTTAAGAGGCATAAGCGGTCTTGCAAAGCATTTAAAAGTTTCTATGTGACCTACAGCATGATTCATACATTAGCTTGAAAGGAAAATAGAAATTTAAGGGCCGTATAGTGAATTCAATTAAGAGCATTGCTATAAGGATGATGTATTCCTGGTGATTCACACATATATGCAGGAGGAGTGAGGCACAAACAAGTAACGTGATCCCTTGTTACATCCAGTTGTGGAAGAAAACCTTTCTTGTGGCTTGCTTTGTTGGAAAGAGATGGAAAATTCCCACTTTGGTAGATGTTTTAAAAGTTGCTGGGATCTATTCCTTTTCCAACCTCCTCATGACCTGTTTAGCAGCTTCCCAGAGGGATCCAGTTTCCACTGTGGGAAATGGGATGCTGAGCTAGATGAGTTGTGGTTTGATCCAATGGGACTCTTGCCCCCAGACCCCTGAAGAAGACTCAACAGCCAGCAAACTGGTGGAATGATTATGTTTATTGAAATGTAAGATCTGCAAATCAAGAACCAATTAATAAGTGTGGGCAGATGAGTTAATTTATTGTAATTCAAAGGGCAAGCACACAAGACATTTCCCATGCGCCTATAAAGCTGTAGTAGGCTGGTGAAATGTGGCCAGCAGATACCCTACAGATCCCTATCAGGGAGCCAGGATTGGACACAGGTTCACCTGACGAGACACCTGTGTTTCTGTGCCATGCTGGTGGAAGAAAGAGGCCATAGGTCTCTGAAAATCTGAATGGAATTTCCCACAGCTTTAAAAGGAAAGAGGGACTGTGAAATTATTAGTTTCATTTTGGATGATTTGCCCTCAGACTAATGGTGTAATCATAGCCTATTCTTATAACATCCAAGACCAAAGAAACATATTGAGTCCTGTCGTAAATTTGTGTTGTTTATGCTATGTCCTCAACTAGCGCAGACTGTTTCAATAAACAGGTTGCCAAGACCTGCTCAAAGATTCTTCAGTTTTTGTTTCTTCTACACATCGGTATTGACCTCCATTCCCTCCCCCCCCCCTTAAATGTCTTTTAGGAACAAATAGTCCCTTTTAGGAGGAAGGAGGGGGAACAAACTGACAGGCCTGCCAAAACCAACAACTAGCCTAAGTCAGAGTGAGCCACCGATTGTCAAGCTCCCGCAGGCTTTGCTGACTTGGAATATTTGTATGGCATCCTTTCCTCCTGCTTTTAAAGTAATCTGAGCTATAGGACGGGAATCTTAACCACAAAGATGACAAGACAAGACATGCTTTGAAACCACCCGGAGAATTACGGCTGCCATAAGACTGCTTAATGGCAGACTCAGATGAGTGGCCAAGTTCTCTGCAGTTCTGGAGTCAGTAAAATTATCCAGACATAAATTAGCACAGGATATGCCAAAAGGTAATATTTAATACGAAGTTGATAAACAGGACACCACACCTTAGGGAGGAACAATCTCAAACAAGGACAAACTTACGCTGTGAAAAACAGCTACCTGGAGAGTAGGGGAGCCCTTTCAGACATCATATTTGATTACTGCTACTGAGAAAACGTGATATTTACCCTTATCATTGCATCATCACTTTAACTCATGGGATACACCCTGTGCTCAACATAACCATGTGGCACACCTATCTCTTCTGCTGCTGAGCCTTCTGGCCTCATCTTGCAATGACATTCCACACACACTTTCTGTCGCTACCTGTGGTTGGGTGTGTAGCTGTCAACTGAGGATAACTCTTTGTGTATCCTTGTTTCAGACAAACAATCTGCATCTCTGGAATTTGTCACCGTGCAAATGGTACTGGTGTTCGGTCATGTTTCTGCCTAATGTGTCATATACTTTGATCTCTATACATTTAGAAGGAGCCAATTCCTTCACCATTTCCTGCTGTAACAATGAATAAAAAGTCTCTCTCATAGACCAAAAGCAAATGCATAATAATACACACTTTTAGTAAACCTGAGGGCAGGGTCATTGAGAGGGTTTCTTGCTGAATGTCCTACAAGTCCATTTGGAAGTTCGTCATATCCAGAACAACATCATTTTGCAGAGATAGTATAAATGCTTTTTATTTACATTGGATGTCTACAGCTATTCCCTCTTTCCCCTCTCTCTTTCTCCCCATTGTCTATGACAATAGGGTCTCATACCAAATGTAAACAACCTGTGAAGAAAGACTCTGTAAATTGAAAGAGGAGACACTATATGTACTTTCCCTTGCTTATTTGTTTGTTTTGCATTACAAAAAAAATCTTTAATAAAAACTAATTTTAAAAAACTAGCTAATGACCCAATAGGAAATTATTCTCCATATCTATTTTTAATATTCTAATTTTCTCTCTCTATTTTTTCCACAAATAGGATACTGTTCTGAGTCTTCAAGATAGACTGCTTCTATTATTATTATTATTATTAGCTTTCACTGTTGGTGTCATTATGCATTGTATACAATGTATGCAAAGAACAGAACACCTTCTAACATCATCTAACATACCATCTAATAAACATCATGCCTAGGGAAGGCATGTTTTACTACTACACATGCAAGCTCAGTGCTTTCCTTCTAAAACTTTCACGAATAAAGAATGAGGCTGTGTCAGGCACATGGAGAAGCATGGCTGCAATTACATGGTCTAAGCATAAGTAATAAATGGATGGTTTGATCATATGGATAGTGCAAATTATGTGGGTACTTCTGACACCAGTTGCAGTAACCCCAACAGACAGTAGGATGGAGGCATGATGAGAAGTATTTGTCTGAATTAGGCTACTCACCCTGTCAAAATGTTCATATCTTCTGCACCATTTGAAAAACTTGTCTCTTTGCATAGGGGTTCCCAGATCACTGAGGTCAGCTTTTAATGGATCTGTATTCAACATTGTGGTTTTATCTTTTATGATCTTGTTGCTTTGTTTTTTATCTTGCACTGTTGCCATTTGATTACTCTTTTTGTAAACTGCTTTAAGATTTTTTAGTGCAAATGCCTTTTTAAAAAGTTAGCTGGTCAAGGGTAACAGAAGACTTTAACAATGTCAGTGTAGGCATTGGCCAAGTCTGCTTTTTATTACAATGCTTTTAGTGCCAGAGCAAGAGTCCAGCTCACAGTTAGAGCAAATGGGAAACATATGAATCATTCATTGCATTTGGCACTGCTCTATGAATTGCACTACTGTATATGGCAGAGCTTGGTGTGTGTGATGACTAAGAATCAACACTACAGTTGTCAGAGCATATATAAAATAAAGGAACAACCCCCGCCCCCGGCAACAAAGCAATTCTGATACTCTCTGGGTATATTCACAAGTAACACTACAAACCCTTTAGTGTGAATTAGGAACACAGTTAATGCAAGATTAAAAGCACAAGAGAGGGATTTTCTCATTTAAAAAAACTTAATAGTCAATGCCAGTTTTAGACGCAGGCAATGCAAACATTCATTTAAGCACCACTTCTGAAAACAACTTTGAACTTCAATGGATTTCTTTATGCTGGCACTTCCCACAACCTCTGCCAACCACAAATCCCACCCTCCAACCCAATCTACTTATATGTAGTTTTTCTATCAATCTGTTATCAGCCTGCCTTCAGTGACATGATACAAGTCATTTGTAGATCCGCATTTGTGTGTAATGTTGCTTAATCCTCCCCTGTTGACCGGTTAACTACAATGCTAGTCAAGGAGACATGGCTGTCAATGATCTGTTATACAAGCCTCCAGCTCATCTCTCTGCTGGACATCTTCTGATGTTGATTCTAACCTCCAATGAATCTTCAGGGTGCTTCTTTTTAAGTTCCCCACGTATTTTCTATCAGTTACCTCTGAGATGCTCCCAGTCAAAGCAGAGAGAGATCGGAATGGGATGAGAGATTCTCAGGCTGAGGTCTCCCTGGGATGCTCAAAGCATTTTTAAGTTTATATTGTGGGCCTTCCTGTGTACTCACCATCCTCACAGAACAGCCCTGCTGTCAGCAAATTTGAAGTAGATGTTATTTTACTCCCTATGAAGTCCTTTGTGCTCACCATCTATTTATTCTCATCTGAAAATTTCACCAGAGGTTTTCTTTGAAACTTGTTTGGATTTCTTCTACAGTAGCCCCCTGGAACTGATATCTCTTTAGGTGGTCAGTGTTTCACTGACATTGTTTCAATATCGCTCGGGGGGTGGTAAAATGTCACATAACTTGCATTCAGGATTTTATATTAAAGAAATCTTCCAGCAATTATATGATTATATCAGCATTTCCTTTTTATCAAACATATAACCAGTCAGTGTCCATATAGACTGAGGATCTATATTGAGCACCACGTTAGTGAGCCCCACTCTAGAATAGTGTTAAACTCTTTGTGAAACTTCATGAAACTTACAGATGATCACAGAGACAGAAAAGGAACCTGAACTCATAAAATGAATTTTTATATGGGTTTTATGTCACTTTCTTACATAACATAACATAACATATAACAATGTTATAACAGTACATAAATGGAAGCTTTTTGGAATGGGATGGTTTTGATATTAAAATGTCAAAATATGTAATCCAAGATGAAAATCTAATTTAGCTGCATTTCAAAATTGGGCAATATTGTGAAGTGGTGGAAATGATTTTAAATGCCAAGACATTCCAATATAGTACCATAATGGCCTTATTTTTACAACTGTTTATCATTCAGCTCCATCTATTGATGAATTGTGTTGAGAAGTCAAAAGATTAGTAACATTTGTAAATAGTTAGTTTTCAATAAGTGAACTGCTTAACAAGGGCTTCTTGTCACATGGCTATCATATAGTGATAAGAAAAATATTATGCTTTCCTCCTAGCAAACAAATAGGGATACATTATTTTATCAGTTAGTTTATGTTTCTCTGTTGCCTGAAGACTTATTTTTATTAGGTATTTGTAATTAGCATCTCATGTAAAGAGTCACTCAGCTAATTACTTTCAATATATTGCAGGTGTTATGAAACTTCAATTTTTATGCCAAGTTGGATTCTTTTTCTTTTCTTTTGCAAGTCTTGTACTTGAATATGTCAGCCTTGTAACATAAAATAAAGTTTCCTGCCTGCAGTTCTGATAACATATTTTTTTTCAGGACAAAACTATTTGTTAAGCATTTATTTTGTTTAAAATATTTCAGCCCACTCTTCATCATAAGTCATCCCAGGACACTTACAATAACTCAAATAGAATAACTGGACTATTGTAACACAAACTGTGTGGGGCTTCCCTTGAGACTAGTCTGGAAGCTGAAGCTGGTGCAGAACACTGTTGGATCTGTATATATTGCACCAGTGCTAAATGAATTGCATTGACTGCAAATTAGCTACTGGATCAAGTTCTTGTTATTAACATGTAAAAACCTGAAAGACCACTTCCCCATATACAGGCCTATTTGGCCACTTAGATGATCAGTGAGAACTTTCTTGTTGACACTGTCCTGCAATTTTTCCCAAGGTGTTTTTCCATTTCCCATGGTTACCCCTGTAGTCATGCTACAATTCATAAGACAGCAATATTTATCTGTTTTAGTCACTCCTGAAATCATATATTTTTACCCAAATCTTTCCTGACCCTCTATGTTTTTTAAAACATATATTTAATATTTGTGTACCTTTGCTATTTCATTTCACTACTGATACTGTATCTTTAGGAGCTACTTAATGATTTTACATCATGTTCTTTGTTTAATAAAAAAACAGTCATCATGGAAATTCATCAGCATTTTGTTGTGAATTTCCCCTAGTATTGAAGTATTTAAAAACTGCATATTGGTAGCCATTTTTGCCTAATGTGCAGAGTTTTGCAAAGAATCTCCTACTGCAAAAGAGGGGAGTGGTTGTGGGCAGGAGCCGGTCTCCGCCTCAAGCAGGGGGCATTATCCCCCTGGCTCCCACTCACCTGGCTGGCGCACCACGCCCACGGGCAGGCACCCAACCAGGTGCCTTTGAAGGAGCGTGGATGGCAGCGTAAATCGCTGCTGCTCCAGCCATGCGGCCTCACTCTTCGTCGTCCCGTTGCGAGTCACCCACCCTCCACTCCCTTAGAGATCAGGGTTTCAGTTTTTCTCTTGGCCTTGCTATGGACCTTAGGTTGGTCGCCCTGGTTGTCTGGGGGGCCTGGTAGGAATTTTTCCATTTGGCATTAGGCTTTGTGGTTTTTTCGCCTACCTCGTAGCTATCGTCACAACTTTTGTGGTATCGGTGGGTAGGTTAGGCATTGGAATAATGTGTTGTGGTGTGTGGAAGGGCTAGGTGTGGCCATCGCCTACGCCTTCAATTTTTGGGTATTCCGTTAAAGGAATCCGGTGGTCGTGTATTCTGTCTGATGCCTGCGTGGCGGGAGGCCATGGCACGACCCTCGGTGACATCAGGGGAGAGCTTATAGTTGGATTAGCATCAACAGGCTCCACCTACTGGTGAATAAACCCCCCTTTTTGACTCACACCTCTCCGAGTGGGTGGAGTCAAGTGACGTGATCCAATGCCTAAGCCAATACCTTTTCACTTGCTGTAATCAAGAAAGTTGTGACCTTTTCTTGCCCATTAACCTTATATCACGTGTCCGTGTGTCTTCATTCCACTATGTGGGGATCAGGTCCTCGAACCACAAAGCAATTTCCTCTCAAAGAATGCATCTTTGTATATTCTTTCCACCAATACATGCATTTCTGTAGACATTAGTCCAGTAAAATTCAGACAAGTGTGCATTTTGAAGAATGCCTGTGGTCTGGCTGTATATTGTTTCAGAAAGTGTAGATTAAGGAAGTTCTCATTACTGAACTGAATTTCTCCCCTGTGGGTGTTTTTCTTTCCATTCAACCTTTATCTAGTACAGTACAGCCTCCCCAGCTATCCTTACTTCCTGAAGTGAAAACAACACACGGGAGCAGTTTTCTCATGATGAGAAACCAGGAAGGCTGGCTACCAAGTGCTTGAGATGGGTGTGACCACTGATTTTGTTTTTTCAGGGAAGTTCTTCCTTTTACCTATTTTCCTTTTCTTTCATTCATTAGTAAAAGGACTCATCATCATCATCATCATCATCATCATCTAGACAGCCTCCCCAGCTGCCACAAAAGGGATGCTCACTTGATCATCTTGAAAGAAAACATACACACAATGTGTAACCCACCTATTGACACAGACTTTCACCAAACAATTTTCCTCCTCTTTGAAAACTTTTCAATGCAATTTATTTTCTCATGACGTGATACAAGAGGGTCAACAAATGTTCAGTACAGCACTAGTATCCCAATTCAAAATACGGTAGATGCTGGAAACTGTGAGTCCCCAGCCAAAACCAATCCTTAAAAAAAAACCACCCTATATCCTTCTCATGAAAACATTAGTTTAATGATCAAAAGATCACCACAGAGGCACAAGTCACTTCAGCCCCATTGATGATTGTGTCTTGAATACTATTTTGTTTTATCACACAACCACTGCATACAGATGCTTTTAAAAGCCTTTGATATAGTTCCAAACACAGATGTTATCTGCTTGCCTGGGAAAGGTTTTACCATGCCAGCTATAAAATAAAATGCAGTCACTATTTCTTTTTTTAAGCATAGCACTCAAAATATATGAAACAATCATCAATTCTGGCAGGCACTGCCGAAACAGGGTTTTTAAAAAGATATCTTTGATGTTGAAAACAAATAAGCATGTGCCCATTCTCTGTTGTTGTCATCTTCACCATTCCTTTCCAACCCATATTTGATGCTAGGGACAAGTCATGACCCTGACAACACATGCAAGACTTTCTTAGCCATCTTTTAAAACTTCTTGCCTTCTCTTCAGGTTTCTTTTTTTCCCCTATAAGACATTGTAGTTTATAAAGAAGCATATTTCAAAAGTTTGTGATTCACTTCACTTGCAAACAGTTTAAAAAAGCAAAACAAAAACCTGTTGTTGCTTCCCTGGAGCTTTTTAGATGGCATCTAAGTTTCCTAAATAAGTAAAATGCTGAGGCTCAGTTCATGCATGCACCCTGCCTAAACCAAAGGCAGGGCCTCTCCAGCCTGGAGGCCAAATGTAGCCACCCAGGTCTCTCTATCTGGCCCAAGTCACACTCTTCTTCGGTGCTTTTGCATGGTTGGAATGTGTCCTAGAACTCTGGCCATGCCTCTCGCTTGCATGGATGGAAGGAAGGGTGTGACATGGATATGTGCAGGTGTGCAGACACTCATGATACAAAGGTAAAATCATTGCTCAACCCACTTTTACTTTTGCCCCGACCATCACTAGCATGTGGTCTCTAGAATGTGGCTCAGCAGGGAATGTGACCTATGGGCTAAAAAAAGGTGTTTGCAAGGTCACTTAAATAACTCAGATGGAGTCCAGAGAGAAAAGAATTGATAACACTTTACATAGCAAACAGAATAAAAACCATGTAAAATTTGAGGGGAAAGGAACAGAGAAATTTCTCTTTCTTGCTTTACGCCTTTTACATAGAAGAGTGACATTAAACCATGCGTACAGAGGAGAAACTCCTTCCAAACTACACAACCAATCAGGACACATGCTGCTTCAGCAAACAACATGCCATTCTGCCTAGTTGCTAAGCAATGCCTTCATCATTGGTTAGCTGACTTACTGAAAGCAGAATGAACCTTTAATTAACCAACTGAATCATCCCTGGTATTGCACTTTGAAAAGGGGTTCCCCATCCCCACCCTAAACTGAAATGCAGCAACGTAGAGTTCTACATATTAAGTTGTTTGTGTGATGTGGTGCCATATGCAGGCCAATGAACTATAAAGAGGTCTACACATTCTCCAAAAGAAGGGTTGCAGAAAGACCATCCTTGATACTTTATTTTACAATGGATTTGTATTCTACAGCAATTTTCTATATAGAAAAATATCCTGGTCTCTCATTTCATAACAACCTTTCAAGGTAGGCTTTGATGGATCTTCTGCCCCAAACACCAAAGGATTTTATGCTCTTTTAGGCTTTAATTTAAATTGTCATCATAAGTTATAATCTCTAAAGTGAAACGAGACCTTAGAGATTTCACTCTGTTATCTCTCTTTGCTCCTGCTTCAGGTTCTTCTTTCTTTTATCAGTGCCAAGATTACTTGTCAAAATAAATCTTCCACTAGACCAAAACAAATTTTTAAAAGAGCATGGAAAGTATTATTTAGAAGGATCCTCCTTGGCGTACATTCAAGTCCTATTGCACAAAGAGAATTTTTATGCATTCGGTTGCTGCATAATTTATATTCATCAAGTTTCTATAACAAAAAGTGCAATATTTTCATTATGATGTATCGCTGGCCTGTAGCCCATAGCTGCATTTTTATAGTCTTTAGCTGAAAATGACAAACGTAGAAACCTCACAGTAAACAGACTTATAGTGCAATCCTATCTCCTCCCAGCACAGCACTACCCTGGGGAGAAAAACCATCTCCTCTCCCCTTAGCACATCACTGCAGTGGGAGCGGAAATGCAACAGAGACTGCAGTTTTGTCCCCATCACAATGCAGTGCTAGGGCACTACTAGCATTTGAAAAGATCTTGAATGAGAGCCTGATTACTGATTGACTAATTCATCATAGGGATTTAGGTATTGCACATACAGTGACAGAGTTCCCAGGAGGCTTACAAATATAAAAATAAAACTACAACATCAGCAGGCTTTAGGAAAGCCAACAATTAGCTTCTCCCTCAGGTTGCAAAATTGGAATTGGCTTTTCCATTTTTGCTTGTAGCTAATAGCGCTGGAGGTTACAGTTTTATCTCCAAAAGCATTTACCTACACAGAACAGGCTGTGGAGATCCTTCTCACAACGTTACTCAGAATATAAACTCAGAGGGATCATACTCAGAGCACTGTGTTTTTACACAATTAGTTTCTGGCGTAAGTTATATATTAACCCTTCTGCTGTTTCATTCTATAGCCACTCCCGACCTAGAGAGGGGGTGGGGTTGCGGGCTCTCGCCCACGTCTACATTCTCGCGGGGCTGGGGCAGCCCCGCGGGATGCAGGGAATCCCTAGGCTCATTATCATGCATCATCTCCTGGCCGGCCAATCAGCGGCCGGGAGGGGCGGGCTCAGCCAGATCTTCTTAAGGTCAGGGCAGCCCCAGCTCGCCCCTTTCTCTCCTTTCCAGCAGCAGTGGTTTCCCTCCCACCCTCCCTTTAGGCTTGCCATGGACTTTGCTATGGGCTTCGGCCGGTCGCTGCAAGGGGCCTGGTAGGAGTTTTTCCATTTGGCTAATTGGCTGTGATTTCGAAGCCTTTTGGTTTTTTCGCCTACCTCGTAGCAAAACGTCACAACTCCCCAGTTTTGGCGGTTAGGCATTGGCAGGGGTATTGTTATGCAAATAAGGAGCGCCATCACCTCCCCCATGTCTCGAAGGGTAGTTCGTTAAAGGACTCCGGGGGGCGTCGCCTCGTCCGAAACCTACGGAGGCTAGGGCCTAAAGCGCGCCCCCGAGCGGTAACCCCTGGGGGAGCGCCTACGGATGTGCATCACGGGGGGCTCCGCCTGTTGGTGCTTAACCCTTCCCGGTTAGACCGGTTTGAATGTTAGGGCCAATGCCTAAAGCCAATACCACTCTGACCTGTAATCAATAAAGTTGTGGCCATTTACGCCCATTAACCTTAAATTCTTGTGTCCAGTGTCTTTATTTACTACATCTGTAGGAGGGGGCAGGAATTGCCACGCAACTGACAATTTCTGGTCTAGTTGGGGGATTGCTCTAGACATGCAACTATCATACTTTGGCTTCACCCCATCTCTACTACACTTGGAGCCCCTGAGAGCTAAAGACCACAATGAAACTATGAATCTGGGATGTAGCCTTCCAAGAGGATAAAGCTCACACTGTGTGTTACTCAGCAGCTGGAAACCGTAGCAAAAACCCAGCTCCATCTTACTATTTCTATACCCCCCAAATCCCCAAATAGAGCAGCAGAACTTTTACTTTGGCCTACTTTAATGTCATACTATCTGTTCTATTGGAAGAGAGATATTCACACATCCTTTATAACTAGTGTGTCTGCTCTTGTCAATCAGGTATTGGAACAACGGAGCATGCACTACTGTACTGCTTGTTTTAGAAGGACATTCACGCCTTATATATAACACCTATTTTAAGTAAATTTCCAGGCAGATCTGACCATTTTTACAGCTCCCTCCTTTTGTCAGATTCCAATCACAAAAACAATATCTGGCTGGCAAAATTCTGTGCTTCCTTCAGCGGTCATTCCCAGGAGCCAGTTGATTACATCTCCTCACCAACCATACTAGCATTCAGCAACCCTGTTCTAATGTGCAGCTAAACAAACAAACACACACACACGCACATACACACACACACCGTAGCCTTTTGATGTGCTGTTAATTCCTAATAGAATTCTGCTGCTCTGCAACTTGCAGATTTAAACTATTTGCAAGCTATTTGCAAGCTGCAACTATTCCCCCTGAAAATAGAGACATATATTTCATGCTTAGTCATTCCACTCTAGTTTCACATTCCATCTTCTCCAGAGAAGAACTAATCTTAGCTGTGTGAGAGGAGGCTAAATGCTTGAAAAAACTGGAAAGATCAGTAAATCCAAACTGTTGTTAAGCATGAAGGGCTGATTCTACGCATCCCTCCCTGAAAGTGAAAAAAATAAATGCTATGATTTGTGATATTTGCCAAGATATATACATATATCAAATTGCGTGGGTGCAAGGGCTTGACTCCAAAGGCCATAGAAAGACATCTGTTGCTTAAAAAAAGAAAGAAGAAGCTTTACTTTAGATTTTGAAATGCCTTTGGTCACAAGAAGGAATATACAGCAGAACAGAGTCAGCTAACGGACAATAAAGCAGGAGCTTCTCATGCAAACTTGAAAAGATAAATATTTGTGCTGTCCCTGCAATGAACACATGTGGTGATGTATAGGCAGCCCTTTGCGGGCTACACAAATAAAGCTTTAAGTGTGATTGAACTCTCTGGTGTACGGTTAGGACTTCCTGCCATTAAAACACAAGTATCTGAAAAGTTACCATTTCTCTCTCTGCTCATGAAAGGACCCATTTATAGCATTATCCTTTCCTATATGGAGAGGACAGATTGTGAGACCAGAACAAGAAGTTTTTCTCTGTTTCCACAGTCTGATATATTACTTTTAAGGTTCATTCAAAACAACTGATGATTTCGGAACATACCAAACAGTATTATTTACAAAATGGGAAGCACACCAGTTGGTTTAAGTGAGCTATTTACAGACAGAGGTAACCCTCCAAAGGACTCGTGACCCAACCAGAGCCTTTCACCCAGCTCAATCACAACTGTAACACAAAAGGAAGACCAATATAGTCCGGCCCACCACATAGTCTGAGGGACAGTGGACTGGCCCACGGCTGAAAAAGGCTGCTAACCCCTGTTTAAGACTAACCAATTCAGGCTGCAATCCTATACTGTACATATTTATCGGGATTTTAATCTTAATGGAAGTCACTGGGGTTTACCTCTGAGTAACGTACAGTTTCTTTGGCATGAACCCACACTAGGAATTCTGACAGCAGGGACCCTTTCTGAACCAAGGTAGACACTTAAAGGCTAAACATTAACACAACTTAAAGGAGAAAGATGGGGAGAGATCCAGAACAGATGAAGTCCACAGAACTTTTCTTCCAGCACAGAAGCAACTGTGAGGGCAGAGGCCCTTTCTGAACCAAAGTGAGAACCATTCATTTAAGTAATACCTATCTGTAAAACTGCAATGCTTAAGTATCCACAGCCACTTTGCAAAGGAGGAAGGTGGGGACAAAATCGGAACAACCTGGCCACACTCCTGTGACTGCTCATTCGCCATGACCCTGTGACCTTCTAGCAGTACCACTTGCTGTCACAGGCACCAGCCACCACTACTTGTGCAGTTGCATGAGCTCACCCACTTTTCCAAAGTTTGCTAAGATAAATCCACTCATGATACAAATCTCTGGTGAAAGCCTTGGCATTGCAATCACTTCATCAGCAAAAGGTAATCAGGGAGCTACAAAATGTATCCCTGTGATCAGGTTCCAAATGGGTCATAGATTATAGGTATTTATGGTGTCTTACTGGCCCAGACTATCTCTGCAGGCAACTTGATTTAAGGGGTTACCTCTGGTGGGAAATATAATAAGATACCTTCCTCTTTGCAGATCTGTGCTAAGTATTTTGGCTGAATCAGAGGAAACATCTGGATTAAAAACATAATTCCCAAATTAGATCACTACCAATCAGTAGTGAAGGACTGTGTTCTTTTCAGTGGCTTAATGACATAATCATTTCCAGCAAATCCTGCAAAGGAAGAATCTTGTTTCATATGAATGGAATGTCTTGCATTAATTCATTTTATTTGCATGTATTACTTTTCCCTGTCTAAGGTTTGGTTTGGACCAAAATCATAATTTGATGTGCATTGTATTGTAAGGACCACTTGAATAAGCGACTGAAAGGATAAATCACTGATGGAGAACAGACTTTCAAAACAAGACTTCTAGCTATGTAGGCAACAGTTCACATCTAACCGAACACATGTGATTGAATGCTTATGCCTTCAAGAATGGGATATTTGTTTGATTCCTTCACATTTGTTGAAATCTAGGGGTAAACATTGTCACAGGACCTTCTGTCACTAGAGATACTATTGTCCTTAATTATTCCTATGCCTTCCTTAGTAGTTGCCTCATGCGTTAATGATGAGAGATCTGTCGGCCCAGAAGTTTTGATGGTTCTCTTTAGGTATATATGAGAGGTTTTCAACCTTTTTGAGTCCATGGCTCCCTTGACCAACTACATTCTTTCTGCAGCACCCCAGTGGGGCTCAGGAGCCCAGTTATGTCACCCCTTGCTTGCAGAGCTGGCAACCCTTTCTCAAACACCCTCCCTTGTGGAGTGTTCCCTCAGCCTCCTCTCCTCCCCCCTCTCCTTGGAAGTCTTCTGGGCAGCCACTGCTGCTGCCCCTGGTTTCTGAGTTGCCCCCCCCCCCCGCCCCAAAGAGAGGTGCCTTCTTACATTGTCCCACAAGGGTCTGGAACTTGTCTGTCCTTTCCCCGTAACCTTGAAAAAAGAGATTCAAGTACCTAATGAAGAAGGTCTCTTCCAAAGTCTCTGTTGGTACTTTATAGCAGTAACAAACAAATTAAAGAGCATCAGGTTTTTTTCTAAGCTCCAAACTTAGCTCAATTAGAAATTAAGGTGGAGCCAATATTGCTAGTTTTTTTAACCCTTGTACAAATCAGAATGTGATTACTATTAAAGATCAGTTGATTTTGGTACACAGTAGCTGAATGCTGATATGGCTGAACACACGTTTTGTATAACTAAACATTTATCTGAAAATGACATTTTTTTTGCAGTGAGGGAGACACTTTATCAGGTGGCTGCATGGAAAGTTGAAGAGCACTTTGGATTAGTTCTTGTTGGAGCATTGACTAAATTATATGTGTTAACCTGGCAAAATGGTCCAGCGAGGAACTACCTTTCTTTTCAAACATCCCTCGTAGTACAGATTATCATAATTAAATTCTGTTGCTGCCGGGCCAACTGAAAATGGTGTGTGCAAATTTGAAAGCAATGAACTGGATGCTTTCCAAGAAACTCAGGTGTTTTTCTTCCTCCAACATTGTATATACATGTCTGAAATAGATTGAATAGAACATGTTGACCTAGTAGGATAATGGTTTCCAGACTGGTTACCCTGGGAACCTGCAAAAAACCTGTTCTGTTTGGGGTCTACCTTCCAGTCTTACCCCTGAACTAGATATCACTTCACCTTTTAGACCTTTCTTGCAAATGGACATTCCACTGCTAGTCATCGTGCTTCATCTGGGTCCTGGGGCAGGAGTTCCCTATTCCTTTTCTATGGAAAGCGAGAAAGAGAGAAAGAGAGAAAGAAAGAGAGAGAGAGAGAGAGAGAGAGAGAGAGAAGAAAGAAAGAAAGAAAGAAGAAAAAAGAAAGAAAGAAAGAAAGAAAGAAAGAAAAAGAAAGAAAGAAAGATGTGCATAAAATGTACATATTTCTACAAATAACAGCAACAAATGTCTATAATAGAAGAAAGTTGCACTAAAATGCCGAAGAATTTTTGTGAGGAGATGCAAAGTGACGTGGAAATGTGGACTACCAAATTTAAGTTTGCAAAAGTGAGAAACTGTGAGAAGGCAAAGTGAGCAGATTCACCCATCCCTGGCTGGAAATGATGATAGATCATGTCCAACATTTGGAGGGCCAAAGATTAGCCACTCCAATACAGATAATATTTTATATCATTTGCCAGTTTGCTGATTATTCACACACATGCCAGGTTATGTGCACGGCCACACAGGCAAGCAGCTCACAGGCAGACCATGAGTGGAAACTGAGGTTTATCCCTGTGCTGCAACTTTCTCATGCCAGAACATCAGAAACTTGATTCATGCAAAGAGGAAGGAAGGACTAGATGGGGATATTGTGGGTGACATTGACCTCCAGTTCCATGTAATAGTTCACAAATATGCAGTGCTTTTTGTCTGGGGGTGTGCGGGGGTACGCATACCCCTAAACAATTTGTGAATCTAAATTTGGCCTCATTGAGGGGCAGTATTTCAATATGAATAGGAAAATGAGAGTACCCCAAAACATTTTTTTCTAAAGAAAGCACTGCAGATATGTATGTGTGTACATGTGTCATTGGAGGAGGAATAGGGACCCTCCATACATGAGCTCTGCACTCATAATGGGTCTCATTTAGCCTTATTTTTTCTTCCTTGTTCTGAAGCAAGGCTTCTTTAATAAGATGTTTGCAATGTCTGAATGGTGAGCATGAGAGATGTACATCTGGCAAAGTGTCCCCAAATCAGTTCATGCATCTCAAACCTATGCCTAAAGATTACTTGTTTCTTCAGACGTGTTTTGTGACATTTAGTCAAGTTTTAGGAAAAGTCTAATGTGCCTCTTGGCCTTGTGCCTGAATAAGATGTTCATGCTTTGGGGGCTTTCAAACAGATAAAAGCTGATGCAGATGAATGTAGCCCAAGACTATCATAAAGTAATTAAGGATGTATTTATATGAAACAAATTACTATTCCCATGGTTGCCAAAAAAAATGAAGAGTAGTGGGATTAATTTTGTTTTTAATGTTGTAAGCATTGGTGATGGGTTGTTGTGTTTTTTTAAAAAAAAACTTTGGCTAGTTGTAGGTTTGTATTTATCTTAGAGAAACTGACAATTGAATGATGATATTCTTCATCTATCTATCTATCTATCTATCATCTATCTATCTATCTATCTATCTATCATCTATAGCTATCTATCTATCATTTATCATCTATCATCTATCATCATCTACCTACACACACACACACACAGAGAGAGAGAGGATTTAGTGTTCAAAACACTTCACCAGTTTCAACATACCAGTTTAAACATGCCTGTTCTTAATTTAGTAGTGGATAGACAACATACACACATACAATTCTCACTGGGACATACAAATCTCAGTTAGTGATGTGAGGTGGAATATTTTCCTAATTATTTTCCAGATTATTATTTTTTGCAGTGTGTCATTTTTATGCAAAAAACAACAATCTTTTTCACAAATTCATTAGTAACAATGAATGGATAGCAACTGCAAATACAATATTGAGCAAGTTAAGGAGTTTAAACATGTTTAGCTTTGTTTATTAAACACAGGCGAAATAAACATGCTAAATTAGAGCACTCTCTGAAATTTTTCTGATTTGAATTTTTCTGAAAAATCTGCATCACTAGTCTCATTCTGCTGAATGTACTAAAATTAAATTCTAATCTGATCTCTCCTGAAATATTTAGAGCTTTTTTTCATTGCTGGCATGCTTTAGTAAAAGAAAAGAAAAAGTACTTGGCAATGATTTTCTTGAGTTCAACAAGGAACGCTGGACAACTCACATGATCAAGTGGGTCTGTAGAAAAAGCCGAGAATGAGAGGCTGAGGTGCAGTTTGACAACTGGCAAATAAGTTGTGATTCTTTCATTGTGCCCTCAGCTAGTCTCTAAATTCATATATCTACTGCTTTTAACCACCACTACCAAGCTGGTAGTATAAAATCTTCAGCACCTATAGATTTCATGGCACTATTTGCTGGGTAGGATTTCACAGATTTATAGGCTGGGGCTTTGCATTATGGGTAAACTAAGATGACAGGTGACCACCAGGGATGGGAGAGGAACTTGACTCCCATTCAAATGTGCCACTGCCCATTGCTAAAATGCCATCCTGAGGATTGCAAGGGTGGTGGTGTATGGTTTTGCTGTTGCAACTGCAGCCACAGAAAAAGAAAAATACTGTGAAGTTGTGGCCATGGGAAGGGTTCTTGGGGCAGCATGTCAAGGGTCCCTCTGAAGTCTAGCACCAGCCCTGTCCATACTAAATGAGTCAATGTGCATCTGCAACACAACCCTTTTATCTATTCCTGTTGCCTTGCATGCCAAGTGTTTGGGGAACAAATTACTCCCAAGCAGTTCCATTAGTACAGAATTGTCATTTTTCAGAATGTGATGTACTGAAGGAGAAATAATTGTGATGCATCCTGAACGCAGCACATCAAACAGCATTTATTGTTGAAAGACACTGACTAAGTGTGCCAGGTTTAAAAATGGTTCATCATTTAACACCAGTACGTTTTAAGAACATCGACTTAATTTGACCTGACATTCTTTGGTAATGAGAGCAGAGTGTATATTCTGGCATGGGTCCTATTAACAGTAACGGGATGAGCTTTAGCTACTGGAGCCAAGGAATTAAGCAAATCAATTTTGGTAAGTGGAACATTAACATCAGGGCCTTATTTTAAGATTTATTTGCTTTTTAGCAGTGTAAGGAATGGAAAATGGACTTGCAGAATGCTTCTTATGACAGGAGGAGGTGGCAGGAGACCTGGAGAAAGAGAGGCAGGACACAATCATGTCTCCAAAAACCAGACACTGCTTTCATATAGGTGGGGTGAGATGTGTGCTTCAGAACCACAGACTCTTGTCTTTTGAGGGAGTGAGTGAGCAACATCTCAGCTTTAAGAGCTTGTCAAGAGGGATCTGTCCACTTTGGGGGCATCTTTGTAGCTTCTGTTTGGGTTTGAACCCCTTGCTTTGTTTGTGTGCCTTGGAATCTTGACTTCTGGAGCTTGTGCTTGCTGCTGAGCCTGCACTGCTATTAGCCTGAATAAGAACCCTACCTCCCTACCTTCAACTAAGAACTACTGTCATTGAGTCCGGGGATGGGAACCTGACACCTATAGCTCCAACCCATAACTTGTTGCCTCTGGCCCTGCCCACCGTTGGCATGTGGCCCCCAAAAGGAAATGTGGCCTTGAGTCTGAGAAGATTACTCACCCCTGCTCCAAGTAGTTCAGCAACATGCATCGGGATGCCAAGAGTTTCACTATTATTAAATAATTAGCAACATGCTGCCCTTTCGTGGAACCCAAAGCCTCCCTCTACTTAATGGTAGGGCTGGCTCCCATTTTGCATTGACCTGGTTTGGTACAGCTTGCGGTTAATGAGTAGAAAGATCTCAATCATGAGTCCCAGTTCAGATGGCATGCTAAGACCTCCTTGGCCCAGCAAAAAGGCCCAGGGAGGAGCAAAGCATCTGCAGGCTCCTCTCTGGAAACCTGCACAATCACAGGGCCTCACTATGCCAAGGTTAGCCTTACTGTGTCACACAAAGCTGCTGAGTATCTCAGGAACTCAGCTCCCTCCTATGGTCAACACTTGGGAGAGATTTCATGGGTTCTGATGTTCTTCCTCCCTAGCATCTGAGAGCAGCACCAAAAACTTGCAGGGATGCTGTTATTGCCAAGGCCCAGCTGTGCCCACTCGGCATTACTAATGGCATTTCTACCAGCTGATTCAGCAAAGTTGAGCGACTAATCTGATTAGTCAGTTTGCTTCTGTTTGTTTTTCAAATATAGTTTTATTGAAGATTTTATGTTTGATTTTATGTTTGGTGGTATAGAAATACTTGCAGAAGAATGAAACAGATCAGTCAGGGGCACTTTGGGAAAGGGCTGCCTTTATGGAATGCGCAGAAGTAGTCATGTGATAAGGAGCAGCCATGCGATGGTACCAATTCCCTCAAACAGTCGCCCTCTTGCCCAACAGTGATCCCACATATTCCCAAGAACTTCGAATGGGGGACACCATTGTACATCAGCCATTTTGTTTCCCCCCATCCCGTTCTCAAACAGAGCTACTATCGATGTTCATTCCGTATGAAAGCAGTAAAATAAATAAACGAGAAATGTAATCTGCTGTATAAACTTTGGCAGGTTTGAATAAAAATGCTGCTGAAGCCTGTAAACTTCCATTTCTTGGAAGGAGACCCTTTTAATTCTAATCCCAGCTGCATCACAGAGAACGCTACACCCCCTCCTTGAATACTTTCATTGAAGCCATTTGCACATTTTGAAACTTCTTGTTTCCTGGAAGGAAAAAAACACAATACTTTAAATGGTTACAGCTTCCTAATTGGTGTATAAAGCTTATGAAATCCCCTGTAGATTTGTGGTGTATAAATTATGGATCAGCCAATATGAGCTTTTTTAAAAAAGGCAGGTTTGACTATATACTTTTGTCTGCAGTGATTTCATTCACACTCCCTCCAGAGACTCTGGCAGTAAATCTCTGGGTGTGGTCAATCCATAGATGCACAAGAGATATGAAATGATGGGCTCAACCTTAACTGTCACACCGCAACAACTGTTTTGAGGGGGTAGTAGATGCAACAATAGACAGAAGCATGGCATGACCTCTCCCTTACTGGTCACATGTCCAGTCATCCATCAGGGGAGAGGCATGAAGCCATAGATGCACCCAACAGCAAAATCAACTTGGCTTTGATTGTCTATCAATAGGCCACTCAATTGTTCCAAGCTAGGTGGGAGCTATAAGCAGTATGCAGATGAAGACAGGCTTCCGCATACATATTCAAAGGTTGATGAGGTACTGCACATGCAAATGGGTGATGTGCCTGTGATTCCCACCAGGCCCAGCAGCCAGGGCTGTGCTCACATAGCCCAGCATCAAATAAACAGCAGCTGTATTCACCAGCTGTTCTGGGTGGGTGGGTGGGTGGGTTTACTGTTCCCTACATGCCTCTCCCCAGCAACTGCCTCAAAGGCAGGGTGTACAACCAGTGAGCTGGTCAGAAATATAAGTGGTCCTGCAGAATGATTGCATGTGGAAATGGCATCCTGAGTTGGACATTCAAATCACAGTGAATTATTGAGTCTTTGGAGCATTGTACTTGGACAATTCTCTTTCTCTTTCTCTCACTTTCTCTCACTTTGTGTGTGTGCTGTTATATAGATAGCTTTCCCCCACTCATTGTAATACCTAATTGTTCTGTTTTTTTTTTGTTCCTCTCAACCTACCACTGTACCAGTTATGCATGCCAGGTAAAGGTAAAGGTACCCCTGACTGTTAGGTCCAGTTGTGGATGACTCTGGGGTTGCGCGCTCATCTCACTCTATAGGCCAAGGAAGCCGGCGGTTGCCCACAGCTTCCGGGTCATGTGGCCAGCATGACTAAGTCGCTTCTGGTGAACCAGAGCAGCGCACAGAAACGCTGTTTACCTTCCCGCCAGAGTGGTACCTATTTATCTACTTGCACTTTGACGTGCTTTCAAACTGCTATGTGGGCAGATGAATGCCAGAGGCACAGATAAATCACTTTGCTTAAAAGAAAAGGGGCAGCTGACCTATGTTAATAATGTTGCTGTAGTGATCATGAGCTATGAATAAGTAACACAAACAAAGACACTTCAATTACACAAAATTTTGCTGTTTTTCTTTAAATATGTCCAAGGTTGAGCATTTACATCTTTCTGAGGTGGCACCTCCCATTATGAAATGGTGCCCCAGATCAAATGCTTGATGAAAAACCAAACAGATACTTCATGTCTTGTTTCAGACACATCTCCCATTGATCGCATGCATATTTGAACTGGAATTAATTGAGCCTCTGGTGCAGTTGAACATTTTAAAAGAATGATGCCGAATCTGTGGCCCTCCATAAGTTGCTGTACTACAACTCCCATCATCCCTTGCCATTGGCCATGCTGCCTGTGGCTTATGGGAGCTGCATCACAATATCATCTGGATGGCTAGTGTTTTCTCTCGTACATCCTGTGGAAAAGAACTGTTTAATGATGAGTGTCAGTGCCTGTTCCTTCTGCTCTCATTCTTTGTCCGCTATTTGTATTCACATATTGTTAAGCCAACACAAATATACATGCCAGCCCTATAGCAACTCAACCTGTACAACAAGAAGTTTCTCCACCTGTTATATAAGCAGTAAGAAAGGGGCAAGGTTTTAGTAGAATGGTATAGCCCTACTTTACTTTGTAGTGTGTTGCAGGTTTCTATTATCTCCAGAAGTCTTTTTTGTTTTTTAATGGTAAAATAAAATGCAATAGGCAAGCCAGTAAAATTACAGAATCACCTTGATCTCCGAGGACAGACTTTGATCTGAATGCAAAACTTGTAACTTTATGCCAGCGTTTATTAAAATTCGAGTTTATACTTAAATGTTGGATTAAAAATTTCCTCAACACCACCATTTAATGTTATTCAAAATATTACTTTCCCTTTGAAGTTGAATTATACTAAGCCAGAGGTAGTGCCATGTTTTAATTAAATGCCCAGAGCTACTGTGGTATCAAGGACTGCATTTTAAAATTATACCTATGTACACCTTCAAAGTGTTTTTCTTTCTTTCTTTTCCTGTCTCATTGAAGCAGGGCTTTCAATAAAGCAGCACTTTTATGGTCCCTGAGTCACAGTAAAGCAACTCCTTTGTATAGCCCAATTACCTCTTTCTACCATTTTACATGTTTTTTTCCTACCCTCCCACTGCATCAAATAGAGGTTCATTTAAGGACAAAATGTGCCAGATGTTTCATGGTTTATTTTTCTCCTTAAGAAATGGTTTTCATTTTAAAGAAGGACAGGTAAATTGCTCCAATCACAGATGTGTTTCAGCATGTTACTCTTATACAGGTTTCAAGCTGAATCTAGGAGTAAGATTTTGTACCACTTATGTCAGTGGGAATTTTAACCATGCTTTTTAAAGGGTACACTTAAATGTACTATATTTTTGTTTGAAAGAACAGCAGCCAAGCAGGATCCTGATAGTGCATAGCAGTCTAGACCCACACTGAGGCCCAGTGCCAGTTTGCTGATGGAAATTGCCCTCCACCTCATATTTGCCCTCACATCCCTGGGAGGAAATAACAGCTAGGAAGATTTGGGAGGGAAGCAGTTGATGGAGGCCCCTGATTATGAAGGGCTGCTTTCCTTGAAAAATAGAAGTGACATCTTAAGCACTCTTAAAACTGTGCGATGGATGCTCAGTATACTTTGGTTCTTATAGCATTATGGGCTAAGGGGAGGGAGGGGTCATGTACACTATCCTGAGCTCCTTGGAGGATGGTGGGATGCAAATGAAATTAATAAAAGTCTCACCATGCATGACAACATTGGTTAAAACTGCTGCTCAGACTGTGTTACTGGCCACATCGGGATGACCAGGGTGTACAGACAAGGCCTGATTGTCAAATAAGTATTTCCAGGTTCTAATAATTTCAGAGTGCACATGGATGTTATATGGCAGTGTCCATATAACAGAAACCTGGCCAGAATTCTACAAAATTCCTTGGCCTCTGCAGCAGCTTGCGATTTAAAAAAGGAGCGCTTTTGTCTCTCTGGAGAGAAGCAGAACTATTGTTGCGTGCCTCTGGAGAGACTGAACTCGCTCCTAGACCTGCATTTTCATTTTCCTCTTCTAAGCAGCTGAGGAACACCACTCCCACCCCCTTTCTTTGCTCTGACTCCTTCCGCTGCCTTCAAAGCTGTTGAACTTTTACTTGTGGGAGAGTAAGAGTTCAGCCTTGTTGAGCTGCAGCCAAAGAGCAGGCCAGAGAGTTCGTTTCCCCTTCTCAGTCCTCCAGGTAGGCATTCATCCAGTTCGTCATCAAGAAGATCATTAAATTTTGTCTGCCCTGGATTCACTCAGGTGGACATCATCTGCCTGATGGAAGATACAAGGTTAATAAAGTCATCCCTCAATAATAAAATGCAGCTATGAATGCTGGCAGCAGCGAGGCTGCTTTTTAGTAACTGGGTGGAGTGCAGTAGCATCAGGTCTCTACAGAGCAGCTCATGGAAAACTGCTTGGATTCATCAATGCATCACTTACATTCTCAATGCATAGCAGGTTTTACTAATCAGGTACAGACAGTTACTATGTGAGGAGTTACTCCTTCTTTAAAATGTCCTTCATCGGCACACATATTTTTGTATAAGGTTGCTTAATTAGGAGTGGAAACAGAATCACAGGTTGTCTCCAGACCGTTACCATTTTGTGGGAGGGATTCAAGTACATACCATAAATTATATTTATGGGTTAAAGCATACTGTAACACCAGCACAACAAATTCACTTTTTAAAAAAGAATGGGACTCTTTTATGAATTTGAAAGGAATGGACAAATGCATTGAAAAGTGTGGGATGAATGGGTGGCTAATGGCAAGGTGTATAAACACGGCACAAGCAAATGCATGGCAACCGTTCATTGTCTTATATCTGCCCCACAAACAAATCAGACCAAATGTTCACTAAGTACCAGATATAATCACTGGATCAGTTCTGTGCAAAGGAAATCAGGATGAGTGCTCAACGAACAGCTCATCTGAAGGAGCCTACAGACTTCTACTGCTATTGGGGGCCTGGGCACCCATAATTTTTGTTGTTGTGTGTGCTTGGCCTCCCTCTCCCTGCTGCTCCCACTGTGTGCCATGCACCACCCCCGACCACCACTGTGCCCAGCTCCATGCTGCCAACGCCAACCACCCACCACTCTATGTCTTAAAAAAACTCCACATGTATTCATTTTGATAAATACTCCCCATGCTGTTTAGTAATCCTTATGGTTTAACACATTTTTGTGCCTCTAATCTTCTAGGTAAAGATTGTTGGCATTTTCAAGTAGTGAAGTTAGGGGTGGAGAACCTCAGACTTGGGGTACAAATTCAGCCCTCTAGCATCCTCTAACTTGCCCCCCCCTTGCCATTCTGCTCCTCATCTTCCTTGAGTGCTTTTGCCTGGCTGAAAAGTGGTGATATCTCTTGCTTGCCTGGATGAAAGATGGAAGTGTGTGTGTGTGTGTGTGTGTGTGTGTGTGTGGAAACCTCTTAGCTTTGTGTGGCTGGAATGCAGCCTTCTGTACAACGGTTGCACCTATCACACTGCTTCTGACCCCTGAAAAATTGCTCAAGAGAATGTGGTCCTCATGCTAATAAATGTTCTCTAGCCCTGCCCTAAAGAGTTAAGATACTTGGTACCTTTAGTGGAAGATTCTATAGAAATTCATGATTAGGTTCTCCTGCTGGACCATCTGACACATTCATCCTAGTTTTATGAGCAGAATGAAAAGGAACCTTGTCCATCTTCTACAATGCATGGAGCAAAACAGGTGTGGAAGACCTCCCTGTAACTGATGCTCATGATCCTTCGGATAGTTTTCTTAGAAAACATGCTTCTTTCTGGCAATGATTCACACTCAGGAAATTATTTCACACTTGAGACCTACAAGATCAAGGAACACACTGTTCCTGGAAGAGAGCAGAGAGTAGTGAAAATTTTAGAGGTAAGTGGCTTTAAGCTATTCTAATTGTTGCCTAATTTTGCCATGTAAACTGCATTGTAAATGTTTTTTGTTGAAAGGCAGTAAAAATATTGTGAATGAATGAATAAAAAAAACCCAGGAACCAAGAAAATAACAAAGTTGTGGTTCCTTCAATAATTGATTCTAAAGAAGTTATTTCCTGATAGAGGAATGTTTTATTTAACTTCTGCAGTTACATGTCAGGAGCCAAAGTCAGGTGTAGGTCAGCAATAAAAGCAATAAAAGAACACCGGTGTCAGCAAAGTTAACTCTTTATTCAAAAAAACTAAAAGAGTGCAGGCCTAGGGATCCCAGCAACTCCTCTCAGTAGGTCTTGCAGTTGCAAAGACTGAAGGACTCTACCTTCCCATCCTCTCCAGGGTTTTTTCCAAGCAAGTGGAGACTGTGTCTGTGCACAACTAATATCTCCTCTGCTCTTTTCATTTCTCTCTGTGTTCTGGGAGACCAGGGGGAAGGGGAGCTGGTCGCAGCAGGAGGGGGAGATGCCCTAGCTTCTTCACCAGCCTGCCTCGTCTATGGCCCCCTCACCTTTAACCTTTAAAGCCCTATACGGCCTAGGACCCTCGTACCTGCGGGACCGCCTCTCCTGGTATGCCCCACAGAGAAACCTACGGTCTGCAAATAAAAACATCCTGAAGGTCCCAGGCCTCAGAGAGGTTAGGCTGGCCTCAACTAGAGCCAGAGCTTTCTCGGCTGTGGCACCAATCTGGTGGAACGCTCTGTCACAAGAGACTAGGGCCCTGCGGGACTTGACATCTTTCCGCAGGGCCTGTAAGACAGAGCTGTTCCACCAGGCCTTTGGTCAGGGCGCAGCCTGACCCCCTCCTCTGGCAATCTGCACAGGGTCCTGCTTGCTGGTTGCCATCAATTTGTTTCTGATTGATTTTATGGTGAAAAGTTTTTAGAATGTTGGATTGTTTTTATTGTTGTTAGCCGCCCTGAGCCCGGCTTTGGCTGGGGAGGGCGGGGTATAAATAAAATTTATTTTTATTATTACTATTATTATTATTATTATTATTATTATTATTATTATTATTATTTCCAGCCTCCACTTCTGCCTCTAATTCTGGACTGCTCTCTGCCACAGACTCTTCCTGTTCACTAAACCCTGTTGCCTCTTTAGCTTCCAACACCTCCTCCTCCCAGTCTGCTCCCTCTCCTACCTCTCATCACTCATCACATCACCAGTTCCCTGGCTCTGAGCTTTCTCGCCTTAGGGGTTCCCCAGCTGGTTGCCTCCCACGAACTCCTCTGCATCCAGTCAATCCATGACATTACATTAGTTATATTCACTTACAACAGGCAAAGGCAAACTCGGCCCTCCAGCTGTTTTGGGACTACAACTCCCATCATCCCTAGCTAACAGGACCAGTGGTCAGGGATGATGGGAATTGTAGTTTCAAAAACATCTGGAGGGCCAAGTTTGGAGATGCCTGACTTACAGCTTTACAAAACTTAGATCCTGATTAGTTCTCATATCAATGTATTTACAAAACTAATTAGCAGCCTTGGCTGTTTTAAATGGAGTAAACCTATTCTAATAATTAAATAACATGCAAAGAAAAGAACAAAAAAAATTCCCCGCTTTTCATTATACTAAAGAAAGCATGAGGTCACCGGGTGACATCATGACGCTGTAAGGCTTTAAGGATAAAAAGAAGAGAGGAAGAACCATGTATTTCACCTCAAGCTCCTTGGAGCAAATGTGGAGTATAAAAGTCAGTTGTCTTTGGACACTGGTCATGATTTTTAAAAGTTATATAGATGTATGTGCAATGAGACCTCTATTTTCAAACAGAAACCCCCAAACTACAAGAATTTTCAAAAGCAGGTTTGAAAGCAATGAAGTGCCTTGCTGCCCTGTACAACCCCCAAAGCAGAATGCTACATCAGCCGCTACTTATTATGCTTAATACCAAATGTGCAAAATAGAAACCCAAATAGCTAGTTAAGACTACAACTGTGATACATTTTTTTAGCTGTCTATGTATTCAGGCTATGATACTAGACGCATTTCTTTGGAAATTAGTTCCACAGAAATCAGTTTCCAGATACATGTGTTTAGGATCAGTGTACTAAAATAATGATGATGATTTAATGACTTCACTCTTCAGTAGTTGAGCACCATTATTTATCGCCTTGTACATCCCAAATTGATGGCTATGGTCAGCTGACAGGAAAATATGCCAAATCCCAGACCACATCTGAAATTGTGTTTTGAGCAGCGTCAACATTTACTTGGTCCCTAAGATTATACTCTTGCTTATCAACAGCCAAATTTTCATAGCAGATGTGACCATTATTTAAGACCCTTCGTATTTGCCAAAATGCACATTTGGCGGAAACCTGCCTGTGGGATTGCTGCAATTGGGGGGTGGGGGTGGGGAATCTGAAGCAGAGGTATACTGTGCAACTATAGGGGTTTTCTCTTTTATATTTATTCTGATTTTCCTTGGTTTTGAATTCTTCTTTCCCAATAGAGTTTTTTTAAGCAGTAGAATACTGCAGTTACAAGATTGGCACCATCTAAAATTATTGTTAATGAGGGGAAATGAAATATGTATTAAGTGGAGGGGGGACAATTATTTAAGAGAATTTGAAAACGCTGAGGAGAATAAATGCCAGCTGACTTTATCCTTGAGAGATTATGTATATTTTTTGCAAATTTATTTCATAGGGAAGGAGGTATATTATATGTTTTGCTAAATAGTCTTAAATGTGTCTACTCAAGTCAGGGGGGGAAACATCACCAGCAGTCAGAGAATTAAACTCCCATTTCCCAGTCTTTTGTATAGTACGAGTAGTAAATTCAGCCTCCCCAGCCTGAAAACACTTGCACAGAATTAATTTGTTTTCACATCATTAATACAGTTTTTTATTTAAATGTATAGAATTGGGGTTAGAAGATATAAGCACAGACGAACTAGTTTGTTACTTCACATGTTCTGTAGCTGAACTTTGATGACAGCCAATGAGGTGTAGCAGCTAAACTGATCATCCTCAGATTGGGAAACCCAGGTTCAAATACCAATTCATTGACAAAGCTAATTAGAAAAGGCAACCTTGGGCAACTGAACAGTCAGGGCCCATACATAAGCATGGCTGACACTACCTGCTGTTTATCTCCTCCCAGAATTGTCTCTTGGAGAGTTCTGAGGACTGAAGGATTAATCCTGAAAACACATTAACAAGGGAGAAAGCTGTATTGAACATGGTGGCAGTTGAGCAAACATGTATAGGATTCACATTGCGGGTGTGCTTCTTTTCTTCCTTCTGCCCTTCCCGTTTTACTTTTCATATTAAAATCATTATTTTAAACTGTGAACCACTTCAAGGGCATTGGAAGAATGGTGGTATATCAACAAAGTAACTCAGCCAAGCCTACCACTCGAGGTTGTTATAAGGTGAAGAATAAGGCCAGGGTTCTTTGTTTGTTTGTTTGTTTGTTGCTTTTAAAACAGATATTTCATTACCAACTTCTGTGGCTAAGTGCTAGTGAATCCTGGCACCAATGTAGGCTGCAGTCCTAAATGCACATTTTAGAGAAGAAGTGTCATTGAACACCCTGGGACTTCCTTCCCAGTAAAAATGCATAGGATCATGCTACATGCTATTAAAAAGTGGTAGCAAGGCAGGGCAGGGAGATTTGAAAGTTATATTATGAACAGACTGGAATCTCACACTCCGTAAATCCATTGCAAAGCCTTAAACGTGCAGCATTTAACTGCAGAATTGCACTCAGCAAACACCAGGTGCAACCTAGCCAACAGGAAACTTAGGGATGTTCTCTCTTTTCTGCTGAACTCACTGAGGCTTAACTTTGGCTCTCCGCAGAAGTCATAAACCATTTGGACACCTGAAAGTACTTTATATAATATTCATTTAACAATCCTCCTGACTGCTTAATTTTCCTCACGATTGCTTACAGTGAATACAAAGAGGTGGCTAAGCCTCATTATGCATTTGGCTTGGCTCATTAGGTCGGTCCAAAGTTTGCTTTCTCTGGCTCAATTTCCCAAGTCCTGTTTTGCATTAGGCAAAGAATTCCATACTTTGCATCCATCCACCGGTTTGTTTAAGAATTCATTTCAATTGCTTTTCCTTTGTCTGTGGTCATTCTCATGAAGAAAATGGAAATGCCATTCCTTGATATGTCAAGCAAACCAATGTCTTACACCTGACAGTGGCATGTTCATATTATCTCTTGAAGACCCTTCCCTTGGGGTGCTTAAATGCTCTGACAATGGGGTCCATCAACAGCTGATTGCGCCAGGTTAATTCTGTAAACGTGAGACAAGAGAAGTGATTGCATGGCATCCTTCTCCTATCTGGTGCCTCTCCAGGTGTTTTGGACTACAACTCCCATCATCCCTGACCATTAGCTGTACTGGGTGGGGCTGGTGGGACAACTGGAGGATAGCAGGCATACCCACCAACAAACTTACCTCTGGATCCGACACATCAAAATGCTGGGGGTGGAAGCGACAGTGAGGAGTGGTGGCAGCAGTGCCACATCTCTCCTCTACAGGTCTACAGTGCACTAGGGAGCTGTGGAGGCTGCTTCCTTGGTGCCAGCCCAGCGCTGCCAGGTTTCAGCTCCACTCCCAGGTCAGGCCTGATTTGGAGGCGGAAGTAGTGGAGAGGAGGAGAAGCCGTGGTGGCAGCACAACTGCACTTTTCCACTGCTGGGCTCCGGAACACAAGGGAAGTGAGGACAACCCCTACGGGGACATCATCTGCACAAGGTAAGCCATATTGGCAGCTCCTGCAATGGGTGTACCAGAGTTGCTGGTTCTGGCACATAACTGGGGGCTGAGCTTCAGTAGTGGCAGCCTCCCTCTTCTGCCTGCTCTCCAGCAGCCACTACAGTGGTACCTTGGGTTAAGCACTTAATTCGTTCTGGAGGCCTGTTCTTAACCTGAAACTCTTCTGCTGTCGCACAATTTCTGTTCTCATCCTAAAGCAAAGTTCTTAACCTGAGGTACTATTTCTGGGTTAGCGGAGTCTGTAGCCTGAAGCATCTGTAACCTGAAGCATCTGTAACCCGAGGTACCACTGTATAAGCTACCAAAGGGAGGAGGCCGGCAGCAGTGGCTATGCAGAGGCTCATTCGGCTAATCCTCCTCCCCGAGCTTGGTGGTGGTGATTAGGGGTGGAAAGAAGCAGCACATTCCTGGATTGAAATGGAAGCTGGGAAGGGTTCTGTGAATCCAGGATGTCCTGCTAAAATCGGGGCAGTTGGAAGGCATGAGCAGGTTCAGGAAGGCTATCATGTGGCAAATTGTGTGCAGGTAATCACAGCACACAGCAAACAGGCTGCAAGTCTGTACCCGCTTACCTGGGATCAAGTTTCATTGAACTTTGTGGAACTTACTTTAGAGTAGACATGCACAGGAATGCACTATTAGTCCCTGAAAACTGTGTTTTCAGAATGCAAATAACAACTATTTCCTATTCTAGCTGAGAACAGTGTCCTCTAGATTTCTGATATCCATAGAATGCCTGGCACCTCAATAGTCAACATTTTTGAGAAAACTATGTGTAGTTCTACGACAGCAGTATAATGTAATATAACAGGAAGTCACACTGTTACAGCTGTTGGCATTTCAGCCCTATCCTGGAACACCCAATTTCGGGGCAGCAAATTTTTGGACGGGGACAATTTACTTTTGTTTCATTTGGACTGGATGTAGCAGGATGTCTGATGCAGTTCCAGAAATCCCTGGTTCATGCTTTATAACTTAAATACCTTGTGCAAACTGCTTCTGCTTGTTCCCTTCCTGAATGTTTTCATTTTGCATAATTTTAGGAATGAAGTGAAAAATAATAATATTAATGCTGCCATAGTTATTTCGAGTGATTATTAATTTTAAGTTTTGCACTTTATAGCAATATTAAAGTGATTATATATGTGTGTGTGTGTGTGTGTGTGTGTGTGTGTAATTCAATCTTATATTTCTGCAGTATAGCATTTATATAAGTGATATTGTTGACAAAGCGTGTTCTCCAATAAATGAGAGCACGTGTTGCGGTGTGGGCCACCGGGCCAGGCCTCTTGTTGCCAGGCTGGTTAATAGTTATTGCCTGGCATCTGTGATTGGATAACCGGGTTGCTGGGGCAAATTGTATGTTGCAAATTGAGTGGGTGGGACCATAGTCTTTAAATATTGGTGCACTCTGGTTTCTCTTTCTCTTTGCAGAGTGCATCGGATCAGGAGCAATCTTCTCATTGTCTGGTTACATTTCTTTATTTCCCCCCTTCTTTTTAATCCTCTCTAGTCCCTTAATTAATTTAATTCCCCTTTTTTCCTGTTTGATTTCCCACCCCACCCCTTTCCCTGCCCTGTGGGAAGATTCTCCCTGTACCTGTGAGCGCTGCCTGTGCATAATCCTCCTGGGCTTGCCTTTCCCAATAGGGAGAGAGCCCCCATTAGGGGCTTTCTTTTGCAAAGAGGTTTCCCCCATTTTTGCCTGTTTAATTGTGGGGCTAGTCAGGGCTGTTCTCAGCCTAGCTAGAATCACTTTGTTTATAGTATTCCCAAAGGTTGGCTTTATTTGGTTGCATGCAGTGCTGTTGGCCGAGTTTTAATTTAGCCTTGGGCAGGAGCACTATATTGAGTTCCTTTAATATTGCAGTGAGACAAAAAAGGCAGAGAGCCAGAAGCATGGAGGCCTTCTCGGCCTGCACATATCATTCAAGCCTAAGCCTGCTACAGTTAGCAGTACAGCAATTGTTAGTCTCTGTGGTATGTGACTCACTTTCTCTATAAGAATTTATCTGTTTGCAGGCTCACTTGTGGCTAATGTATATCGTAGGCAGACAGAGTGGAGCCAGAGGCTCTCCGTGCCTCCAGTGAGCACTCTGTGTATGCTCTTTAACTATGCTGTTTCTGAACAAGTTTATTTTCTTCAAGTTTGTTTGCCCTGATAGTGGCAACTGCCATTTTAGAGACGAGCCATTGTGGCTTAGTGGCTAGAGTGCAGGACTAGGACCTGGGAGACAGGGTTCATATCCCCCACTTAGCCATTCTTATCACATAACAAAACAAGCTGCTCCTTTTGGACTATTCTGTTGCATGGTAGTTCGGCCCACTTGTGATATTGCTCCCAAAAAGAAGTTCGGGTTTCTTGAGGGCATGCTTCCCTCTAAAGGGCAAACAGGGGCACCTGGACAGGCGGTGGGTTGCCTCGAGTTTGTTAACTCATTGGAAACATTTATGTCTGGCCTAGCAGGTGATCTTAGGGCTTGGGCCGCTTGGCCCTAGAATTTGATGGCCTCTGGCAGCGTTTCCGGCCTGAATAGCTTCCCCATGTGGTGCACAAAGCATTGGTTTCACCAGTTCCTCACATTTAGTTTTTTGCAGACTATGACAGAGCCTTTGCAGATGCCTCCAGAGATTGCTTCTCCTGCAGAGGTTGACTTGCTGATGCCCTAGGTGCCTTCTTCCAGAAGGAAGCGTCTTCAGAGGTGGCGATCCAGGAGCAGGGAAAAGGGGAGCAGGGATGATGCTTACACCTCCTTGCAGGTATGTCAAACCTGGGTCTCTAGGGACCATCCTGGATAGCTCAGCTGGTCAGCGTATGGTGCCGGTAATCCATCAGATGTCTACTACCAGACTTTTAGAAGACATCTAAGGCAGCCCTGTTTAGGGAAACCTTTAATGTTTGCTGCATTACTGTATTTTAATCTTTTGTTGGAAGCTGCCCAGAGTGGCTGAGCAAGCCCAGCCAGATGGGCGGGGTACAAATAGATCATCATCACCATTATTATTATTATTATTATTATTATTATTATTATTTTGTGGGAGAGTGGACTAGATCATCCTCAGGGTCCCTTCCACCCCACTATTCTTTAAGTTGCAATTCACTATGGGAACGTTAGATGCAGGGCTGCCATTATCCCCTCAGCTTGCTAGGATCGCAGGGACGGGGACATGTGGACCACTTGCGCAGCTCCACATTTCAAATGGAAATTCCCTGAGCAATAGAACCTTAAGCTGTATGCAGGAAGCTGGCCCGGCAGCAGCTTTGTTGGGACTTTTTAGGGTTTCTGGCCGGCGTTGGCCCTGTAAATCTACACGTCATGGTGGCAACTCAAGGCAGGGCATTTTGCCCAAGTGGGGGCTGGCGACTAGCAAGCAATAACTCGATACCTCTCACCCATATTTCCATAAAAATATCTTCCTTGAAAGCCTGGCTAAAAGGTTATCTAGATGGGTCAGTGGTTTTGTGCTTGTGGGAAGGGTTTTCCCAAGGTTTGGGATTCCTCTGGCTTTTCAGCCAGTGGCTCAGAACACAGCAACTCTAAGCCAGTCAGAGAGCTACCTGTGGTAGCAAGTAAGAAGGTTAGGAAGCAGCTTTCATTGGGACGCATGGAGGTATCCCCTTGATTCTCCTGCTATTCCTATTTTCATTTATCCCCTTTAGGGATCGTCCCTAAGAAAGCCCCATATAATCCCCCTTATAATTTATCGCATCCCATAGGCACCTCAGTGAATGACTCTCTGGAATTGTTCCATGAAATATGCATCTTTGGATCAGGCAGTTGAGCTTACCAACAAATTGGATGAGGGCCTGGTTGACATTATGCGATATTGAATTGGCTGTTAGGCTGCTGCCAGTTCACCCTCTAGATTATAAGTAGTTGGGCTTTAATTGGATGGTCCTTACATTTATAAGGCGATGCCAATATAAGGCGATGCCAATGGGTTGCGCTATAGGCTGTGCAGCACTCAAGTCCTTTCTGGTTTGAACATTGCGAGTCAAGACTCGTTTAACTGGGGGTACCATTATTTGGATTATCTTACTGGCTGGTTCATGTGACATCAGCCTCTGCTAAGGCTTACTGTACGCCCCTTTTATTCCCTGAGGAGCTGGGTGTTCCCAGTGGATAGGTCAGTGGCTCCACTGCCCCTTTAACGTATTTGGGGGCTAGCTGGATACCGTTGCTCATACCTCTGCTTGCCTGTGGAAAAGCTGTTTGTCGTGAAGGACGTTATTCTTGTAATACTTCCTCTGATAGCAAATGTTGCTTTGTCAGATTCTATCATTGCTAGGTCAGTTTAAAAAATAAATAAATAAATAAATAAAATTGGCATGCAGGGTGGTTGTTCCAGGCTGCCCCTTCCATTCCTGCTTGGCCAGGTGGTCTCTTCATCATCCTGTACAGTGGCCTTGAGCCTGGCAGGGCAAGGCAATCACATGTGACCTAACTTTTCTTGAGTTTTCCCCATTGTAGTGTCAGCGCACATCTGGACTGAGGAGTACAGGGACCGTCGGGTCTGTCTTGGTCTGATAACCAGGCAGTGTGAAGGTCCTGGCAAAATGGTCCTCATGCTTCGGCAGTCTCCGCCCCCCTTTTATGTGCTTTCCAGCTGCACTGCTTAAGGTTTAATATTGCGTTTCTGCTCGTTTTATTACGGGATCATCTATTGTTTTCACTGTCACTATATCCCGTTTTCAGTTGGAGAGCTTCAGATCCTGGGCTCTGGACGCCCAGCTATAGCCGGATTTTCTGGAGCTCCTGTGGCGCTTTGGCAACAATTGATAATTTAGAGGAGGAGTAGCTTACATTTCCCCTTCTGCTTTCAGGTCTTATGAGGAGGCCTGGACTGATTTCTTAGCGTTTAGCTGGCAGTCCTCGGCCATTCAGAGGAACTTGCCTCCATTCTCTGAGCAGGACCTGCAGTAATTCGCCCACCTGCTGCAGATCGGATGCACTGTTAAAACTATCAGAATTCAGTCCGCTGCAATGTCTGCTGGAGTAAAGCTTTAATTTTTCAGAGACTCTCCTAAAAGTGTGTCGTGCGCAGGGTCTCGGAAGGTTGGTAAAGGCTCCAGCCTTCACAGGACTGCAGGCAGGAAGCCGGTCAATCTTGACCTATGCAGTATCCGCAGCAAGTTAATATTTGTCTCCTGGTTCTAGTTCCAGACGAGACTTCTTTCAGTATTCCATTGTAATTTTGGTGTACTGAGGGTTGGGGAAATTGGAGCCAGCACGGGGCTGAGAGTTTGGAGGCTTATTGCCTCTGGATTTTTCCTTATCTGCTTTGGAGCTTGTCATAAGTGTCTGGAGCTCTAAGTCAGACCTAGTGGGCAGGGTTGCCATCATCGGGCTTCCAGTCACAGATAAGGTGGGCCCTTGCCCTGTTATTGTATACTGAAATATTTGGCTTTTCGTTCCCCTGGGGGCTGGCTCGATTCTAGAAGTTGCTGGTTCTCGTGGGTTGCTCCTTCGGGATATATGTGTTTCCCTTTTGGAGTTGAGACTTGTAGTGCGCAACTCCACAAACTGACCAGCTGGGTCGGGGGGAGGTTGTCCGCCTCCCAGTGACTGGGGAGGTGGGCCCGGTCAAGGATGCAAGGATGCAAGGAAGTACTTGGCCTTGAGACCTCCTGAGGACAGCCCCCTACTCATGCAATAAAATGGTCCCTTTGGCGCGACACCAGTTCACATAAGTCATATGTAAGGCCATCTCTGCTTGTGGGATCTCGGCCTCTGGTTTCGCTCCTCATTCCTTTCGCATAGGTGCAGAGACTATGGCAGCCCATTGGGGCTTGTCAGCCACCAGGATCAAGGATTTGGGGAGATGGAAATCGTATGCTTTCAAGGGTTATGTGCGAAACAAAATGCTGAGTTTGGTACTAATGCTTGTTGTTTCAACCCTTGTAGATCCCACGCTGGTCCACGTCTGGATAGTGGGACACAGCATCGTTCATTGGGCTGGCAGCAGAGCGAGGCAGTCTGCAAGGGGAGCGTGTCTCGGCCTCCCACAGCACGTGCAAGTGTCATGGTTTTCCAGACGCGGAATGTCATGGGGAGAGTTTATGCCGCTGATTGGTCACCGGCTGCTCTCAGACCTCCCCACCCTATGGCCATAGTGGTGCAGCTGGGAAAAAATGATGTGGCAACTATTGATTGCCTTGCTTTGCGCACCTCAATCCAAAAGGGATTTGGAGGCATTGGCAGCCTTATTACCTTCAGTGAGAATAATTTGGTCTCACTGGTTGCAGAGGCAAACCTGGCGCGGTGTTCCCGCCCGGAGGCCGCTGAAAGGGCCAGGAAGCGCATTAACTCTGCTGTTTGCGTGAAGGTATTGGAGCTGGGTGGTTTGGTGATTTCGCACCCAGACATTAATTTTAAGGCTGAGGCCCTTTACCGGGCAGATATAGTGCACCTCTCCGATTTGGGGAATGATGTTTGGCTGGATGTGGTGGCTACTAAATTGGGTTCCTGGTTGGGTTTGTGAGTGGTTGGCGGCGAGCGTTAGAGCTCTTGTGGCGGTTAGGCATTGGTTATAATATGCTGGTGTTGGAGGGGGCTGAACAGGCGGTGCCTGCCCCTCCTATTGCGATGAAGGGAATTCTGTTAAAGGAATCCTGGGGCTTGCCATGATTTCGTCCAATCCCTGTTATGGGACCAGGGCCGCCCAATCCCTGTTATGGGAATCCCTGTTATGGGACCAGGGCCGCCCAATCCCTGTTATGGGAATCCCTGTTATGGGACCAGGGCCGCTCAATCCCTGTTATGGGAATCCTTGTTATAGGACCGGGCAGGCAAGCTTTCGGGGAGCTGCTGGGGAGAGCGGCGTGGGTCCGACGCTTAGCTCAGGTGACCCCCCAGTTTGACTTTCTCTTCTACTGGCTACCGATCGGACCTCGGGATGCCAGTTCTGTCCCAGGCGGGGGGACAGATAGTCATAACCAATGTCTAAACAACCACTCACTGATTTTGTATTTTAATAAAGTTGTGGCCAAAATAGTGCCCAAAAACCAAAACTAAATTAAGTGTTATGTGTGAAGTTATTTGAGGGGTGGCCTGGGGACCTACACGCGCAAAGCGTGTTCTCCAATAAATGAGAGCACGTGTTGCGGTGTGGGCCACCGGGCCAGGCCTCTTGTTGCCAGGCTGGTTAATAGTTATTGCCTGGCATCTGTGATTGGATAACCGGGTTGCTGGGGCAAATTGTATGTTGCAAATTGAGTGGGTGGGACCATAGTCTTTAAATATTGGTGCACTCTGGTTTCTCTTTCTCTTTGCAGAGTGCATCGGATCACCCGCCCACCCGCCCTCTTTTCCGGTTGACCTTGCTTTGCCTGTCATGGGGGTCGTCTGCCTTGGCGCAGGGGCCTAGTAGGAATTTTGCCATTTGGTGATTGGCTGTGCCATTTGGTTTTTGCCTACTACTCTGCAATTCGTCACAACTTGTAAGGTTGCGGTTAGGCATTGGTTATAATATGCTGGTGTTGGAGGGGGCTGAACAGGCGGTGCCTGCCCCTCCTATTGCGATGAAGGGAATTCTGTTAAAGGAATCCTGGGGCTTGCCATGATTTCGTCCAATCCCTGTTATGGGACCAGGGCCGCCCAATCCCTGTTATGGGAATCCCTGTTATGGGACCAGGGCCGCCCAATCCCTGTTATGGGAATCCCTGTTATGGGACCAGGGCCGCTCAATCCCTGTTATGGGAATCCTTGTTATAGGACCGGGCAGGCAAGCTTTCGGGGAGCTGCTGGGGAGAGCGGCGTGGGTCCGACGCTTAGCTCAGGTGACCCCCCAGTTTGACTTTCTCTTCTACTGGCTACCGATCGGACCTCGGGATGCCAGTTCTGTCCCAGGCGGGGGGACAGATAGTCATAACCAATGTCTAAACAACCACTCACTGATTTTGTATTTTAATAAAGTTGTGGCCAAAATAGTGCCCAAAAACCAAAACTAAATTAAGTGTTATGTGTGAAGTTATTTGAGGGGTGGCCTGGGGACCTACACGCGCAACACCTGTTCTGAATCTTTGTTCGTATGGATGTTGCTGCTGGCTGAAACTTTTTGCATAATAACCTATTTTCATTCAATCATCTGTTGAGAAACTATTGCTTTCTCTACTCCTTTGTGCTGATTTCTATTGTGTCCTTCAAATTTTACATAAACCATGACCTTGCTAGGTTACCTTAAACAAGAGAAATAAGCACTGTTCTCAGGAGTATTCTTCAGAGAGTGAACATGACTGCGCCCACGTGGACTTGAAGGGGTTGAAGTGAAGACAAGATTCTTTCTTTCTTTCGATAAAAAAAGAAAAATGTGAAGGACCTCAGTCATATTATATTCATTTTCAGGGCTGGATTAAGACATGCAGAGTGCCTGAAAGATATTCATCTGGCCCCAAAGCATTTACCAAAAACTGTGTATTCTTATGTACTTGAGTAAAATTTGAAATTCTTCTTCGTAGCTTACTTGGCTTGTGTATAAATCTGGCACTGCTCATCTTATGTTTTAAGCTAAAATCTCCATTTCTTGAAAAGTCTTTAAAAATCTGACTGTTGACTAAAGATTAATACAAATTTCAGGAAGCTTTTTTACCCTACCTACCCCCCTCCCCAAAAAACCCACCTTACTAAGCATTAGCTGCGATCAAGTCTCATTCAAGGTCACAGCAACCTTTTTATACCAAGCTAGTTCCACTATCAAAGCAACATTCTTATCCCCATAATATAAAACATATAGACTGCATTCTGGCCTTAATCTGTCTTGGTTTTTTTTAAAACGAGTCCTAGGTTTGAGAGCTATTGGAAGCCATGAATAAATTGTGAACATTACCTCAGATATGGCTCATAGCCCTGGAGTGAAAGGCTCATTTTTTCGGAGAATAAAGACTTGTGAAAGGCAAAGCAAAGGGGTCTTCCAACCACCTGCTTGCAGCACATTTATCAAGTTATAATATACACTGTTTTGGGGTGGGGAAAAGCTGACCATATGAAGCGTAAGTCAATATCCCGACTAGACTTTGTCTCATTTGGGTAGGACAAAGAGAATACGCTCAACTCTTGGCAAGTAGCAGCCGCCTTTACAGCCTACATATATAAATATTGCCTAGCCATGCATGGGCCTAAAGTTAACTGGATCCACAAAACAGTTTACATATTTTCCTTGGCATTAAGCATCTTGTTCCACACTTCCATGTATAATCAAATGCAGTATTCACATTTAGAAAAACACATGCTCACTCCTGTCCAGATCCCATCTTTTAAGTTTTATATAAATAAAGCCTGGTGTTTAGTTTGAAATCGAAATCAGAATTCCTGTTAATATTAATCCAAAGTGTGTTCCTGGAGCAACAGAATGGAAAACTGCTGGAATAAAATCTTCATAATTCAGAATTGGGGATCTTTGGCTGTGATCTGCATCCACTATCCCTTTTCAAAATGGCTTTGGGGTGTGTTTACATATTAAGATTTGGATGTGCCTTTTTCTAAACCATCATTTGTTCAAATGACAATCATACATAACTTTTCTTTTAGCACACACAGATGTGATTATAGGCAACTGTTAGTTCTGCATATATACCTTTTGGGGGCACCATGAATATCTGATATGAAAAATGGAATAGAGCAACTGATTTGGGAATGCAGGCATTGACAAATTTAACAGTCATTTAAAAAAAAATATGTTTGGGGCTCTAGTGCCTCCAGTTCAAACTTGATTAAACATTTATTAGCTATTATTCTCAAGTAAAATATACAGTCTGTCATTTTGTGGGGGGAAATCATACATAAGGGTTTTGTTGTCATTGGTGAAGGCCATTCAGCTGCTCTCAATACTAGCAATAGAAAAGTCAGGATAAGATTACAGTCTTAAGTTTTCAGGGTAGGTGGGTGGGTTGACTCTGCATACAGTCAAACCTTGGTTTCCGAACAGCTTAGTTGCCGAACAAATCAGCTCAAGAACGCCGCAAACCCAGAAGTAAGTGTTCTGGTAAGTGCCGGATTTATGTATAAGCTAAACAAGCTATAGCTTAGGGCCCCACTCTCTTGGGGGCCCCAAAAAAATTTAAAGGAAGAAAAAAACCTAGATGTACATTTCCAAAATATAAGATAAAAAAAACAAATAAAATAAAACTGACACACAGCAACAGTGTTTTGTGTTGTGTAGGCTCCTACTTGTTACGTGCAAATGGCTTTAGATACCTTTTAGGTCCACAAATTACCATATAGCCTATATTCAACACAAAAAACAGTGACAATTTGTTGTTGACAAATGACAGCTGGACAAATAAAGGGCCCCATTACCTTCAGTAGCCTAAGGCCTCATCAAACCTAAATCTGCCCCTGGTTCTGGTTTTTAAACATTTTTTGGAAGCCGAATATCCGACGCAGCTTCTGCTTGAGTGCAGGAAGCTCCTGCAGCCAATCGGAAGCTGTGCCTTGGTTTTTGAACTGTTTCAGGAGTCGAATAGACTCCCAGAACAGATTAAGTTCAAGAACCAAGATACGACTATAGTTATCCCAGTTTCATGGTATAATTTTGAGAGATAGAAGCATATTGCAGCTTCTGAGTAATTTGATTATACCATGGTAGCATAAGGAAATAATACAATGCTCTATCTCTGGGCAGAGCAACTACACAAAATGATGGTTGAGCTTTTCGCTGAGAAGTAGTGTAATAATCCCCAAATGAAGAATGAACTCACCGTTAAATACCTGCTGCTGGGTTTTGGAATCATTTTAGCATTCAAATTTTGGTGCCAATATATCCTAAAGTATTTGAATTCTTTTTAAAAAATTCCTAGCAAGCGAGCAAACAAAGAGGAAAATCCTTACAGAAGGAGCTGGATGAAAATAACAGCTTCTTTGTAAATCTTAAATGAGGTATTTCCGCGCTTGATCTGCATGCTGTTTGCAACAGCCAAGTTTAGAAGCCAGTAGGTCAAAACATAGGCATAAAGAAAATGAAGAGTGGGGTAAACGTAAAACCCTCCAACTCCAAATACCATTTGAAACCCAGGTTTAATTCACACAGACCTACCTTTAAAAAAAACAAAAACCAATTTCCCATGCATTGCAGATATAACTTGTTAAGCCTAACTGGCATCTCAGCAAAATGTGAACAGATGGTCCTAGTTTTAGGAGTGCCTGGAGGCTCAAAGTTGATACAAGAGTATTTATTTCACCATAGAAGAGGCAGCAAATGAGGGTCTATTACCAGTCTCCTTTTTGCTCCTGTAACTTTACTTTGGGAGGGTTTTGTTTTTTTTAGAACCTTACATATTAAACACATTGAGATGTTGAAGCCAAGCAAAGTCATAAGGTAAAGGTAAAGGGACCCTTGACCATTACGTCCAGTCGTGGCCAACTCTGGGGTTGCGGCACTCATCTCGCTTTATTGGCCAAGGGAGCCGGCGTACAGTTTCTGGATCATGTGGCCAGCATGACTAAGCCGCTTCTGGCGAACCAGAGCAGCACACGGAAACGCTGTTTACCTTTCCGCCAGAGCAGTACCTGTTTATCCACTTGCACTTTGACGTGCTTTCGAACTGCTAGGTTGGCAGGAGCAGGGACCGAGCAGCGGGAGCTCACTCCGTCACAGCGATTTGAACTGCCGACCTTCTGATCGGCAAGTCCTAGGCTCTGTGGTTTAACCCACAGCGCCACCCGTGTCCCAAAGCAAAGTCATATCTTTATATAAAAGAAACCCTTCTATGAGCACACTGTGGGACTTTCATTGGTTGAAAAGTGTCTCTGGAATTGAAATAGTGCAGAAAATTCACATACATACAGTTTTGTATTAAACACAGCCCAAGATTATTGTACCTTTGAACAATGTATTATTTTGCAGAATAATCATTTTGAATTCCTCCCCCCAGTATTTAGTTCCTTTGAGTTATGGGCACTGAGTTATGGGCACTTCAACAGAAAAACTAAGACTATATTCTGTTACATTGTCACTTAAAATGAGTTCTATAAATCACACATGTTTGTTTAGAGGGCAGTTTAACTATCAACATGCAGCTTAATTACTGAATTCAGTATTTACAGCTTAGTATAGTAATCACAGAAGTTGGGGCAAAATACACACAGCCCTTTCAGAGAATAGTATTTTCCAAAAATGACAAACCCTGGTATACTGGATCTTCAAAAGATTTTTTTCAGAGAGCTGCTTCCAACAATATGACTTTCTTACACAGGGCTGTTCCCACAAACCATTCATGTGAAGGAAAAAATTCAGAATGTTCCAAGGATATAGACATCAAATCAAAAAGAAATACATTGTGAATCTAGGGGTGGCTTGGCATACCCCTGTCTGACTTGAGAAGAAGCAGGTGTATATTTTTCCCCCTACATGTAAATTGTACTAATGGGAATATTTTGCAATAGCACTCAACTGAATGAAAATCATGTGTGATGTAAACTTAAGGAAGCAAGACTTTTAAATCACAAATGGGCATGATCCAAAATCCAGGGAAGTCAACCGAAAAACTGCACTTTGACTTGCTCTGGGCTTTGGATCAAACCCAACAGTGAATTATTGTAAATTTCAATTGTGCTTTGCATATGAAGGCTATTGTCAAACCAGCTTTTGTCGAGCTATGAAATGAAATCCCACAAAGGCCATTGGGAGAGTTGTGTGGGATTTGTGGCTTCCACATCTGAAGCTGGAGAATGAGATTGCTGTAACAGATGAACGAAATCTCCAGAGCAGAGCCAAAATGGAAATTTCAATAAACTGCTCTTGGAGAATATAAGTTAATGGAATCCTTGTAAAACTGAATCAACTGAAGGGCATGTGCACTTTGTATTCAACTGCAGACATAGCTTTAATTTTATTTTGTGCCTTGACTCTATTTATCGCCTATATTGCTGCTGCTGTTCAAAGCTTGCATAAATGTAACACCACAGGTTGTGCTGACAATAACATGGCTATTTACAAATAGCAGAAACTGGATAAAACATGGCATAATTGTTATACTCACATACCTTCAGCCCAAATCTGATCAAATGGGCACAACAATTATACAATTATAAAGTATTTTCATCTTTTCCACATAAAAATTCTGTGTTACCATATGATGTTACCTCCATGACACAACCATCTTTGCCTGGCAAGTTCTGCATTTTTTGACCACTTATTTATTTAGGAAAAATAATTATATATCATTATTCCTTAAAAAAAATCAAAGCAGTTTACAACAATCATACCTAAAACCATATAATAAAAACCATTATTAAAAAAAATTAAGACCAGAGATCAACTGCCGCAGAAGGATATAAAGACAGGATATTTTTGACCCGTTGGCAACTCATATCATGACATTTCTGTTCTCATGACCATTTCTTCTCCAGCTCCTTCATTCAAGGCCACCAAAAGATCTTATCAAACTTGCCCTATCTTTAATATCCCTTACATCAAGAATTGCCCCTCAGAATACCTTTATGGTACCAAAACTCTTACTTTCTTCAAAATTCATCATTTTCATGAAGTCTTTACCAGCAAAACCTCTTAAACCCTACTGGAGATGGATAGACAAGCTTATTTTCATTCTATTTCATTCATAAAACCATCTCATTCCATTCTCAGGGGGTGCTTTTTGAAACATGAGAATTGGTACTTAAAATATACACATTTTTGCATATGCTTTCTGTAAAATACACATTTTATATGCATTTCCCCCATGAAATATGCATTTTTATGTGCATCATGTGCACTACAAAATTCAGAGAAGTTCACAATCAATTGGTAACCATGTTCTGATTTACATATAAATCCAGGAACTGCAAATTACAATGGATCACTTTAAAATATTAAGTGAACAAATCTCCCCTCTGACCCTAGTCCCTACACCAGGACTGTAGTCCTCTGGAGTACAGTCCCCATTACCTTTGACCATTGTCCATACTGGTTGGGGTTGATGAAAGCTGAATTCCATCCACATGTGGAGGATCACAGGTTCCCCAACTCTGCCCTGCTCCCTACAGTAACCAACTCCAAGCACAGGAAAATGAAATACGTGTGTAAGCTTCCCCTTCTTACTCCTACCTCTAGCCCCATCCTCCTTCTGTGCCACTCCCCTGTGCCAAATTTTAGATTGTTATCCTCTTAAGGTAGGAACCTGTCCTCTTGTAAGAGGTAATGCATCATCCACACTGATGATGTTATATTGACATCCTGCTTAGAAGGCTTGGAGGACCTGTTAAAAGTCTGCAGTGTCTGTTCATTGCCTGCCTGCCTGGCCTAGCATCTGGGGTAAACACCACATAAGGCGCTGAGACCACCACAGTCTTCCAGAAGGGACAGAAATGTTTAATCTGTTCCTCTCAGCCTTAAAACACTTGGAATAGAAGTGTGGGGCTGGTTGGGAGGTGGCTGCCCTAGTAACACATACTCTGACTATAAACCATTTGCTCGAGAATCACAAAGCCAGGAGGTCTGCATATGTTGGAATTTTTATAAGGGTTGTGTTCTTGTGGTGGGATATTTCTAGACGCACATGGCAATTTAACAGATAAAGCATAAATTGGGATACGTGTGTCACTTTAAATAAACTAAGTACTGTGGTAGGGATAAATCTTCCAAGTGTTGGCTTCTTCGTAAATTCTGTTGCGTTTCTTTAAACACCTGAACAGAAATAGACGTCCTCGCTGATGAATGAGGCTATTGTATATGTTAATCCTCTGTAGTTTTCTTAAAATAATCTAAATGTCTATTAGCCTTGGCTGTAAAATGACGTGTGAATCTAATAGTAACCTCATGCAGATAATTCTTTTTCCATGAGAAAATGATTCACTGCGGCTTTTAACTGCTTGTGCTGTATGTAGTTCCACAACCATGTAGAAGTACTTATTCCAAAAACATGCCCATGCTTAAATGGTTTGCTCTGCATTAAGTTATGCAAAAGAGGCACATTGTTTTGTCACCGCTAAAAAAGAATTAGGCACTGCAGTCTTTGAATAACCCTGTCACATTTCTTTTTATATCATTTGCCCGATGTTTACATTCCCGCATTTCAAAGCTACCCTTCAAAATAGAGCTTCATCTTTAAATACTTTATGGCTTGCATTTCATTTTTCAGTGAATATTTAGAACACACACACATGGCCTCAAAATGCTCTTCCTCAGAGCCTGCAAACTCCAAGAATGGTCTTGATGGAGCAGAGCAGACTCCATCTAATTTGTTTGCAGCAAGTGCACCTGAGGCGCTCACAAGAACCCAGCGAAGCTGATGCCTTTCTCTGTCATTTGTCCCTATGATTGGATATTCAAAGCTATAATTCAGCAATGGAGAACCTCTGGTCTACAGGCCTACTGAGGCCCCACAGGGGTCTAACGTCAAATGTGGGGCAAGTCTGACTTCTTGGGGTGATCCCTTGGCAAGGAATGACTGATGGCAGACAAGGCTGAGCATTCTCTGGGCTAGCAGCCACCCAGGAATGCCTGGCTATAAGAGGTGTGTAAGGCCCTGTTTTTATCAACAATTTGAAACACAGAATTGTAGAGTTGGAAGGGCATTATCAGCACCACGCTCTAGCCAATAGACATATAGAAGCTACATGTGCTTTATTCTTTTTAGCAATTGTTGATTTGGATCATCTTCCAAATATACTTGTTTTTAACTGTTTTTATCAACAATTTTAATGCTTTGTTTTATAAATTCTTGTAACCTGCTTAGAGAGGGCGTTTTTCCCCCTACAAATAAATGAATTTTGTTAAACTAAAAGAAGGAGAAGGAGAGGAAGAGAGGAAGAGAAAGAAAGAAAGAAAGAAAGAAAGAAAGAAAGAAAGAAAGAAAGACCAGGGATGTCTGGTGCCCCTTGGAACTGGTAGGTTGGAAGGCAGAAAGAGAGAGCAACAGGCAGAGACAACTAATTCTACTTTACTCTCCATCTTCTTCCCTTCTGAGTACTATAAGGGCAACACTGAGACTAAGGAAAGGAAGCTTACAGTCAGAAGAAAATGTGTTGTAATGAAACCCTCACCTTTACCAGCATTCTCCTTCAACAATGACCCCTTACTATGTATGGACATATCATGCACATTAAATCCTTCAGCAAGCATCCTGTTTTTCTCTTTGCATTTCTGGCTAAGGCTGCAGAGACTGGGCACAACCTTTCCTTTTGCCCATAGCCAGTCTCATTTGCAGCATAGTTTCCCACCTAGAGAAGCTGGACATTCTGCCCATGGCTGTATACTGGCAAAACATTTCCCTTTCCCTTTGGGTGTGAGATTTTTGGAGCTCTGTGAGTTGCTACTGTGCAGCAGAAAGTTGTCCAATTTAGTTTCATTTGACACACTAAATGCCCCAGTGTGTTCCAATTTGGTTATTCTGAAGTTGGAATGTATCCTTGACATTAATTTGTGTAAACACATCTGTCAGGCGGCAAAAGTATTGGGTTGGTTTTGGGTTTTCCCCCCACAAGAGGTTTGTTCTAGAAGAGCAAACATTTGAGGGAATTGCCTTTACACCTGCCTGTCAACTAGGTGTGCTTACGTGACTAAGGCCTACCCATTGCATTTGACTGGGCTTGATACATGAGGGCAGAACAGGCACATTTCACAACACAAGGTCATTCATTCATTCATTCATTCATACCCCGCCAATCCAGCTGGGTTTCACCAGCCACTCTGGGCGGCTCCCAAAAGAATATTAATAATAAAAAGTGATAAAACATCAAATATTAAGAACTTCCCTAAACAGGGCTGCCTTCAGATGTCTTCTAAAACTCAGATACTTGTTTATTTCCATGACTTCTGATGGGAAGGCATTCTACAAAGCGGGCACCACTACCAAGAACGCCCTCTGTCTTGTTCCCTGTGACCTCACGTCTCGCAGTGAGGGAACTCCCAGAAGGCCCTCAGAGCTGGACCTCGGTGTCTGGGCTGAATGATGGGGGTGGAGATGCTGCTTCAGGTATACTGGGCCAAGGCCATTTAGGGCTTTAACCGTCAGCACCAACACTTTGAATTGTGCTCGGCAATGTACGTTAAGGGACTGTGAAGACCTGTCATCAGAAAACTGGTTAGGCAGCATGGGCAATATCCAACTACCTTAACTCTTCCCCTCATGTTTCTCTGCACATACCCTCCCCAAATCTGTTCCAGAAGGTTAAGGGAAATCCCAGAACAGATTTAGGCAGGTGCAGGGAAGCAGACTGGAGAAACCCACAAAATTTCCTTATTTTAAGTAAAAGAAAAAAGAATGCTTTTTGAGATGTTCAGTTCCAATAGTCAAGATCTTATTTCAGCAGTCAGGCTTCTAATCCCAGTATACTACATCACAGATACAACTCTACTGTCTAGAATTTGCTCTTAATTCTACTGGATCCAATTTTAACAATGTTTCATTAACGATGTGTGTGATGCTTTTTGAAGCAAAGCGGGGATGGATATGCCATTGAATTTTCTGCCCTTGTGCTATTTTACAATTACCTTGTTCCAAAACACTGACTGTAATCCACCATGTCTGTTGATTTTAAATCAAGCTATACCTGGTAAAATTTCCCCTTCTCTAAAAGGTAGTGAAGCCTTGCCTGGGTCTATAGCCTGCACGCAACTAGTTATATTGTCATTCCATACCAGAGGTCACTCAAAGGCTAAAATGATCTCTTGGAACCAACGTCTCAACACACTCCTAAATCCCATCCCACACACATTCCTTTCATTAGTATGGCAGAGATCCTAAGTGCATGTGTTTGTGCCATTGCATTTACTAGTATTTACTTCCAAGAAGATGGGGTTAGGTTTATGGTATAAACTTTAGACTATAAAGTGTATTCTTTACATGCTTACTGAGGACTTTACATTATTCCAGAAGGCTTTTTAATGGAACTCTGATTTTATAGTTTTAACTCATTTCTAGTCTTTTAAAAAACTCAGTCTTGTTGTATTGGGTCTCCTGCATATTGCTTAGAGACAACTGTGATTAAGCCCTATTCAAAGTGTTAAAGCGAAGTCTGCAAGCAGAGAAAAGGTCCCCGTCTATGCCCCCTCCCTTCTAAAATTGAACTTTGACCTATGTCAAATCTACCCTAGCTAATGGTTAAATGAAATGCTCAACTACTGCATTCTTGCCAGCAATTCCTATCTTACAGAAGCCTTCCTAAGATAGTAGAGCTTTATGCCTCCTAGCCATACCTCTTTACTCATTCGACTTTTGTAGAGTTTCATAACTATTTTTATAGATCTCCCCAGCTCGCCCCCCCTCGGATATATATCTGTGGGAACTCTTTATTTGCTATGCTAAAGCAAAATCAACTTTCCTCTGAACCGAACACCCATCTAGCCGGAAAGCTGGGATGTTGTTGAGACAGTCATAAATGTGCTGGAGCTTATTTTTGCAAGACTTCTGCATGTTTAAAATTCCCTTCCTGGGCGACTAGGATAACAATTAACACAGTCAAGAAGGGACACTAAATCATTTTCCTCGATCTAATCTGCCAGAGAGCTTCTGATTTCTGACACAAAGGATTCTATTTTTCATTGTATTCCTTGTAAAGCAAATAATAACTCCTAACAGCAAGAAGCTGTTTTACTGTAGTCCCTGCCTTATCCAGGGGCTTCCACTGAAATAGTGGATTATATTAGGAGAATAATGACAGTGGTGCTAAGAACATTTACTAATATGTAAACTTCATGGGGCTTACTTCTGAGTAAGAAAAGACAAAGAATGATTTTGTAATGCCCTTTCTATAAAGCAGCTCATTTTTCTTTTGGCAAAATTGTGCCTTTTTCATCTTCTTCTTCACACTTGAACATAAAGCAGCCTTGCATTTTTTCAGTACAGTAATTTACAGATATTACACATTAACAATGAAGTTTGTGAACTTTTTTTTTAATCACTGACATTTCTTATCCGCCATCCTAAAAGCAGGATCTGGAAAGCTTCCCACCGCCTGGTTCATTTTGACTGTTGGGTGATAGAGATTATAAAAGTATTCATGTTATAGAGAAAATGGACATGCAGTGGAACCTTTATTCTCGAATGTCTCTGTTGATGAACGATTCAAACCCAAATGCCCCAAACCCAGAAGTAATTGCTTCTGTTTTTTGAACATCCCTCGGAAGTCCGAGGCGCATTTCTCCATTTTTTTAAATGGATTTTGCCAAGTGGCCATTGATCTTCAGTTTTCAAACTTTACAAAAGTTGAACAGTCTTCCAAAATGGATTACATTCAAAAACCAAGGTTCCACTGTAGTTGAACTGTAGAATCTGATACCACAATACATCATAATTGACACCAGCTTGGACAGTGTTAAATTAGACAAATTAAGACAAATTCATGGAATATTAGACTATCAATGACTGCTGGTCATGATCACTATATTGCCCCCAATATACCATTTGCTAGCGATCATGGGAATAAATTGCTATTGCTTTCATGCCATTCGTATGGGCTTCCCACAAGAACTGAATGCTGGACTAGATCAGCCTTTGGTCTGATCCAGGTTGGCTCTTACAAAAATCCCCAGAAGACATTAGAGCAGGCTTCCTCAACCTCGGCCCTCCAGATGTTTTGAGACTACAGTTCCCATCATCCCTGACCACTGGTCCTGCTAGCTAGGGATCATGGGAGTTGTAGGCCAAAAACATCTGGAGGGCCGAGTTTGAGGAAGCCTGCATTAGAGGTTGCTTGGAGGTTTACAATTGCAGTAGATCCTCCAGATCTTTGATGTCAACACCAACACCTTGAAACCAATGAAGTTCTTTCAAAATAGGGGGCATGTGCTCTTTGCAGATAATAGTAAGTCTTCAGGTTGCAGACATTCAAAATTTGCCTTTAGGTATGACATAGCATGCAAGAAAAACCTTTTCCTTCACTTTATCTCTAATATCTTGCCTGCTATATTTCTGTGCCAAGGGGATCTTAAAGGCAGGGGAAGAGGACTAGAATTGGAAATCCTAAACTGGTGTTTAACAATATATAGATAGAAATATATAGTAAAAATATAGATCAGTAGATGTAGAAGTTCTGGGAGTCCTACATAGGCTTTTTGTTTGGTATAGCGTAGCAGCCAAAGTTTCATTTGGCATTAGAGAAATGAAGCTTCTACTGAGAAGGCCTAGTAGCCTAGTGAAGGACCCTAGTCCCCTATTTCACTTCCCTTGAATCATATGAGCCGTTAATATTCAAAATTATTGTGTTATGTTGTAAAATGTGCCATTAAAAAATTCTTCAAGGCTGTGGATTCTGTCCTGTTAATGTCAGATAGATTGTTAAAAGAAGCAAATATCTATATTCATAAAGGAAATAGGAAATGGGGAGAGCCAGCATCATCCATGCTAATGCTTCTAATAAAAAGTGTACTTGACTCTGTTAAAATGGCCAGAGCACTCTGCTTTTCCACTGAGACAAGTTTCCAGTAAATATTAAAAGAATCCACATGTCTGCATGTGCCATTCCATCTCTTTTTCATTACTATTATTTTTGACAATTGCTATTTATAAACAGAGGTCCTATAATAGTTACCAGAAAATTAAAGGAAAACATCTGACACGCAAGTCTAACCTCTTCCATTTCTGGTCAAGTGCTATATATTTCAAAGCTCCTTCATCTTAATAATTATCAAACTAGGTTAAAGTGATTATTACCTACATATTTCCAAAGCTTTATCCAGTCATTGGCCATGTGAGAGAAACAGTTTAAGGCAGCTGTTGTGTATGCTCTGGGGCGATGTATTTCGAACTTGTTGCTTTGGAAAGGGGGGCACTTGACTTTCCACAGTTGTGTTGCTTCAGTGGTTCATAGGTATACTTTTTCCAGACATGTTTATAGCAATGAAGTACAGTTGGGTTAGAATGGATTGCTTGATCCTGACCTGTTTTTCTGCCATCCTGACACTACAGGTGCAACCTAAGATGGACTTACTTGGAAGCACATCCCACCCCCCTCTTAAAGTCAATACAGCTTAATTCTGGGTAGACATTGGTAGAAATTTATTATAAGCCATTTTAAAAAATAACTTCACTTTGCTACGTGTGTGTGTGTGTGTGTGTGTGTGTGTGTGTTCTTACTATCAGTGCAGTACCCAGATATTACATGGGAGTTACTGTGTATAAAAACTGCCATGCACTGGAAAAAATATTTCCCACTGTTCAAAATTGCCCCAAATTTCTAATTTCAGCTGCTCATATTTTTGACTCTGCATAACAACTATCACTAGTTCATCCAATTCTAAAGTCTGGGTTCCTTTATTGAGAGATTAACACCTCTGTTTGCAATACCCCAAAAATGTGTCCGCTCAGTGTTTCAGCCCACTCACTTCCTGAAAATGTTGTCTTATTCACAGATGTCTAAGATTAATGGTGGGATAGGAAGCGTCCTTAGATTTGTACTGAAATGAGGCTGAATTGAGCTAGGTAATTTGGTATACTGAAGGAATAAAGAGATTGGACAGGGGTATCATTCTCCCAAGGGACGCAGGTGGTGCTGTGGGTTAAACCACAGATCCTAAGATTTGCTGATCAGAAGGTCAGCGGTTCGAATCCCTGCCACGAGGTGAGCTTCCGTTGCTCAGTCCCTGCTCCTGCCAATCTAGCAGTTCGAAAGCACGTCAAAGTGCAAGTAGATAAATAGGTACCGCTCTGGTGGGAAGGTAAATGGTGTTTTCGTGCGCTGCTCTGGTTTAGTCATGCTGGCCACATGACCCGGAAGCTGTACGCTGGCTCCCTCGGCTAGTCAAGCGAGATGAGCGTCGCAACCCCAGAGTTGGTCACGACTGGACCTAATGGTCAGGGGTCCCTTTACCTTTACCTATCATTCTCCCAGTGCAAAGCTGCCTCTTCCTCCCACCAAACAGAATGGGCAGAAGTGTTGCTGGTGGGATCTCTAACAAACAAAATGCATTCTATTAGGGGAAACGGCTTTCAAAAATGTATAAACTAGGAGAAGTGCACACTAAAATGCTGATTAGTTTTCATGTGAATACTATGTGTGTATGCATACATATATCAAACTAATGTCGAAATGTGGCAAACTGAACTTTAGAATGGAAAATTGAGGCACTGAGTCCAACCAAAATTGACAGATTTGCCAGTACCTAGCTGTGCCCTCCCTGATTATTTACAGCTGACTCTATAGGCATCGTTCTGCTTGCAGAGGCATCTTTGATATTAAATCAGTAGTAGCTGATCTGCTGACTATGATCAAAAGAAAGTCCGAAAGATACAGCAGTCTAATGGCCACGAGAGATAACTGTGGACCATCTGCTCTAGATGTGAAAAACAAAGGAAGGAAATATAGCTGTTGTCACCTGTGCATAAATATAGTCACAACGGTTTATGATTTATCATCAGCACGAACCGCTAGCTGCGCCTCTTGACTTCTCAATTTCTGTTTCCAATTATTAAGGTTCTGAAGATTGGTAACTGCCGTCTAATGTTGCACTGGCAATACTTCAGTTCAGCTAGCGTTTATCAGGTTTTCCGTTATTAAGAGCTATTTTCAGAAGCCTACACCGTCGCTAAAATGGAAATAAGAGCCTTGTGGGGAATGAGAGTTGGACTCCAGGTTCTTAAATGCAGAACATCACAAATGAGCATGGGTTGTGGGTCTTGGATATATGAGGAATATACGTTTGAACCCCTGTGATTCAGGTTCCAGAAAATGGGACACTTTTCCTAAGGTAAAAGAAGTACTTTAAGGTAAAACTGACTACCATTAGAAACAGAACTTTGTTGGCAGAGGTCCCTTGGTTCGGGAACTCCTTCCCATTAGAGCCTCTCTATTGACCCATTTAAGACGGCGTTGAAAAATCTTCCTGTTTTGAGCAGGCTGCTGGGATCAATATTGTTTAAAGTAGTAGGTCTATGTCAAATGTTCTGCCCCCCACCAAAAAAAAAAAGGCAGAGCAAGCCAATTTTATATATGCAGTAGGTACAGGGCAGAAGGTGGGAGGGTGGCTTTTTGTATTTTTTCCTCACTGTTCATTGCCTCCTTATTATTTTCTAATATTTATTTGTATCTTTTTACAATGGGAGGGGTGGCACACTCCCCACACAACATAAAGGGGGCATGCCAAGTGAAGGAGAAGACTTAAGATGCAGTGAATCTGAAGCCTGTCCCCATGCGCCTGCAGAATGCTCCCTGGTGTGGACCTGGGAGAGTAAGCTGTGATATATCCTATGGCCCCCTAGGACACTCTCTCAGTGTCCAAGGGTCTTAATTTTCAAAATATTGACCTGTTCAGAGCCCTGTTCACTGCTACTATTTTCCCATCTGCTGCTATTTCTGCACATTTAATAATAATAATAATAATAATAATAATAATAATAATAATAATAATTACCACTTCTTCCTGGATTAGTTGCATTGGTATTCCCAGGCCATCAGTAATCACATAACAGTGAGGATGGTGTCACGATTCTGCACATACCCAATCGGATTTGGTGTGTGATGACATCACTGTATGTAAATCATCATGGAGATAGGACAATGCTAGATGAACTGTCCCACCCCAGCCCAAAAGACATTAAAAAGGTGTACTTTTCACTGCTACCAAAAATGTTCACCTCCACCCCAAGCCGTAAGCCGTATTTTAAAATATTGCTTTCTGCTTTATTTATGTGGGAAAATTGGAAAGGGAGGGGGTGTTATGAATGCCGCTTGGGGTCAAAGGAGGAGTGCATAGAGGCAGTCATCTCAGGTGACACCAGCAGCCTTTTCCAGCCAGATCTCATGAGACCTCATAAGAGCTCCACAAGATCTCACTGGAACCCACCATTGCCACTTTGCAAGCACTGCTAAACAACCCAGCTAAGGGAGGCTTCATCAGGGTTGGGTGGGCAGCAAGCTGAGAGGACACCTTCCCATTTTGCCTCAGGTAGTGAAAGGGGAAATGCCAACCCTGGTTTAAAGTCAAGAACGCTGAGTCACACAATGCATTCATCACACACGCTGTGCGGTGATATACTTTGTATTGATCTTATTGACTTATTGAGAGCCAGTGTGGTGTAGTGGTTAAGAGCGATAGATTTGTAATCTGGTGAACATACAGCTGCTGGGTGACTTTCGGCTTGTCACACTTCTCTGAAGTCTCTCAGCCCCACTCATGTCACAGAGTGTTTGTTGTGGGGGAGGAAGAGAAAGGATAATGTTAGCCGCTTTGAGACTCTTTCAGGTAGTGCTAAAGCGGGATATCAAATCCAAACTCTTCTTCTTCTTCTTCTTCTTCTTCTTCTTCTTCTTCTTCTTCTTCTGTACTGATCTTCGTGTCATATTGTGTTGATCTTCTTGTCATTTCTGTTACGTTGTGTACCGCCTTGCTGTATTTTTGCTACTGAAGAGTGTTCTATAAATAATGCTCTGTCCCAGCTTCTGCCAACATAGCAGTTCAAAAGCACACCAGTGCAAGTAGATAAATCAGTACCGCTGTGGTGGGAAGGTAAACGGCATTTCTGTGCACTCTGGTTTCCATCACGGTCTTCCATTGCACCAGAAGCGGTTTAGTCGTGCTGGCCACATGACCCGGAAAGCTGTCTGTGGAAAAATGCTGGCTCCTTCAGCCTGAAAAGCGAGATGAGTGCCGCAACCCCATAGTCGCCTTTGACAGGACTTAACCGTCCAGGGGTCCTTTACCTTTTTTTAAAAAAAAACAACCTATAAATATTGAAATAAATAAATATTAACCAAAGTTCTAACTAGATGGCCAGTCGAGTAGCACAGAGGAATGGTGAAGTGGGATGATGATGGAAGTGTCCTGCTGCTCCTTAGAGTGCTGCGGAGGCCATTGCCTCAAAATAGGTCTGTCTCCGGGGTTCTTATACTCTCTTATTACATGACAAGTAGACTGATGTGTTGACTGTAGATCTTCTGGACTGCATGGCCCTTTTCTGGCTATTTGACTCAAAGGTCATCATCTCATGCCATTATCACTAGGTGTCACTAGGCAAACGGACACAACTGTCTCATTTCTTCTTCCCATGAATATTGTTTTTTAAAGTCCTGTTGAAATGAGCCAGCTATCATCCAAAGCAGCTTGCTTCTCCTCTTGCAGAGGCTGTCCTTTCAGTCCAAATATATCTGTTCCGCCTTTTCAAGCATTGCATTTTGAACTGATTCTATTATAAAGGTCAGTGAATACCGAGATGCCATTTTTGGCTCAGGCAGCCAAATGTCCTAGGAGAACCCTCTTTTAAAGTCCATCATTCACACACCAGTTCCTGCCGTCATCTGCCCACATCCATGGTGCCAGCTGAGGCAGTTCCCTTCATCCTTCTGTAAGAAAGAACTTGTCCCTGCTATCAAGAAGCTTCATCCACTTGGCTACAGAGCACAGGGGAAACCATCAATTTATCAACCAGAATAAATACATTTTACTCTGATGTGGTGGGCTCACAAATTACAATCCCTTTGCTGTATTTGAGGTAATGGAATTTGGATTTCCCAGAAGTTTCAGTGGGATATGACCCAAGACATGCAGATTCATTAATGGTGACTATAACCCAATGTAACTTTGGATACAACAAATACATCTGGATTTCACATAGCTTTCAGCTTAAGGCAGCAAAAAAGAAATACATAGTTGACTTCCTCGCAGCCACATTTTTGTGTCTTTCAAAGCCCTATAGAGTGCAATACAATTTGGAGAACGTAAGGTAGTGCTACACCATAACATAAGCAGCAAATCACTTAATATTATTCTTAATAAAGCCCATCTGGTTGTGATCTAATGAGAACCACATTTAAGTCACTTTTTCCGTCTTCAAGAATGTCATACAGTCATAAGCAAGCAACACTTTCAAGATTATTTATGCTGCTATATTACAGACAGGAATCCCCAAGCCATTTACTTTTGTTTGGTGTGGTTCTAATATAGTCCCACCAAAGTCACAATCAGGGCTTCAGGGAATTGAATCAAGAGGGACCTGTGGTCTGACACAGTATAAGCTTCCTATGTAATCATGTGCCTTGCCAAGATGCAAGGGGTTCTTTTTTGTTTGTTTGTTTGTTTTTTTGTTTGTTTGTTTGTTTCTGGCAGACAATAAAACACCAAGGTGGTTACTTTAACAAGTTTATTTGCTAGCAAAGAATACAAAGTAAAGCATTAAAAAATCAGATTTCTCAGGGCTGGGAAAGCACCTTCAGAGCAACAGCTATTCCTCTCACTCCGTCAGTCTAAGGCAATGTCTTCAGTGTCTTCAATCTTTAATCTTAGCAGCTCTCCAGTCTCACATATTTATATTATTTGGGTGTGGGAGCCATATCCCTGTGTTCAGCCAGGGGTAGTACCAATGGCATCATCTCAGGTACATCAAAGGGTTGGCAAGCTGCCCTCTTCTACGGTTTGTGTGAGAAGCACTAGTCCCTGTCATTCTCATGACTTTGATTCTGCAAGCACATGAATCAATCCTCAATCTTGGCATTCAGTATCCAGATTGACCTCATGTCCTGATAAGCCTCTATATCTGTCCTGTCTCTGTAGTCTAAAAATCAGCTCCCAAGTCTATTTATTTGTATTGTTTAATATTCCAGTGCTCTGTGTTTATAAAACCCAATAAAAAGTAATTTTTTTATAATAATAAAAAATCAGCTCACATTGCATTAATCTGTCCTCACCTGATGCATCTCTAAACGCAATTAAATCCTTAAAGGACACAGCCTAGAAGGTTATTAACTAAGCAAGTTCAGGCTTCTATAAAGGCCCTGCATAAACCATCAGAGAATGCCACCCCCTCCTTGTAACGTAGCTCCTGCATATCTTCCCTAACGCTATGTTCCTAACCAATCCTAAAGCAATTGCCTAGGCCTTCGAAAGAATCTCATGTACAACGTATTGGAAGTAAATGTAGGGTTTTCAAAGCTTCTGCTTCTGGCTCTGTGTAATGGATGCTAATGGAATGGGTTTTTTTTTAGGAATGCTGGAGACTTGGGGAAATGATCTCTCTCAGCGGGCCAGCGCCTGATACTGAGGAAGTAAGCAAACCCAGCAGCTTCTCAAAGCTTTCCTTCAGGCAGAAAAAGAATCCATGTTTTTAAAATATAAAACCACATGTTACTTATGAAGGTCTCAAGTAGATGTATTTTAGTGTTGAAGCCCACCCCCACCCCTCTTCCAACAAGATTGGAAGTGCAATTTGAAACATTTCTTACCATCGTTTTGTTCATGTCTCTTACAATGAAATATATTGAGTGGAAAGGAGAAAAAAGTTTTTAAGGTTTGGAGCAATTTAATTGTGGTTTCCTTTTAATACTGGAGCAATTATACATGTCACTAGCTGAAAAGCAGAATTACTTATTATGAAACACTAGCAATAGCTGACACCTTGATCCCAGTGCTATTAACCATTCCTGAAGTGCTCGTGGCAAGACCATTTTTCAAAATAAAGAAACACTAATTCCAAGGAAAGTATCATTTTCTCCTACTTATTTCCATGTGCTGATGGTCTCATGTTACATCCAACTAATTTAAACCTGCTTACGCCAATTATTTCACACCATGGTCCTCTTTTTTTTCTTCTGGGCATATCAATCATCCAAATTAGTTCAGTTTTGTAATAAGAGTATAATTAAATCTTCCTTTTAAAAGAGCATAAGCAAATTTCACCTGAGCGTAATGACACCCTCATATCCGTTTCTTTCCTCAAGGTCCTCAGAAGGTATTTAATATACCAAACATGCATCAGAGGCCCAGTGTTTACCCTTTGGGAACAGATGGTACATCTCCCTTAACTTGTCCCAACATGTGAATGTACCTCTCCACCCACCCACTCAGTGTTCCAGCCCACAAGCACATGCAGGGATAAGACATGTGAATGCCATCTGCATATGTCCAGCTCAACATATGCAGAAAACTACATGGATTATTTTCCAAATTATATCATATAAGCAATTTGTACCTTGGTACTTGGAACTGCTGTGGTCTAAACCACTGAGCCTCTTGGGCTTGCCGATCTGCAGGTTGGCAGATCGAGTCTCCACGACAAGGTGAGCTCCCATTGCTCTGTCCCAGCTCCTGCTAACCTAGCAGTTCAAAAGCAAACCAGTGCAAGTAGATAAATAGTTACCACTGAGGCAGGAAGGTAAACGGCGTTTCTGTGCACTCTGGTTTCCGTCATGGTGTTCCTTTGCACCAGAAGTGGTTTAGTCATGCAGGCCACATGACCGGGAAAGCTGTCTGTGGACAAACACCGGCTCCCTTGGCCTGAAAGCAAGATGAGTGCCACAACCCCATAGTAGACTTTGACTGGACTTAACCTTCCAGGGGTCCTTTACTTTTTACATGTGGAGCCAGTGCGAATGCACTGGGTGAGCAAGAGTCTACACTGGACCTCAGTGAGGGATATTGCCCAATATTATCCAGTCTGGCCCATGGATAATGCAGAACAAAGGATGACCTGGTTTGAACCAAATGCTGTGAGATTAGAGTACACTTTGGGGAATAGACATTGCTCATACATTTTCCCTCCTGCAAAAAAATGAGAAAAGTGTCACTTGGCTTTTGATGCTCAAAAGGAAGGTGCACACAGATTAATATGAATGAATGTCTTAGGTGTTCATGTGTTATGCTAAATTTTTATTTTGCATTGCATTGTATTGTATCTTAAGAGTCTTTATTACATTTTATGCTTCAGTGTGGGAGTGTTGTTTATTTTTCATCTAGGGCCTTTGTGATGTTCCCCAACTACCTTGAAGACAGACGTCTGGATCCCACGCAACAAATGAGTAACGCAAGTGGACATTTATTTCCTACAAAATATGATAATCTGGAAATGCCCTTTAAATGCTCCTAAGTATCAGAATGTTTTTGTCTGTTTCAACACTCGCATTCTTTCCAGAATTAACGGGGAGCGAATTATCAAGTGACTAGTTATATTTGGTCCCACAACCTTTGTATGAGGTGACTTAGTGCTGGACAGCTCGGTTTCAACCCACCTTCTGCAGGAAGTGAACAGAGCCATTTGGCACATAAATTAGCTGAGCTGGGAATTTTCTATCCCTTAATGAACTTTTCCATTTAACATTACCAGAAAAATACACCAAGGAATCTTAAGAGCTTCATCATCCTTGGAGCTGCGAAGTATGGTATGTGCATTAGTGAAGGTCACTGATTAATTCTGTCTCCATCTAAATAAAACTGGTTGCAGTAGTCTGATCCAAGGATAGCTGCAACATCAGCTGTTGTGTGCTAATACCATAGAACTTTTTTAATGCTAGGCAGAGCAATCCTAATTCTGATGGTGGGGGGAGCCTGAACAGCTGCCATGTTCTAGATTTCCACAGTCTACAAGGGCAGGGTGGGAAACATGCAACCAGAAAAGAAACTAATGGCATAAAAATGAGAGGCGCATCACGGGGACCCAGGAAACACCACCAGTGGCAATCAGGGACTCTAGTAACAATGATGTCTACATCATTCTGCTCACATTCAGAGGGAACCAATGATGGGGCCATGCCTACCACACACTTTCGGAATCATCACACACACACCAAGTACAATGATGTCATAGCAACCCTATTTCTTCAGCCTCGGTGTCTGAACCAGCAATAGTGACCCCTACAGACACACTTGGTATCCTATTATGCTCTTCACAACCACAGCATGGATTTTCTCTATATTGCTGCATATAGAGGGAGAGGAGCGGTGGTTACTGGTGGCATGGAAGAAACTGCCCACATCTCTGGAAAATGATAGATATGCTATCATTTGCCAGCAGTGCCCTTCCACACTCTACATGGGACAAACATGCCAACCCCCTACACAAAACTGGTGTAATTCTGACCTCAGAAGTGGCAACAGTCAGAAACAGTCAGGACGCCCTGTTTCTGACCTGAACGTAATTCTTTACATGTCAGTGCCTTCTTTTTAGGAGTGGAAAGCAAGACAGAAAAGTTGACTGGAAGTCTGGAAGTTAATTTGAAGTTGGACTGAATTGTGTTTAGCAATTACTCGCGGTTCTTCAGTCTGCTTATTTCAGACTTGACCAGTGTGTTTTCTGAAGATCTTGTGGCTAATAAAAGGTCACATCATTACATAATTGAGGCAAAATCTACAACAGTGAGAACAAATTTGATACTGTGGTTAAGTCCCTGAGTCAGCTGCAGAAACATCTGCACTGGTTCTTAGGGTAGCAGCTGCCTCCGATCGTGGTGTAGAGTGGGATGTGTGGGGTGCAATTTAAACCACAAGAGCCATGTAGATGGGAGTGCTGCATTCTTGCCCACCTACCTCTCTCCCTCTTCCCCTTTCTCTCTTATATAGGCATAAGAAACTGCTTTCACCAAGTCATACCATTGAACTATCTAGCTCAATATTGTCAATGCTGGCTGACAGTGTTTCAAGCAGGAGTCTTTCTTGACCCTACCTGAAGATGCATGAGATGAACTGCATTTACTACACTTTGGTTCTTCACCATCTAAAGTGCTTCACCTGGGAGAGACATGTTAACATGACGAAAAGGTGTCAATGGCCCAACTAAGAGGAATCTTGGGCCTAGGCAGACAGAGGCTGCCAAGGTGATGAGGTGTGTGAGAGAAGTGACAGGTGAATAGTGTCTTTAGCAAAGTGTGCTGTGAAGAAGAAGGGAGAACAGAGGGACAGAACCATACGAGGCAGGCTGACTGGAGGCTGGCTGGGAGAGATGCCTTGGGCTCCAGTGCCGCACTGAAGAAGAAGAAGAGGAGTTTGGATTTGATATTCCCCTTTATCACTACCCGAAGGAGTCTCAAAGCGGCTAACATTCTCCTTTCCCGTCCTCCCCCACAACAAACACTCTCTGAGGTGAGTGGGGCTGAGAGACTTCAAAGAAGTGTGACTAGCCCAAGGTCACCCAGCAGCTGCATGTGGAGGAGAGGAGACATGAACCCGGTTCACCAGATTATGAGTCTACTAAGCTATTGCAGTCTCTGCCACATATTGATTCTCAAATGAACATAAACCCTGTATGAGCACTTGAAACCCCCTGGAATCTTGCTATCACTCAGCAGAAAGTGCCCAACTTTTGTAATCCCCTCACCTTCCCTTTGGGGCAGTGTTGCATTTAAATATACATAAGAACATAAAAAGAGCCCTGGTGGATTAGGACAGAGGCCCATCTAGTCCAGGATCTTGTTCTCACAGTGGCCAACTTGTTGCCTATGATAAGTCCAAAAGCAGCACCTGAGCACAGCCGCAATCTTTCCACTTGGGATTCCCAGCAATTAGCACCCAATATGTCTGGGAGCTACCTCTAACTGCCCATCTCATGTGTAGTTGTTTCTTAGAGACACATCCATTTATATCGTGAGAATATAGGTCTACAGATAAGACATGGCTTTAGCCAACCTGTTTTTTATTGAATTTTGGGAAACTACTCAGATCTCTGGAAAATGTTTTGCTTAGACACACAGCTAGCGGAATTCTCTGCTCTCGGGTTCCATCTTTTTGCTAGATTTTCCTAACTGCTCCATAAAGAATAGCTCTGGGGCCAAATATATCAATTCAGAATTCTGCTTTGAAAAGGTAATCTTAGACATCTGGGAACTACTATTACGTTTTGTGGGGTTTTTTGTTTTTTGCTTTTTTATTCAATCTTCTGCCAAATGTCTTCCCAGTTAAATGCTGGAAGGAAAAGTTGTTGTGCTAGTTCCCCTTCCACATTTCTTCTAGAGCAGGGATAGGAGGACTTTGTCCTACCAGATCTTCTTGGACTCCAACTGCCAACAGCCCCAACCAGTATGGTCCATGGTTAGGGATGATGGGAGTTGGAGCTCTACAACATCTGGAGGTTCACAAGCTTTCCATCCCTGTTCTAGAGTTTTATGTGACAATGCTGTACTTCTGTTCTTCTGGCTATAGGATTTGGTGAGAGCCCTGTTATGTCAGCTAGACATGCTCTTTCCATGACATATGTGCTAGTGGAATACCCCAGATATGCCAGCATAATGGCTAAATTAGGAATGAAGTCATGGGTGGGATGGGGCAGTGAATGGAAGGGGCAGATTTAGGACTGTACCCAACTAAGTTCTGTTCAGATTAGAGCCACTGAAATTAACCTAAATTAGTAGTATCTATTAATTTCAGTGGGTTTACCCTGTGTAGGACTAGCATTGGATACAACTGTATCCTACACACCTCCAGACCACGGCCCAGTTCTCCAATATGTGAAGGTATTCTTGAATCCCGATTCTGTCTTCTGCATCATTGGCTACCTCTCCCAGTTTGGTGAGACCACACAAAGGAAGCACTTCCACAAAAAGCTTTCCTCCAGAACACTCCTAGGGACTTGATCCCATTGCTAAGTCTTCTCTGGTCTGAATCCTAACAGGTGCCTGTTTGGGGACTCCAACAAACAATAATGCAGGCTGGATACACACCATACAGTTAAAGCACAATTATTGCTAATTATCTCTATTACTTAAAGCACATGACTTCCACCAAAGAATCCCGTTAACTATTTTATTAAGTGTGCTGGGAATTCGTTGCTCTGTAAAGGGTGAACTACAGTTCCCAAGATTCTTTGCAGGAAGCCACATGCTTTAAATACATTTTAAATGTATTGTGTGCATACTTAGACTGCACTCCAACAACTGACAGTATCTACACAACCATTCCACCTACACAGAAAGGAGGAAATACTCAATGCAAACCGTAACTGCTGTTGTGTGTCTTCCATGTCTACCTCACTCACCCACTCCCTTTCTCGTATAGGATTTTTTGTTCATTTTAAAGAGTAAGGTAAAAGTAAAGTAAAGGCAAAGGACCCCTGGACAGTTAAGTCTAGTTGAATTCAACTTTGGGGTGTGGCACTCATTTCCACTAGTGCTAAACTGAAGATTGGTCACTTATCCCCCTGCACATATTACTAAAATGCATCCTTTCTTGTTGTGATTTTTTTCTGCTCGTTTTTTTTTTTGGGGGGGGGGGGTTATTAGCCTCTCCTCCCTTAAGTGTATGTGAGTGAGTGGGCATGCATGTAATTGTGGCCTAGGCATAATTTATTAATTACATAGCTATCTGAGATTGAAAACTTGTGCCATTAAAGTTAATAGAAGCAGCATGTGCTCAACTCAGGCCTTTTATTAAGCTGCCTTGAAAACAGTTTAAAATGTGGTGCTTTGAGCATCCAAGTCCTCTGATGTTACGATGCATAAAGAGGGAATTAGTGAAGGATATATAGCTATCAAGTTGCCAGAGGATTTTGCAATTATTACTGATGCATACAGAGCTTTAAACTGCCGTGCTAATGATCTACTCTATTCCCCACTGTGTCGTTAATTTCCATCCTGATCAAGCGACTTGGTAGGGACCCATGTAAAAATAAAGTGGTAGAAGAGTTTGAACCTTCTCACATAGCACTATTCAATCTAGAGTCAACATTAGACTGAGATTCCTGGGCCTGATTTCATCATGAGTTCAGCATTGTACAGTATTTAAAGATCACAGTGAGACAAAGATCCTGGTTCCAGTAACCTTTTGTAATATGGTGTTAATCATGCTATCTGCTTTACAGGGCTGCTGCAGATATTACTGAGGTATTATTGCCCATATTCATATATTATCTGTGTGTAAGGCATTGATGTGTAGAGCAAAGGGGCAGTCTGCATTTTTCATCCCACCTCAACATCATGCTTTTTCCATTCACAAACCATGAACTGTGCATGGCTATGTGAGCAGAAAATCAAATGCACAAGCTCCTGGTCAGGGGAGTCTTTAGCCTATGTGCTGCCGGGATGCAAAGATCTGCCCAGCACCCCCAAATTTGTCAAGTGCCGCTGTTGTGAATGACAAGGGCCGCCGCTGGTGCGGCGCATCTTTGGTAAATGAGCACACAAAGTAAAAAGTCCTTTAGTGAAACAGTAGGTATATATTTCGGTGATAACTAGGTATATATGTATTTTGGTTTTCTAGCATGATCAAAATTATTTATTATTTCATAACAGGTAGATAGTTAAGAGCCTAGGCGGTTTCAGTGGTGGGCACCTGGAGTCCCCCAGAATTCTGCGCCCGGGTGCCCTGCACCCCTTGCACCCTGGGTAAAGACGGCTCTGCTCCTGGTATTAAGCAGATGCTCTGTGTGGACTGGGCCTTGCAAACAATCACACTCAGGGCTTTTTGTTTCACCTGGAACTCGTGGGTATTCAGTTCCAGCACCACTCAGGTCGGCGCCATTGCCATTATAAGAGAACAATGGTTCTTGTGAGCCAGTGTGGTGTAGTGGTTGAGAGCTGTAGTAATCTGGGGAACCAGGTTCGCGTCTCCGCTCCTCCACATGCAGCTGCTGGGTGACCTTGGGCCAGTCACACTTCCTTGAAGTCTCTCAGCCCCACTCACCTCACAGAGTGTTTGTTGTGTGGGAGGAAGGGAAAGGAGAATGTTAGCCACTTTGAGACTCCTGAAAGGGAGTGAAAGGTGGGATATCAAATCCAAACTCTTCTTCTTCTTCTTCTTGTGGCACCTCTTCTTCTAGAAAAATAGCACCGCAACCCTGATTTTTCCAGGGTTCTAAAATACACTCAGAGCCTCTATTAGTACAGGAGTCCCCTGCCTCAATTGCCAGAGTGGTTTAACAATAAATCTCCCTTGACAGAGGGATCTTCTAACAACTATCAGCACCCTTAACAAACTACGGCTTTCAGAATTCTTCAGATGAAGCCATAACTGTTTAAAGTGCCTTAAATCTACTGTATGTGGCTGCAGAATGCCTGAAGAGTTGAGAAAAACTGGGCTCTGGTTCCACATCATTTTGATTTGGTTTTACCTCAAGATTTTCCCTTCCCAGTCACCTCCACTTTTCCATCTGCAGTAATTAATTACAGAATCCCAACAAGGGTAAATATAACTCTCTTGATATATGGAACAAATCAGCCGTGGGAAGGCACTGGAGATGAAAGAGGGGAAACAGCGTGGTGTATACTAAAATTTGAGATCACATTTTCCACTTCATATTGAACAGGCCCCTGTAGCTCTCCATTTAAGAGCAGTTTGATCTGTAGCCATTAGAGAAGGTGATAATGTTTAACTCCAGGCCAGATGCAATGCATATCAAAACTCTGCAAAAGAAATGGGGGGGGGGAGAGTCAAACAAGCAAATTAGGCCATTCTTTGTCCTGGGCAGTTGGCAAGTTGACAATATCGGTTCCCAGAGTATATACGCACGTTTTCTTTTTCCTGCTGACATCATAGATACAGATTACTGAAGCGCTACAACACACTCTAAAACTGGTGACTAGGAATGATTCCAGGCACCATGGGCAACAGTTACTCTCTAAGAACAGCACCCTCGAGTGTCTGCAAAGAATTATTACTCCGCTCCATTCTGAGGTCACAGAACAAAAGAGCACCGACACCATCCCACCAGCCACTTGTGAATAAGAAAGGAAAGATTGTGCGGGAATGAACCCAAGATTGCTAGCAACACATGAGGGCTGAACTGAAGCATTCTCTGTACAGAGGAAAGTGTCTATCTATGATATTGTGCTTAGTGGAATAATTTTGCAGTTGCTATCCATGCTGCAGAAACCATTTGTCTGGTTAGAATCTTAGGCTGGGATGGGACTTCCAGCTCAACCTGCTACTCAGGGTGGGGTCTCCAATGTTGGACACAACCACAGCATTGCTGGCAGATGGCTGCCCAGCCTCTGCTTAAATACTTCCAGCGTAGGAGATCACACAGCTTCCCAAGGTAGGCTGTTCCGTGGTAGAACAGCTCTTCGTCTCAGAAAGTGTCCGCTCATGGTTAGGCAAAATCTTTCCTTGTATGAACAACAGATCAACATAGATTCCAACGAAATCTAAGTACTTTCTGTGCCTCCACTTGAAACCTAGATTGTGTCTTGAGCAAAGTTCAAGATAATGGATTGTGCAAAAAGCCCGCAATAAAATGAGGTGTTCGCTCTATGCAACTTCTCATGTTCTTACATTACAGTATCTCTCCACCCTCTAGTGGCGAAAGCACATTGTTGCAAGCCATTCCAATCTCCGAGTGGTTCAAGATTCCAAGAGTTCCAGGAGTTCCAGCTTCCTTTTGGAAACGAGGCACAGCGGAGGCTGTGGTGTCTTTATGATATGATATGTGGTTTATTTACACATATCTACAACCTGAGCCTATGATGGAGGCTGGGTCCAGGAGTTAGAAGGATCTCATATCCAGCCTACTTCCTCCTGCCACCCCAAACTCATAACAATATTATAAGGAAATGTATGGTTTTGGATGCTGTATTTAATTATATTGTATTTACCGTATTTTTCGCCCTATAGGACGCTCCGTCCCATAAGGCGCACCTAGTTTTTTTTGGGGGGGGAATAAAGGGGGGGATTTGTTTTTTTCCCCCCCAGGCACGCGGCTAGGGCGGGGGAAGCCCGAGCTTCCCCCGACCCCAGCCCCCAGAACAGGCAACTCTCCGCAAGCCGTGGGAGCCCAGCGCCGGGCTCCCACGCTTTGCGGAGAGCTGCGCAAAGCCTGAAGAGTGAGAGGGGTCGGTGCGCACCGACCCCTCTCGCTCTCCAGGCTTCAGCAAAAGCCTGCATTTGCCCCATAGGACGCACACACATTTCCCCTTCATTTTTGGAAGGGAAAAAGTGGGTCCTATAGGGCGAAAAATACGGTAATTTATCAGTATTTCTTCTCTTCTTTAAAAGAACGTCTGCATGCCAAACTTTGACAATTCCAGTCAGAATGGACATTTCTCTTTTTAAAAAATAAAAAATTGAAGGATATTTGCTTTATATGTTGCTGTGCCCCAATTAATTTCCAGTTAGCAAAGTTTAGGGGACCAGCCTCCAAAATATAGTGTTGGTGGGTAATTTTATTAACACCAGCTCTACTGTGGGGAAGGGAAATAGTACCAGTTAAGCAAGTTGGAAGCAGAGGTGTGTCTCCTAAGGTAGCAAGAGGTTGCCACCTGGCAATTCTGGTATATACATGTATAGACTTATTCAGATGTTTGAGGAAAACTTGTCGTTTCTCATATGCAAAGATCCTGTTTGGCTGCATGTATATGCACTTGAAGACTGTATATAGGATGAATATGACTGCATGTATTTGACTTCCTCTTTTTCCCCATGAACAATTCATACCACAGTTAGGAAGGGTTATTTGCAGTGGGGAACTGTAGTAATTCTAGCAGAGGAAAGGGTTCATGTCTCCTCCCCCAGGGGCTTGGGAGTTTACCCTTAGCAGCAAGTGCTACCTTTGTTGAAATGAGTAATGGGTTTCCAAGCACTTTGTGTTCTTTTTAAGGAAGCAGCTCTCTTCTCCCTAATCCACACCACCAAAAGCCAAAGGCAAGAGAAGAAAACTGTCTACAGGGATGAACTCTTAAAGCAGTAACTTAAAGAAACTGACAGGTAATTGGCTATGAGAGGTAAGTTGAGACACATTGAAAAAGACCATTTTTAAAATACTAGAAATACTATACTGGATTTTTATGAGAATATAGGCTTCAGAGCATCCCACAGTTCAGCATATGATACATAGGTGAGGGGGAAATGTAGAAGTAGTCATTGATATATCTTTTCTTCGAATGCAGTAAAGTGTTGTCTCCAATGATTGCCAAAAACACAAAATACTTGACTGGCGTCCTTGGCTGTGAAACAGCATTTTCTATCCCACAAAGTCCCCTTCACAAAATCGGAACAAGCTGTGGAAGAGATGCACAGTCACACTCAAGTAACAGTCGCAGAAACACTCAGCGATGAAGTCCCAGACAAATGAACACCATCCTGATACCTTCCCTCAACATTCAACAACAGAGCCAATTTTCTGTCAAGAGTTTTCTCACACTGGAGCACAGAGGAGCAGCGCTTTATTGAGTATTGTTCTCCACCATAAACTCTTGACAGGAACTTTTGCATTCTTTCCGAGCTTCCCTCGTAGATCAAGGCCTTTGGCGCAGATGTCAAGCCATATGCACCTGACACAAGAAGAAAACTTGGAATGGGGAATCCCAGCCAGGAAATTCACTGCTGATGCAACTATGGTAATAAAAGCAACAGAGGAGATGCAGTTGGAGCACCTGGAATTCCTGTGTTAATTCCAGTGGTGGCTGGTGTCCATTTGGCCTGATAGGGCGGAATGCAGGGAGGTCAACAGTAGGTGGTGCCAGAGCTAATGGCAAGCAGAGCCAACTCATTCCAGTTTTGTCCCCATCCCCTTCCCTACTGAGTAGTCGAAAGGGAAACACTGAGTCTGAGAAGGAGAAAGCTGACAAGCTGTGCTGCCCTCTGGACTGGTTCTAAGTAAGAAGGCAGGGCAGGTGAAGGCTGGCTGAGGGCAGACTGAGATTAGTGGGCAGTGCTGCATGTGCCGTAATGGACCAGCCACCACTGGTTAATTCTCTGCAAATTGCTCCTATTCAATAGGTTATGGGTTGAAGACAGTATGGGGAGAAGGGAGGGATGTGATTGGAGGATGTGGGGTCCAGGTGGCTCTGGTCCTCTGTCCATCTTACAAGTACTTGCTGGCCAGGCTACTGAGTCATCTCTCAACTCTTTCAAAGTTTTCAAAGTAAACTGCTATGGGATTATTATTTTTTGGCAGGGGATGTTAATGTTTCATCTAGTAAAGGTAAAGGGACCCCTGACCTTAGGTCCAGTTGCGGATGACTCTGGGGTTGTGGCGCTCATCTCGCTTTACTGGCCGAGGGAGCCAGCGTACAGCTTCCGGGTCATGTGGCCAGCATGACTAAGTCACTTCTGGTGAACCAGAGCAGCACACGGAAATGCCGTTTACCTTCCCGCCGGAGCGGTACCTATCCTGCCGGAGTGGCAGGATCAGGGACCGAACAATGGGAGCTCACCCCGTTGCAGGCATTCGAACTGCCGACCTTCCAATTGGCAAGCCCTAGGCCAGGGGTCAGCAAACTTTTTCAGCAGACGTCTGGTCCACTGTCCCTCAGACCCTGTGGGGGGCTGGACTATATTTTTTTGGGGGGATGAACGAATCCCTATGCCCCACAAATAACCCAGAGATGCATTTTAAATAAAAGCACACATTTTACTCATGTAAAAACACCAGGCAGGCCCCACAAATAACCCAGAGATGTATTTTAAATAAAAGGACACATTCTACTCATGTAAAAACATGCTGATTCCCAGACCATCTGCGGGCCAGATTTAAAAGGCAATTGGGCCAGATCCGGCCCCCGGGCCTAGTTTGCCCACCCATGCCCTAGGCTGTATGGTTTAGACCACAGCGCCACCCACATACCCGTTTCATCTAGTATTGTAGTCTTTTAGTTCCATGGTTTGTTCTGTTTATGAAGTATTTGTTATTTTTTTGTAAACTTCTTACTATTATGATATAAATATGTGAGCTGCTTTGATGCTCAGTTCTGGGGGGGGGGGGGAGGTAGGATATAAAACGTTGTCAGCATCCATCTGTTTGAAGAAACGATGGAACACACCTCCAGGGGTGAAGTCAAACTGCTATGTTAGTAGCACCCAAGTGACCTCCCCCAGGCACAAGCCTGGGCAATGTGTATGGAGGTCCTGGGCTGCACAGACAGCCTCGCTGATGTGGTTCAAAGGAAAGCAGAGCAATATGTTTGGCACCAACTTGGCCACAGGAGTTGCTGGAAGGTGGTGTACAAGAAGCAGAAGCCACTTGGGCACCTGGGGCAGCGTGCCCAGGGGTGGGCAGAGCCACCCATAGGGGCAGGGCGCACCGTGGAGCCTCCGGAGTCTGCTGCCTCCTCCCACTCAGCTGCTCTACAGCTAGGGTGGAGGCAGCAGATGGACCATTTGGGCAGCACAGTCTGCGCACACCCAAGCCACCGCGTCTCTCCCAGGAGAGACGTGTGGCTCTGGCGCAATGCAGGCTCGTGGTGAGTACCGCCTGGCATTTTGTCACCCACCTCAGTGCTGACACCTGGGCCAGCCTGTACCCACCGCACCCCCTTCCTCCACCCCTGTGTACAAGGCATCATCCAACTGTCTTAAGGACGCCACTCCAGATTTGTGTAGGGTTTATTTGCTCCTTACTCTTGTTTTCTCCTGAAGATATCCCTCAAGGCAGTGGGATTGTGATGATGATGATAAGAATAAATATATGCAATACATGATTTACTCCTAAGTCTTGTATATCCCTTTGATTTATGGCAGTACAGTGGTACCTCGGGTTACAGACGCTTCAGGTTACAGACTCCGCTAACCCAAAAATAGTACCTCGGGTTAAGAACTTTGCTTCAGGATGAGAACAGAAATCGCGCTCCGGTGGTGCGGCAGCAGCAGGAGACCCTATTAGCTAAAGTGGTGCTTCAGGTTAAGAACAGTTTCAGGTTAAGAACAGACCTCCGGAACGAATTAAGTACTTAACCCGAGGTACCACTGTATATTCAAAATGTCAATAGGAGTTTCTCTATCCTTTTGCATGAGCCAGGGGTGTCTACTTGGCCCCGCGACTGTGGGTGCCTAGGACCATGGGTGCTATGCAGTGTGCATGGCCCTGGCACCAAAATTTTTGGGTATCTGGCCCTTTCATGGGGAATTCTGTGGGTGCTTGGGCACCCAGGGCCCCAGGGATTTGGTGCCTATGGTATTATCTGCAATGAACAGGCTGAGGTTTGATGCAAAGCAGGATTCAAGGCTGTCCCCTTACTAAGGATGAGTGAGCTAGCCAATTTCTACTTTTTTTAAAAAAAATCTGCACTAACTTTTTTAGTGTAATTATACTTCTTTTAAAATATGCAATTCAAAATATAGTCTGAGCTGGGAATTGTCTTGGAATATTTGGGACATGAGAAAGGCAGTGGATATATCAATAAGTCCCAAATAGCTGGAAGGTATGGATAAGGTTAGTTTATCTTGGTATACACAAATAGCAAATTCCTCCATCATCTCTCCCCCTCATCTATCTTTATGCACCACTTTTTCTTCCTTCTTTCTTTTTTAAAAAAGAGATACTTGCACCCTCTAGTGGTTATTTTGATCTCTTCACAGTTCCTTTAATAATAAAAGATCAAATCTTGTGTTCTCAGGTAATTTATTAGAAGATAGAGAGTGAGCTAGGTTAGGGTATTAGAGCTCTTATTTTAGTATTCTGTATGAAATGGCAAATGGTTATGGGCATTATTTTCTATAATTAAATATACAGTGACGGTTTTAACTATCTGTGGAATTTCTGGGTGGAATTTATGAGGTTAGTGTGTCTCAGGCTTTGTGTGGCTAAACTCCTTTAAGCTTCTAGAGGGAGAGCTCTGCTGTTCCATGCATCTCAGGTCCTATCTGCACTATACATTTAAATCAGGATCATACCACTTTAAACAGTCATTGCTTCCCCCAAAGAATCCCAGGAGCAGTAGTTTGTTGAGGGTGCTGAGAGTTGTTAGGAGCCCCCTGTTTTCTTCAGTGTTACAGTACCCAGAGTTCACTGGGAAGAGGAGTTGGCTGTTAAACCACTCTGAGAACCACTCAAAGGTACATACCACAAAGAGGCCATATTTCAAAACATTGAAGGCAATGGAGTTGTCTCATTACTTTAAAGTTTATGAGTCTATTGCTCTAGCGAAAGGCCATGGCAAACTTGTAGCAATAGTATTAATAAAATAGCACAGAACATACGTCCATAATGTAAGCTGACACCCATGATATGAGAGAGAGAAGACACCAGAGACATCAACAAGCTTAAATCTAGCTTGATCTACAGGGAACAAATCTGCTTGTGCTTCAAGACACACACCCCAAGCCACCCCCAGAAGAATAAAGACACAAGGGCACAGAATTTTCTTAACCTGAAACTGTTCTTAACCTGAGGTACCACTTTAGCTAATGGGGCCTCCTGCTGCTGCAGTGCCGCCGGAACACAGTTTCTGTTCTCATCCTGAAGCAAAGTTCTTAACCAGAGGTACTATTTCTGGGTTAGCGGAGTCTGTAACCTGAAGCTTATGTAACCCGAGGTACCACTGTACTTGGTTAGGCATTGGCATCAACAGACTATATCTGACTCCTGCCCACCTTGCAGGAAGTCTGGAAGGGTATAACCAGTAGGGGGAGCTCCGCCGACGAGGATCGACTTGAGCCCCCCTGGGTTCTCACTGGGGTCGTGGCATGGCCCTAGCCCCTCACTGGGCTTCAGACAAGATCCACAACCCCCGGATTCCTTTAACGGAATACCCTTACACATGGAGGGGCAGGTGATGGCCACACCTCCCCTCCCCCACACATTGCTCTTCCAATGCCTAACCGCCAAACCTTACTAAGTTGTGACAATTGCTATGAGGTAGGCGAAAACCAAGTGGCTGGTGCCAATTTGCCAAGTGAAAAAAAGTCCTACCAGGCCCCTTGAACAGGTGACCAACCGAGGTCCATAGCAAGGCCAGTGACCCTACATAGAAGAGGGTGGGAGGGCAGGAGATCTGCGGCGCAAGGCTGAAAGAGGAACTCCCAGAGTCGCACCATGTTTAAATTGGCCCTGGCCATGCCCCCACAGTGCCCTGATTGGTCGCCTGGAAATGGTGTGGCTGGGGCGCCCTCAGCGTGGTGCAGGGCACTACCCCGCCCCACACTGAGGCAGGGGTGAGACCTGGTGGCCTGAGCACAACCCAGTCCCACTCGGAAGTGGAACCAATTTCACCCTCTGAAGTATGTTGACTATGGAGTATCTTCTCTCTCTCTCATATCATGGTGAGTACCGGCACCTATTTTTCTAGGGGGGGAAGCACTCATAACATCAATCACTGCCACTAGGCAAAATTGGCATGTTGCACCATGTCCTAGGACGCGGGTGGCGCTGTGGGTAAAACCTCAGCGCCTAGGACTTGCCAATCGCATGGTCAGCGGTTTGAATCCCCGCGGCGGGGTGCGCTCCCATCGTTCGGTCCCTGCGCCTGCCAACCTGGCAGTTCGAAAGCACCCCCGGGGTGCAAGTAGATAAATAGGGACCGCTTACCAGCGGGAAGGTAGATAGATAGATAGTTTATTACGGCCATAGGCCCATATTCAATACATCATACAGCAACACAGGTATAACAAGATAAAATTAATAAATTAAATTACGTTAAAATCAAGTACATCTCAGACCATAAATTTCTAAATTCCATTAAAATAAAAACAACATAGCGCTTAAAATAACAAAGGTAAATGGTGTTCCGCGTGCTGCGCTGGCTCGCCAGATGCAGCTTGTCATGCTGGCCACGTGACCCAGAAGTGTCTGCGGACAGCGCTGGCTCCCGGCCTATAGAGTGAGATGAGCGCACAACCCTAGAGTCTGTCAAGACTGGCCCGTACGGGCAGGGGTACCTTTACCTTTTTACCATGTCCTAGACATTCACAACAAGGCATATTGCCCCATGATGTGAGCTGAGCTGCATGAATTGCCCCTCATCAGTTCTGCAGCTTGCATCTTCTGTGAAAAGAACAGGGAATTAATGTAGCTCCAAAAGCACCTTACCAGTAATATTTTATTTTATTATCCAAGTTTTGTGCTCTCAAGTGACTTACAGGCTTTCTCATCAAACCTCCCTTCCTTGATCTTGGCCCCAGTCCAGCAGTTAAGGTTTTTAAAAGCTTCCATTTATAAAAAGGAGTACCTGGGGGGTGGGGCTGAGGAAAGGAGAGAAGGATTGAGAATGAAACGGAGGAGATATGTTGGAGGGTGTATGATCATGTGCTCTCACGCATGCACATAGGCAAGAGAGAGTGGGGGATATTCTGGCTGTTGCAGGGGGGTGTTCTTTGTCTTATTCAAAGGATTTTACACCACCATCAAAGAAAACCATTGGAAAGAAATTCATGACACTACAGTCATAGGCTGCAAGGATCATTCAAAAGTTCTTTTCGAAAATGAACTGCCTGACATTTGTAACAGGTCCTCCTTTATGCAACCCCTGCAGGAGTTTGTCACTTTCCCCAGATTGCTTACTTTAGATTCCTATAGAGTAGCTTTTTTGGGGGGGGGGGCTCTTCTAAGAATGGGGATTGGTCTGTTTCAGTGAGAATTTAGAGTGGGAGCATTCCGCAACCATTTCCCAGAAACCAGGGAGTCCCTCTTCAATCATCTGAGCCAGGTCTCTCCTGAAAGGCCCTACTGTTCTCTGATCAGTCCCACATGTGCAACTGAATGTTAACACTGTGCTGATATCAAAGAGCGGCCGACTGGGGAGAGCTGCAGAGTGCGACTGGCAGGCAGAGAGCAGCCTGAGAAGTTTTCAGCTTAGTTGTCGATCTAGAAAGCGGCGTTTCTTCCAGTGGGAACTGTTCAGAGAGTGCGCATGAGCAGATGGGACAGATATGATGACTTCCTTTGTAGCCTCCGGCAGAGACTGATGAAAGATGTGCCACTTGTGGCTGGGGTTAAGCCTTGATGAAAAGCTGGGAATGAAGCCTGCCCTGAATCTAAACTCCCTGCAACTGCTGCTGCTGCTGTTGTAGCCTCTCTGGCTTCCTGGAGACTTCACCAGGTACTGTATAAGGCATTTTGCTGTGATCAAATACAAGAAATCTTTTTCCTGTTGGAAAGTATGCAACTGCTACGGCTGGCGCTCAAGAGCACGTCGGCACACTGAGTTCAAAACAGCTTATTTTCAATAACATCTCTCAGGAGGTTGGCTTCCTCTCTTTGCTTGTACACAGCAAACTACATTTAAAGCTCCCAAGCAATGCAAAGCTATTTTAGATGTCCTCTCGCTATTCTGGGACTATGCACCAACCTGTAATTTTGAAATTAGCAGGTGTAGCCCTGCTGGTCCTGTGAGTAAGGCAGTTGTGAAAGGCTCTGTCACGCAAAGCATGATGGAACATATCCATAAACACTGCCTAGAACAGTATGATTCTCTTTGGCAAGTCTGGGAATTGGAAAAAGAAATTACGACTTCAGCCATATGCACACTCACCCACTGAACACACTAGATCTTACATCTGACTGGAGAAGGGCAAGTCTGGGCTGTAGATGTGTCAAATCATAGGGGGTCATAGTGAGAACCTCATAGCTAGCAATACAACAGTTGCACAATTGGTATGTATAATTCAATATACTATGCATTAAAGGGGGGGGGAGCAAACACTGCACTAAGCTATTGCTATGTCCAAGAATTCCATTAAATTTGTGTGTTTAGCTTGTTTTCTTTTCGCATTGCCCTATGTTGTGGACAACACTCAGTAAAGTGGGTGGCGTTTCAGTGTTTTGACTTACTTTGAGTGGGCAGCATTCTCTTCCGTGCGATTTTTTATTGTTGTTGTGGGGAAAAACCTAAGGCTTGCATGCACTTTCTGCTGGCCTTTCTGGTGGGGTTATCTATTTTCATCAAGTTCCTGAACACCAGAGACAAATCATAGACCTGTCAGCTCAATCTTACTTTGTATTTGAATGGTACATGGCAGGGGAATAGAACCTGCCCCTCCAGATGTTATTAGAATACAATTTCCATCATCCATTGATAATGCTGGCTGGAGCTGAGGAGAGAAGAAGTCCAACAGCATCCACATGTTTCTCATCCCTGCCCTAAAGGATTTGGCAAACATTCAAATCAGGTGAATTCAGCTTTTTATAAGCATTCCTTACTAATGCTGCCCAAAAGTACTTAGCGTGTGCTTTCAGTGTGCTTTCTGGAACTCTGCACATGCCCTGGGACTATGGGACTATTTTAGCTTCACTGTGTGCAAGGAATGCACAACCATTGCCAGCGTGACTGACAGAAGCAAACACTGACTGTCCTCCCTTGACGAGGGACTGAGAAAGAGCCCCGATTGTGTACAAATGCCAAATTAACAACTGGAAACATTGCCACATTTAACACAAGTAAACTGTTCTATTTGGTTATTAATTAACTCTGGCAAAAGAATAAAATGTTTCCTACCAAATGGCAAGGTCTACTGATATCTTAATCAATGCACTACAGTGGTACCTCAGGTTACAGATGCTTCAGGTTACAGACGCTACAAGTTACAGACTCCACTAATCTAGTAATAGTACCTCGGGGTAAGAACTTTGCTTCAGGGTGAGAACAGAAATCGTGTGGCGGCAGCAGCGGGAGGCCCCATTAGCTAAAGTGGTACCTCAGGTTAAGAACAGTTTCAGGTTAAGAATGGACCTCCAGAACGAATTAATTTCTTAACCTGAGGTACCACTGTATTTGCATTTTCTGGAAAGTAGACAGTTTCTTTGATTGTCCTAAATGTAATAACCCTTTCTGTAAACACCAGCTCATGTCTTGTAGCTGTGCAGACTCAAGTTTGTTAATCTTTCTCCCGAGGGTATGGTAGAGATTCTGTACATTCCTTGCTTTCAAACCTTCTTGACCCCATGGATGCCTTTGAGAGCAGACCTCCTTCAACTTGGCTAGCTTGATCCCATCCTTTTCACCAACCATCCCCATTTCCCCACATCTTCCCTATGTTTGTTTAGGAACCTTAAGGGAATACAAGCCTCGTGTGCTCTTCTGAGGAGAACTTTTCTTGTTTTAAGCCACTTCCAAGGGCCCCAGGTTGCTTGCTTGGAACCACACGAAAGCCGCTACTTCTCCTTTTCTCTGGAAAAGGTAATGGTTAGTGTTTTATTCCTTCTGTTTCGCTCTGGATGCATGCACATCATGCATTTAAAGCACCTGTAAATGTTTTGTTGCTTTCAGAAAGTACAGATAGGAATGCTCTGCCTTATGCTGTTCCACAAAAAAGGGGCAGCCTTACAGAAAGTTACTAGAGAGTGGGCTTCTGATATTTTAAGGACTTGGGTGAGAAACTGCAGTGACCTATGAGGTATATAAGGGATAGGCAGTCTAATACTGAGATGCATAGGGTCTTATATGTTAGAACCACTACATTGAACTTGGTCCAGTTGAAAGCCAGTGCAAATCAGTCACAAGCCCACAGGTAGTTTGACTGAGATCTGTCAGTCAAGACTACTATTCAAATAACTATTCCCAAATACAGTGGTGCCTCGCAAGACGAAAAGAATCCGTTCTGCGAGTCTCTTCGTCTTGCCGTTTTTTCGTCTTGCGAAGCAAGCCCATTAGCGGATTAGCGCTATTTGCGCTATTGGCAATTTAAGGGCTATTAACGGCTTTTTAAGGCTTAAGGGATTAGCGGTTTAGCTGCTAAAAGGCTATTAGCAGCTTAGTGCTTCAGAAAAAGGGGTTTTGGAGCGGGGGGGGAAACTCAAAACATTTTGTCATTTTCGTCTTGCGAAGCAAGCCCATAGGGAAATTCGTCTTGCGAAGCACCTCTGAAAACGGAAAACCCTTTCGTCTTGCGGGTTTTCCGTCTTGCGAGGCATTCGTCTTGCGGGGCACCACTGTATTAAGAAACCTATGGACACTTTTCTGTCCACAAGTGTGGTGACTACTTGTGTGACTGCCATAGAAAGGGGGAGCTGCTTCCCATCCATAGCTGTCTAGGGAGACTCCATGTCTGTACCAGTTTGCAGGCAGCTTTTCATGTAGTAGCCATAAGATAAGAAAAGGCAGTGGCTCCCAGTGTTAGAGTCAACCAGGGCAGTGTTTCACAGTACAATGTTTAAGATTCACAGCAACATGAGACATCAGGTGCCAGTAAAGTATATTGTTAGAAATAATGTATACTGTTGCACTGTTCTGAACCGCATTAAGAAACTAATTTCAGGAAGGGGATGCTTGCACTCTTGAAACAAGTCATAGAATTGAAGAATTGTAGAGTTGAAAGGACACTTAAGGGACAGGAATCTCAGCATAGAAGCAAAGATTCAAGCAGACTTCAGTGCTTACCAGTGCAATCCTAGGCATGCTTATTTGGAAATTGCACTGAGTTCATTGGGTTTATGATTGCTACAGGGGTGGGTGGGTGGGTGTGTTTAAGATAAACTGCCACAGGAGGAGATGCAGTTTTGTAACAGCAAAAAATCTGGTAGAACCACCAATTATTTTCTACATGAAAGCCCCCCCTATCTATGGTATTTGGTTTACAGAACAAGAAACTTAACCTTCCTTTGGAGGCCTGCAAAAGTTGAGTACAGTGGATGCTCGGTTTGCGAACATGATCTGTGCTGGATGCATGTTCACAACCTGTAGCGTTTTGGCACTTCTGTGCATGCGCAAAGCACGATTTAGCGCTTCTGCGCATGCACGACTGCTGAAACCTGGAAGTAACCCATTCTGGTACTTCCAGGTTGTGGCGATCCGCAACCCGAAAAAACGCAACCTGAAGCAGCTGTAACCCGAGGTATGACTGTAAACCTTTGCATGCCCTTAACCGTGACTGGCTGAAAGCACTGGAAGTGTCTCCCCTCAGGAAAGAACATTCTTTGCAGCATAACACTGAGCTGCATGCACTTAAAAAAGAAACGAAAAAGGCAAGTCCCTAATCATGTCACTGAAAGAAATGTTGTTTTACCACAACAAAAATGAAGTGGAACAGCATAGTAATAAGCCCGTCCCCTCATGGCTATAAGAAGGTAGTTATAAAAAGGCATAAAGAAGAAGAAGAACTCTGTACCCCATCTTATTGCATTGAACAGAAGTTTGTATGCCTCCTTCAGTATGCTGTTTTCTTCCTTTTAAATGAATATAGAAAGATTTAACATCTATATATTGTCATTATCCAGATCTTCTCTAGTATTGGTGTTGTGTTCTCTTTTCTTTTTTAGATTCTTCATTGCAGTATATCTACAACGTGGCAATCCCTGAAAGAGGTCATGTGGTATGTAGCACATTACTAGAATTAGATGGTGTTTTGTTATATGTTGTTTTTTTAAAAAAAAAAATCCAATAGCTCATTGATGCAATGGGAAAGCAGTGTGCTTCTCCATAATTGCTGCATTTTGTTGTATGACTTTAGGTAAAGGTAAAGGGACCCCTGACTGTTAGGTCCAGTCGTGACCGACTCTGGGGTTGCGGCGCTCATCTCGCTTTATTGGCTGAGGGAGCCGGCATACAGCTTCCAGGTCATGTGGCCAGCATGACTAAGCCGCTTCTGGCGAACCAGAGCAGCGCACGGAAATGCCATTTATCTTCCCGCCAGAGCGGTACTACTTGCACTTTGACGTGCTTTCGAACTGCTAGGTTGGCAGGAGCAGGGACCGAGCAACGGGAGCTCACCCCGTCGCGGGGATTCGAACCACCGACCTTCTGATCGGCAAGTCCTAGGCTCTGTGGTTCAACCCACAGCGCCACCCGCGTCCCGTGTATAACTTTAACATGGCTTAAATAAACTTTCATTCATAATAATGAACTTTCATTCATAATAATCCACCTGTTGATTAATAAGGAAACCAGTGCAAAAAATAATAATCTTGTATTAGAAAGCAAAGCATATGGAAACTACAACCATATGCTTTATGGTGTGTCAAATGGATATTCTTGAGTAATATGAAACAAAAAACCCAACTTGGCAGTTTTTAATGGGAGCTGCTTGAAGGCAGTAACTTGTCTGTTGGTCACGCAAGATGTTACACATGTGTACATCACATATAATAAAACTGGCAGTCAGTGTTCAGAGGAACATTATGGTTTGCATTTTATTTCAGGTTCATGCCCTTGCAGGGCTGCATGGTGACATTTCTCTCAGACAGCTACCTATTGCCCAGCTAATCATACTGCTGCCCTCTGTGGTTTCACACTGCTTAATGGTGAAATTAGCTAATAGATAACATCTACAGGATGAATACGCAAAATTAGAGTTCCTTTTTTAAAAAAGCCATATTAAAATATTTTCACTCTCTTAGAACCTACATGTTCCTTTGCAGCCTTTCATGAATAAAGTTACTATGGAGTGTGAATAGGATGAGTTAAGATAGTACAACACACCCATAACAGTTAATCATCTTTCATCTTTCCAGGAGAAATCCATGCTCGCTTCTAGCTTTGGTGCTATTGCTAAATTCACTGGAACTGCAAGCTTCAGTCAGCTATAAGCCCAACTTTCTCATCTTACTGGCTGATGACTTTGGCATTGGGGATCTCGGCTGCTATGGAAATGATACAATCAGGTAAAGGCTTATGCAGATCTGTGATAGCCTTCCAAGGACACATTCTATAAATATGCATGATATTAAATGTCAGGTGCTAGTGCTAGGCACTAATTTTATTTATCTATTTCTCATTGTATTTAATAAATAATAATAAATCTATTGCCTTTTAAACTGTGTGGGGTATTTTTGTTTGTTATAGTGGTATGTGTTTTTGTGTTTTTATATTGCAAGCAACCCTGTGATCTTCAGATGAAGGACGAAATAAAAATTTGATTCATTCATTCATTCATTCATTCATTACATCCTACCTTTATTCTAAGAAGCTCAAGGTGACATACATGGCTCCCTACACCAATCCATATGATCCTAACAATCCTATGTGGTAAGTTAGGCTGAGAGTTACTGTAGTAGCCAGCCCACGGTCACCCAGTGAAATTCATGTCATGACTGAATGTGGATTTGAACTCAGGTCAATCAGGTCCTCATCCAACCACTACACCACATTGACTTATATAAACCGTGGGGAAATCACCTTTTAAAATGTGCTTAATAGAACAAGGCTTGGTATTCTTCTTCTTCTTCTTCTTCTTCTTATTATTATTATTGCAGTTTATTACGATCCCTTCACCCTAAGGTCCCAGAGCAGGTTGCAACAATTAAAACACAATGTGAATATTAAAATACAATATTGCAGAATATTTAAAACAGTTTAAAACAGCTTAAGATACAATGTATGCATAGGCGGAGGTAAAGTCAAGGGTTACATGTGAAGTACTAAGTATCTGTGCTAGTTGGCTGTTATTCAGTTACCTAAGGTTGGTCTAGGAAAATATTTTTTTTATTTATATATGTGTGTTTGTGTGTGTGTGTGTGTGTGTGTGTGTGTGTATAAAACATTGTGTGTGTGTGTGTGTGTGTGTTGAGGCTGCTACAATGACACTTTTAATTGGCTTACTAGGTAGAAAGCTTACACAGAGGTTAGACTATCTATGGTCTTTATTGTGCGTTTAATATGATTTGTTTATGGAGAGGTTATACAGTGGTACCTCGGGTTAAATACTTAATTCGTTCTGGAGGTCCGTACTTAACCTGAAACTATTCTTAACCTGAAGCACCACTTTAGCTAATGGGGCCTCCTGCTGCCTTCGCACCACCGGAGCCCAATTTCTGTTCTCATCCTGAAGCAAAGTTCTTAACCTGAAGCACTATTTCTGGGTTAGCGGAGTCTGTAACCAGAAGCGTATGTAACCTGAAGTGTATGTAAACTGAGGTACCACTGTACATCCATTAGCATTCAGCCTGAATTGTTTATATGTATTATATATGCTGACATAGCTCAGCTGGTAGAGCATAAGACTCTTCATCTCAGGGTCAGGTGTTTGAGCCTCACATTGGGCGAAATATTCCTGCATTGCAGGGGGCAGACTATATGGTCCTTGGGGTCCCTTCCAACTCTACAATTGTATGATCCTATTATTTCCACTAACAGTTCGTTCATTCCACACCTTTCTGCTCATTTTCCCATTTATGTGCTAATCACCAAGTCATGCTGTCGTTTGAAGGCATTTGTTGTGCTAGGTTGGCAGGACTTCGACCCATTTACTGGAACCTAAATTTCCAGTATGCGCTTGAATCCTTCTCACAAAAACACGACAGTCTGGAGGTGCCTTTAGTTACGTAACTTAGGCTTCGTCAAGGCATTCAGTTCCTAGACATTCTCTGTTTGCTTTATGATTACTCAGCTCAAATATATTGCCCTGTTATTGTTGTTTTCCTTAGGACTCCCAATATCGATCGGCTAGCAGAAGAAGGTGTGAAACTCACTCAGCACATTTCAGCAGCCCCTGTTTGCTCCCCAAGCAGAGCCGCTTTTCTGACTGGCCGATACCCCGTAAGATCAGGTGTGCGGTGTTGTCAAAAGGCACCATCTAGTCTTAAGTAGAAATCATTGCCCTTGGAGACAACTGTGGAAATATTCTTTACAGTTGTACCGAGGTACTGGATCTCGATGGGAAGGCTAAGAGAGGGAGGGCTTTGCTATGCAGGCTTCACAAAGATCTGGTTTGTTTTTAATCTGATGTCCATTGGTTAAGATAAGGAGAGGGACATCTTAATCTGCCATTAGAACTGTATGTGGACAACCGACTGAAGTTCACAGCCATATTACTGGCTATGTTATATATGATCACTCAGGTTTGGATGAAAGGGATCGTTTCCGTGTCATTAGCTGGCTTGCTGGTTCTGGTGGGCTTCCTCAGAATGAAACTACTTTTGCCAAGATATTGCAGAACAAAGGCTACACCACTGGCTTAATAGGTAAGAAAACTTGTGCACAGCATTTAGGTGAAAGAATGTTCAAATGTCATAGAAGGCCATGGGGCACAGCAGTAGTCCCCATCACTACGTCCTTCTGGGAAGAACGTTTTTGTTTCTTCTTCTTCTTAATAATAATAATACTAATAATAATAATGAATTTATATACTGCCCTATTCCTGGGGGTCTCAGGACGGTTCACAGAATAATATCAAGATATAAAACCACAGAATACATAATAAATATAATGGATAATTTTGTGTACCCACTGAATAATGGCTGTTGTTATTATTTCTTGATTTTATTATCAATTTTATCAATTATCAGTTTTCAATCATCAGTTTTATTAGTTGATTCTATATTCCTGCTGTTTTATTATCTTTATAACTGATGACCCTGCTGGAAGCCAGTCTGTAAATAAATAATAACACATGTGTAATAAAATGCAAAAGGAAATCTTGAACATTTTTCTCCAGGATATATGCCTAATTCTCCCAAGGAAAAACATTTTACTGCGGTCTTTCTCAACCTCAGGTCCCTCGATGTTGTTGTACTACAACTCCCATCATTCCTAGCCAGTATGGCTGTTGGTCAAGGATGGTGGGAGTTGTAGTTCAAGAACGTTTCAAGGGTGGGGACTGTTTTAATGTATGAAATGAGTTGGACAATTTGGAAGCCAACTTGTCCATATACGTCTGCTTAGCACGCATTGGTTGGCAAAAATGTAACTTTCCCTCCCGAATTCTGTTTTTCAGGGAAGTGGCATCTAGGTATGAACTGTCAAACCCGTGACGACTTCTGCCATCACCCCTTAAAGCATGGATTTGACTATTTTTATGGCATGCCATTTTCACTGATGGGTGATTGTCAAATTACATACCCTCCAGAGAAGGATATGCCCCAACGAATCAAGCTTTCGTCCTATACTCTGTTGATTGCCCTCGCTGTACTTACACTTATGGCAGCAAAGTTCACTCAGCTGCTGCCCCTCAGTTGGAAAACCATTTTCTCCCTGGCTTTGTTTGGTTTCGCCTTCTTTATTTCCTGGTTCTCAAGCTATGGATTCATAAGATACTGGGACTGCATTGTAATGAGAAACTATGAAATTACAGAGCAACCAATGAAGGTAGAGAGAGCTGCATCCCTGGTGCTGAGGGAAGCCATTTCCTTTATTGAAAGGTAAAATGAGATTCCTTGTATGAATTACATGGGATTACAAATGTGTGAGAGGAAATGAAGCATCCATTGCGTTTGTTTGTTTTTAAAAAGTCTGATTGTAATGAATGTAATGGGATATTCAATAGAGGCAGGAGCAACAAGGTCTTTAGAAGGTGTCTCTTATTATTTTTCAGTCAGCAAAATGGCTACTCTACCTCACATCTCCAGTTGTGGGATTCTTGAGGCATTTTGGTTACACAAAAGACTTAGAATAGTAAGCAAAAGCTACACAATCAATTGCTTCATCACTCAGAAAGATGTTTCACTGTAATTGTCTGCTCCGATGAAAAGAATTTTCCTCACATCTGCAAAGAGAATTATCTTCCCATAATTTTATAGAAACCAATGAGCCTTATTGGGGTATTTCATGCCATCAGTTATAGTTTAATGCAGAAGTGAGAAACTTTTTACAGCCTGTAGACCTTGTAGACAGCATAGGTGCCAACTCCCTGGGGCCCTGGGTGCCCAAGCACCCACAAAATTCTCCAGCACCCACGGCCCTGGACATTCACAGTCACGGGGCCAAGTTGGCACTCCTGGTAGACAACCTTCCAGCAACCATATTCTATGGGTGGGCAGAACCAGAAGCAAACGTGGCTATAGCAACGAATGCACTTTGTACAGTAGGCGTGTTTCTATACCCAGAGAGACACACCACCCTCTATCCTCCATTGGGGCAAGCAAGAAGCATTATTAGAGTTCAAATTCTAGCCAAGTATAAATACACAGGTGGGTGAAAAGCATTGCTGATGAAGTCTGTAATTCTCCCTATCCTGGCTCCCACTCTCAGACTCATAAAGCCAATTCTCTGCTTGGTGGAAACCAAAGGTTTCAAGGAATCAGCCCACAATTGATGCTTTAGCTTGGTCTACAGGTTATAGGGTGTAGACCATAGGTGTGTAAGCATACCGTATTTTTCGCTCTATAGGACGCAGTTTTCCCCCTCCAAAAATGAAGGGGAAATGTGTGTGCGTCCTATGGAGTGAATGCAGGCTCCTTGGCTTCAGCGATAGCAACACGAAGCCTCCGAAGCGCAGAGGGAGCACTCCCTCCGTGCTCCAGAGGCTTCACATTGCTTGGAAGGGGCTCCATTTCTCCTGCCACTTCACTGAAGGGGCGCTGAGCAGAGAGGGGGAGAAATTTTTTTTCCTGTTCTCCCCCTCCTATGGTCCAGTGCGTCCTATGGTCCGGTGCATCCTATAGAGCAAAAAATACGGTTAATTCTAGGATTGTGCTTGCAAATGAGTGCTTCTCTGAAGGAGCTCAGTCTGCTCATGCTGGCACAGCTGACAGCAAAGGTTTAGCTCCTCCAACTTCCTCTTTGCCTGAGGCTTAGTTAGCCCTGCTAATTGGAAATGTCAAGCAGAGGAGGAGGGATCAGGGGTTGCTCTAGCTTGTGGGATATCTGGCAGTGGGGCAAAGTCCTCTCTCAGCACACTGCTCAAGCCCACCACATACCCTCTCATCAGACTTCCCCTCCCCCTCTGACAGATCTTGACAGCCCCTCTTGGTTGGTATTATGGGACTCATAACATCCCCAGGAGGCAGACAGAAAGGTTTAGAGGGCCACACACACCACAGCTTCCCTATCCCTTATTTAATTACTAACTCAGTATAGATTATTCACAAGGCACTAACAGAAGTATCAGAAAATTATATATAAATTTGGTTTTCTAATTATTCTAAACAATATTTTTTTGTTGTTGTCGTTTCTGTAGGAACAAGCAAGGGCCATTCTTCCTCTTTGTTTCTTTTTTACATGTCCACACACCAGTGGTAACAACAGAAAGGTTCAGGGGGGAAAGCAGGCATGGATTGTATGGTGACAATGTCGAAGAGATGGACTGGATGGTAGGTAAGTCAACCTTTTTTTTTTTTAAGAATATAAAACGGATGGGCAGAGCAATCCAAACCGTGATCCTCTATGTCACTGTGGATTCTTTATAGGAAGGATTTTGGATAAGCTTGACAAGGAAAATTTGAAAAACAGCACACTGACCTATTTTACTTCTGACCATGGTGGCCACTTGGAGGCAAGAGAAGGAAATGCTCCGCGAGGTGGTTGGAACGGCATCTACAAAGGTGAGAATTCTGAGTCCAATGGAACAGCAGCGGAGCAAGCCGATTGGGTGCCTGGGATGGCATGCCCGAAGGCGGGGCCAGCCGCCCACAGGGGCACCATGGGGCCTCTAAGGTGTCTGCCTGCCTCCTCCCACTCAGCCACCCTACAGCTGAGGGGGAGGTGGTGGGTGTACCGTTTGGGGCAGCATGGAGCCTGTGGGCACTCAAGCCACTGCGTCACTCCCAGGAGAGATGTGTGGCTCGGGCAAGGTGCAGCCCCGTCAGTCTGAGGGGGGTGACAAAATGGTGGGTGGTACTCACCACCCAGGGTGGACCGCACCCACCACATCCCCTTGCTACGCCCCTGCAATGGAACATTCCTTCCCTTCTCCTGTGAATCTGCTCTGGGGGTATACCCAACCCTCTGGAACATATTTGGAGGAGACCATTGAGGGAAGGGAAGGTCCACTGCGCACATGAAAGTCATTCTGCTCATGACTCAATCTTGGGACTGGACAATGGGAACATATCTCAGCCCTGATTCCAGGCCCATTTTGAGACACAAGTAAAAAAAAATGTCGGTACTTAAGATTTTAAAACCCTCCATGTCTTGGGTCCTGAAAGATTGCCTTCTCAAACATAAAGCATCCCTTGAGCACTGGACAAATGCCTCTGTGTGTGTGTATATATATATATATATATATATTTGCTTTCGTAGATTTTCACGGGTACAGGAATGCAGGTTTTGGTGTCCTCGGGTGTCTTCCCGTGTAAAAGTTGGGGTGTCTAGGCGACGTTTCGACGAGGTCTCACTCGTCATCTTCAGGCTGGTGCTTTCGGCTTCTTGTTACTGGAACAGAGCAGGATCTCAGTGTTTGAGTTCCTATAAATACTGTTGAGGAGGTGTGGTGTATAGCCTCCAATGTTCTGGGCAGAGAGGAGGTTCCCAGGCTAGTGTGCCTTTTCTTCTTTTGTTCCTTAATTACTTGAGGGATATCTTGAGTGATTTCTTGAGTGATTTCCTGAATCCCACTTAGGTGGGTCATTAGGTGTGGATTAGTTGCTAAAGCCTTCGTGTCTTGAACTCTTGAACTTTGTGAAGAGTTTTTCTGAGAAGATGGCTGTACTGCACTTGGTTGTGCTCTGGCTTGGCTTCGTGTATAGGGGCGAGCTGTGGTTTTGTGGCCTGTGCCAGCCAGATCTGTGTAGGGATTGCAGGGGGGTGCAGCATCCGGAGGTGCCACCCTGGTTTGGCTACTGGATGGTGTCTGTAATTTATCTGTGGAGAGGGTCTGGGTTTGGGTCTGGTGTGGTTGATTGGTGATGGCGTTCTGTGTGCCTCTGGATCTGGTGTCAGATTTTGTGGGGAGGGCTAATTTCCAGATGTCTGGCAAGCGGGATGTGTCGTCACGCTTGTTCATGTTGTGAGGGTGTTTCTCTATCTCGATGGCTTCCATGATTATTCTCTTGTGGTGATGTTCCATGTTAAAGAGCAGTTTGGAATCTGCAAAATTAATTTCGTGTCCTGTTTCTTTCATGTGTTGGAAAAGAGAGGAAGTTTTTTCTTCTTTTTTGACGGCATTCTTGTGTTCTGCGATCCGTGCATTTATTCGTCTGTTTGTTTGTCCAATGTACGTGGCTGGGCAGACTTTGCAGGGTATTTCATAGACCCCTTGGTTTTCCAACTGAATTTTATCCTTGGGGTTTCTGAGGATATTGGCTATTTTTTGGTTGGTGCAAAAGGCTGTTTTGATATTGTGTTTATGGAGGATTTTGCTAATTTTATCTGTAGTGCCCTTGATATAAGGAAGGAGGGCTATGCCATTGTTTTCTTCTGTGTCTTGGTTTTTGGGGGGTGTTTCTTTTTGGATTAGCTTCGTAACCCTGTTTTGCTGGTATCCATTGGCAATTAACACATTTGAGAGATTCTGTAACTCAGTTGTCAAGTGGTCTTCGTCAGCCAGGCGTTTGGTTCTGGAGATGAGAGTCTTGGCTACGGAGTTTATTTGTGCAGGGTGGTGGTGTGATTGTGCATGTAAGTAGCGGTTGGTGTGTGTTTTTTTCCGGTAGATAGTGTGTCCTAGGGAGCCATCAGGTTTTTTGTAGATTAGGACGTCAAGGAAGGGAAGTTGGTTGTTGGCTTCTATTTCCATAGTGAATTGTATTTTGGGGTGTAGGCTGTTGAGATGTGTGAGGAAGCTATCCAGTTTTTCCTTCCCGTGTGGCCAAATTACAAAGGTGTCGTCAACATATCTGAGCCAAAGTTTGGGTTTGTGTTCTGACTTGTCTAAAGCATTGGTTTCAAAGTGTTCCATGTACAGGTTAGCGATGACCGGTGAGAGGGGTGATCCCATAGGTGCTCCTTCTATCTGTTTGTATCTTTGTCCATTGTGGATGAAGTACGTGTTGGTTAGGCAGTGGTTGGTCAGGTCCAAGATGTATTCGGGGGGATTGTATTTGTTTTGAATGGCTGTCAAGGCTTCATTAATGGGCACTTGTGTGAAGAGAGATACAACATCGAAGCTCACAAGTAGGTCATTGGGTTGTAGGTTTTGCTTCTTTATTGTTTCTATGAACTGGAAGGAGTTTGGAACGTGTGAAGAGATGGATTCTGCATAGGGCTGAAGTTGCTTGGCGAGAAATTTAGCGAGATTTTGTAGAGGTGAGCCTATGGAGCTGACTATTGGTCTGAGTGGTGTTCCTTCTTTGTGTATCTTGGGGAGGCCGTAGAGTTTGGGGCATCTGGATGATTTTTCTCTGGGGATGATTCTTAGCTGGATTTCTTCACTGATAGGAGAGGCTTTTATTTTGGATTTGGTGGTTTTTTCCAGATAGGTGGTGGGATCTGTTTTTATAGGTTGGTAGGTAGGGTCTTGGAGTAGATTTGATAGTTTAGCTTGGTAGTCCGATGTGTTCATCACAACAGTGGCATTACCTTTGTCTGCTGGGAGAATGATTATGTTGTTGTCTTTCCTCAGGTTGGTGAGTGCTTTCTGTTCTTCTTTGTGTAAATTGCTTCTGGGTGGTTTGCTGGAGCAGAGGATGTTGGTGACTTCAAGTCTGATTTTATTGGCTTCATCTGGATTGATTTTGGTTAGGCTAGCTTCGACTCCGCATATGATGTTTTCCGTGGGGATGCGTCTCGGGGCGACTGCAAAGTTGAAACCTTTGGAGAGTACTTTGGTTTCAGTTGAGGTGAGGATCCTGTCTGATATGTTATGTACTGTTTGTTTCATGGGTTGTTGTGGAGGGTGGCTGGGCTTCTGGCGTTTCTCTAGTTTGTGGAGTTTGTTGGTGTGTGTGTCTGTCTTGTGTGAGGTCTCCGTTTCAGCTCTCCAGACGGCTAGTTGTTTGCATTTGTCCCAGAGTGCAGGGTGGATTTTGTTACAGAGTTTGAGGTGAAGAGTGAGTAGATCTTTGTTGGTTTGGTTTAGTAGGTATCTTTTCTTGTGTAGTTCGTTTCTGATTAGAGATAGTTCAGTTCGTTTCAGGATCCTTTCGGTAGCTGGGGTTTTAGAGTGGAATTTAAGTTGGAAGCATGTGGGAATTAAGTTGTTGTCTCGGCAGTTGCGTAGGAACAAGAGATCACATAAGATGGTGGCTCTTCGGATTTCTAGTTTCTCGTAGGTTCTTGTCAGCTGGAAGGTTTCCTCCCCGTAGAGGTGAGATATTTGCTTTCGTAGATTTTCACGGGTACAGGAATGCAGGTTTTGGTGTCCTCGGGTGTCTTCCCGTGTAAAAGTTGGGGTGTCTAGGCGACGTTTCGACGAGGTCTCACTCGTCATCTTCAGGCTGGTGCTTTCGGCTTCTTGTTACTGGAACAGAGCAGGATCTCAGTGTTTGAGTTCCTATAAATACTGTTGAGGAGGTGTGGTGTATAGCCTCCAATGTTCTGGGCAGAGAGGAGGTTCCCAGGCTAGTGTGCCTTTTCTTCTTTTGTTCCTTAATTATATATATATATATATGGGGTAGTACTGTTTTACTGTTTTTCTCAGAGATTCATGGAATTGTAGAGTTGGAAGGGATCCTGAGGATCATCTAGTCCAACCCCCTGCAATGCAGGAATATGCAGCTGTCCCATACAGGGATCGAACCTGCAACCTTGGCATTATCAGCACCACACTTTAACCAACAGAGCCATCCATGCTTAACTGAGCTATCTAGGCATGTTACAGTTTTTGGTGGTCATGTTTTGGTGGCTTTATCTTTTTCTTTGCTTGATAAATTTGTGAGTGTATTTCTCCCTTGAAGGATGAAGTATTAAATAAATGGCATAAAAAAATGAAGTACAGTTTATTCAGTTTTCTATATGAGCAACATAATAAGTGCATGGCAGGGAGTTCAATTTTAATCATGAGGTGTTGTTCTATGGTAATTCTAGGTGGAAAAGCCATGGCAGGCTGGGAAGGAGGAATCCGTGTCCCTGGATTATTTAGATGGACAGGAATGCTACCCGAGGGCAAGATTATTCATGAACCAACCAGTCTAATGGACATTTTCCCTACATTGGTTCATCTGGCTGGTGGGACAGTACCACAGGACAGGTATGGATTGTGTCAGGGTAAACACTTTCCTATATTTACCAGTGTCTCAAAATGGCTTATGGTTTTATTGTATACAGGTGACCAACTTCCCTTGATAAGTAGATCTACACAGCGGGTGGTGTTGTGGTCTAAACCATTGAGCCTCTTGGGCTTGCTGATCAGAAGGTCAGCAGTTCGAATCCTCACAATGGGGTGAGCTCCTGTTGCTCTGTCCCAGCTCCAGCAAACCTAGCAGTTCGAAAGCACGCCAGTGCAAGTAGATAAATAGGTACCACTGCAGTGGGAAGGTAAACGGCGTTTCCGTGCGCTCTGGTTTCCATCACGGCATCCTGTTGCACCAGAAGCGATTTAGTCATGCTGGTCACATGACCTGGAAAACTGTCTGTGGACAAACACAGGCTCCATCAGCCTGAAAGCGAGATGAGCGCCACAACCCTATAGTTGCCTTTGACTGGACTTAACCATCCAGGGGTCCTTTGCCTTTACCTTTATCACATACATATGCACATACACACTTGGCATCTCAGATTCTCAGCTCCCAAGGACTCACATAGTGGTTACAAATAGAAAATAATATTGCTTTAGATATAAACGAGCAGATATCACCCGCATTCGTTTAGCAAATTACATAGTCACTATTGTTTCAAAGTTCCGAATGCATAACTAATGTGGAACCAATTCAAGGGCAATTTGTTGAAAGCAATCTAAGTCATTCCCTTTGTCCCTTCAGGATAATTGATGGTCGAGATTTGATGCCTTTGCTGCAGGGATCAGTTCAACACTCGGAGCATGAATTCCTGTTTCACTACTGTGGGATGCATTTACATGCAGCACGGTGGCACCAGAAGGACAGTAAGTACAGCAAATTCCTCCAAATTAAAATCTATTCAATTTCTGGTAAAATAATTATTCACAAAACAATCGCAAAATAGTTATGTTTTCTGAAGAGATGGTGTAATAATAATAGAGTCGGACTAAGGAAATTAGTCAAGGTCAACAATGAAGAATGAGCGACTCAAGGTCCCTCTTTATTTTCAGCATGTTTATAAGGATAATGTAGGATGACCACAGATTAGGTATAGGAGGAAGGATTTGATTAAGTTTGCATTTAAAGGTGAACCTACCTTATTTGCACTTTCTGAAACAATGTGCAACCCAAAACACAACCATCATTGGAAATTCACACTTAACCTACTTTTGCAATTTAGTTCTCTAGCCAAGTAATATGTGTGTGTGTGTGTGTGTGTGTGTGTGTGTGTGTGTGTGTGTATTTGGCAAAAGTGTATATGAGGAGAAATTCCCACCCAAATGTCAATGAATTTTCATGCGGGCTTTAAATTTTAAAAAAATCAAACTGAGGGGGAACTGGATTTAAGTTTGGGAAGCTGAAAAACTGAGAGAATCTGAAATTGACAGATTTGCCAATTGCAACAGGCTGTGTTGCTTGGAAGATACTGGTCTCACAGTAGAAAGAAATGGGTCCCTATTTCACTATTTCACAATCTATGAAGTCCCTTTTCAAATTGGTGAAGGAGCAGTCACTTCTGGGTGCTGTATTACCATATGCCTAACATGAATTAATGGATTTCTTGTTTAGCATGGTACTTGGTCTTAAGAACACATCCACATTTCAAATGGTGATTTCTTTTCTCGGCCTACTTGCATCCTCCTACTTGCATCCTCCGTTGGGCTCCCACATTTTGCCTATTTCCCATTGTGTTCTTGTATAACAAAAGGACAGATGTGTAATAAGGCATACATCAAGATAATGCATAGTGATTAAGAGCAGATCTTTGGGCAGCAAAAGGCTCTAGACTGTCAGTCATTATGGTGGCCTGGACTATGTACCCAGGAGCAGCTCATTTTGCAAGTAAACATGCTGACCTGCCATTTAAAATTACAAGCTTGGATGCAAATGTTCATCACACTGTCTGATATTGTAAGGAGCTTACAGCACAAGCATAACCATGTCCATTGAAAAATTTGTTCTGTTTAATTCCTTCCAGATAAATGGGGTTAGGATTGCAGCCTTAGTGTCGCTTCAATGAATCATAGAATCATAGAATCATAGAATCATAGAATCATAGAGTTGGAAGAGACCACAAGGGTCATCTAGTCCAACCCCCTGCCAAGCAGGAAACACCATCAGAGCACTCCTGACATATGGTTGTCAAGCCTCTGCTTAAAGACCTCCAAAGAAGGAGACTCCACCACACTCCTTGGCAGCAAATTCCACTGTCGAACAGCTCTTACTGTCAGGAAGTTCTTCCTAATGTTTAGGTGGAATCTTCTTTCTTGTAGTTTGGATCCATTGCTCCGTGTCCGCTTCTCTGGAGCAGCAGAAAACAACCTTTCTCCCTCCTCTATGTGACATCCTTTTATATATTTGAACATGGCTATCATATCACCCCTTAACCTCCTCTTCTCCAGGCTAAACATGCCCAGCTCCCTTAGCCGATCCTCATAAGGCATTGTTTCCAGGCCTTTGACCATTTTGGTTGCCCTCCTCTGTACACGTTCTAGTTTGTCAGTGTCCTTCTTGAACTGTGGTGCCCAGAACTGGACACAGTACTCCAGGTGAGGTCTGACCAGAGCAGAATACAGTGGCACTATAACTTCCCTTGATCTAGATGCTATACTCCTATTGATGCAGCCCAGAATTGCATTGGCTTTTTTAGCTGCCGCGTCACACTGTTGGCTCATGTTAAGTTTGTGGTCAACCAAGACTCCTAGATCCTTTTCACATGTACTGCTCTCAAGCCAGGTGTCACCCATCTTGTATTTGTGCCTCTCATTTTTTTTGCCCAAGTGCAATACTTTACATTTCTCCCTGTTAAAATTCATCTTGTTTGTTTTGGCCCAGTTCTCTAATCTGTCAAGGTCGTTTTGAAGTGTGATCCTGTCTTCTGGGGTGTTAGCCACCCCTCCCAGTTTGGTGTCATCTGCAAATTTGATCAGGATGCCCTTGAGTCCATCATCCAAGTCGTTGATAAAGATGTTGAATAAGACCGGGCCCAAGACAGAACCCTGTGGCACCCCACTAGTCACTCTTCTCCAGGATGAAGAGGAACCATTGATGAGCACCCTTTGGGTCCGGTCAGTCAGCCAGTTACAAATCCACTGAGTGGTAGCATAGTCAAGACCGCATTTTACCAGCTTCTTTACAAGAATATCATGGGGCACCTTGTCAAATGCCTTGCTGAAATCAAGGTAGACTACATCCACTGCGTTCCCTTCATCTACCAGGCTTGTAATTCTGTCAAAAAATGAGATCAGGTTAGTCTGACATGACTTATTTTTCAGAAATCCATGCTGACTATTGGTGATCACAGCATTCCTTTCGAGGTGCTCACAGATTGTTTGCTTAATGATCTGCTCCAGAATCTTCCCTGGTATTGATGTTAGACTGACTGGGCGGTAATTATTTGGGTCCTCTCTTTTCCCCTTTTTGAAAATAGGGACAACATTTGCCCTCCTCCAGTCTGCCGGGACTTCGCCTGTTCTCCAGGAATTCTCAAAGATGACTGCCAGTGGTTCTGAGATCACATCTGCCAATTCTTTTAATACTCTTGGATGCAGTTCATCTGGCCCTGGAGACTTGAATACATCTAAACTAGCCAAGTATTCTTGTACTATCTCCTTAGTTATTCTGGGCTGTGTTTCCTCTGCTGAATCATTTCCTCCAAATTCTTCAGGTCGGGCATTGTTTTCTTTATCGGAGAAGACTGAGGCAAAGAAGGTATTGAGGAGTTCAGCCCTTTCTGTGTCCCCTGTTTGCATTTCACCATCTTCTCCTCTGAGTGACCCCACTGTTTCTTTGTTCTTCCTTTTGCTACGAACATACCCATAGAAGCCTTTTTTGTTGCTTTTAACCTCTCTAGCAAGCCTGAGTTCATTCTGTGCTTTAGCTTTTCTGACTTTGTGTCTACACGTGCTGGCTATTTGTTTGAATTCCTCTTTGGTGGTTTCCCCCCTTTTCCATTTTTTGTACACATCCTTTTTTAATCTTAACTCAGTTAAAAGTTCTTTAGATAGCCACCCTGGCTTCTTTAGGCACCTTCCATGTTTCCGTCTCATTGGTATTGCCTGAAGTTGTGCTTTTACTATCTCCCTCTTAACAAACTCCCAGCCATCATGAACTCCCTTTCCTTTTAGTATTACTGTCCATGGGATCTCACCCAGCACTTCCCTAAGTTTTATGAAGTCGGCTTTCTTAAAGTCAAGAAATTGAGTCCTAGTATGCTTGGCTGCTCCTTTCCGTTGTATAGTAAACTTCAGAAGAGCATGATCACTTGCGCCTAATGATCCTTCCACTTCTACCCCATTAACCAGGTCATCGACATTGGTTAGGACCAGATCTAAAATGGCTGTTCCTCTGGTTGCTTCTCCCACTTTCTGGACAATGAAGTTGTCTGCAAGGCCAGTGAGGAATCTGTTTGACCTTATGCTCTTGGCTGAGTTTGACATCCAACAAATATCTGGGTAATTGAAGTCCCCCATTACTACTATCTCCCTTCCTTTTGCATGCTTGGCCATCTGTTCCAGGAAGGCATCATCTATGTCCTCCGTTTGGCTTGGGGATCTATAGTAAACTCCCACAATGAGGTCACTATTATTCTTCTCTCCCTTAATTTTGACCCAAATGCTCTCACTTTGGCTTTGAGGTTCTAAATCTTGGATCTCTTCACAGGTATACACATCCCTGACATATAACGCCACTCCTCCTCCTTTCTTGTCTGGTCTGTTTCTCTGAAATAGATTGTATCCCTCCATTTTTACATTCCAATCGTGGGACTTATCCCACCAGGTTTCAGTGATGCCTATTATGTCATATTTAGTTTGCTGTACCAAGAGCTCAAGCTCATCTTGTTTATTTCCCATGCTTTGTGCATTAGTGTACAGACATTGAAGTCCATTGGTCATTCCCCCGTGTCTCTTATTTAAGGATTTTTTCCTCCCACCACTAGGTCTGCTTGCTGCTTGCTCCATTTGGTCTATGACATTTGGATGATCATCTTCATCAATTAATAGACTCCTACCTTCAGGAGCACTGTCTCCCTCCCCCACATTAGTCAGTTTAAAGCCCTCCTGATGAGGTTTCTTAGTTTTTTGGCAAAAAACATTCCTCCCAACCGTTGTGAGGTGCAGCCCATCGCTTGCCAGAAGTCCATCCTCAAGAAACTGCAGTCCGTGATCTAAGAATCCAAACCGTTCCTGTTTACACCATTTGCGAAGCCAGCTGTTTACTTCCACTATTTTCCTCTCTCTCCCTGGGCCACGTCGTTCAACTGGGAGGACAGATGAGATGACGATTTGTGCATTTAATTGCTTCAATTTCCTGCCCAGAGCCTCGTAGTCTCTTTTGATCTTCTGGAGGCTATTGCTTGCAGTGTCATTGGTACCCACATGAACCAAGAGGAAGGGGTATTTGTCAGTGGGTTTTATGATTCCTTGCAGTCGTTCAGTTACATCTTGGATCTTAGCCCCAGGGAGACAGCACACTTCCCGAGACATCTTGTCAGGCCCACAGATCACTGCTTCTGTTCCCCTCAGTAAGGAATCCCCTATCACCACTACACGCCTTCTCTTAGGTTTGGTCAGGGTTCTTCCGTGAGCGGTCCGTTCCAAGGTCGCCTGCACATTCCCTGAGGACTGACTTTGCTGCTCATCTTCATATACGTGATCGACTGTAATGAGGGAGAGATCCTCAAATGGAGTCTGCTCTTCGTCTTCCATGCTAGGGGAGAGGACCTCAAAGCGATTGTGTATTTCTAGACAATCAGAGCGAACCCTGGGCCTCCTACTTCTTTGAGTCACGTTTCTCCACATATCGGGCTCCTGTGTTGGTGAACTAGCCTCCTTCTCAGGGGAGTCCCCTGTCTCCTCCTTGGTGGAGACGGTGTGCTCTGTTGCTTCCAAGAAGAGCTCCAGCTCTCTAATTCTTTGGAGCGTAGCTACACGTTCCTCCAGTTGCTGGACTTTGTCTTTTAGGAGGGCAATCAACATGCAATTGCTGCACGTAAAGCTGCCTGCAACCTTTGGCAAGATGGCAAACATTGCGCAGGAACCGCAGGCGACTGCAGCTGTTCCCTCCCCCTCCATCTTGAGAATGTGTCGTTGGGCTTGAGACTAGCTCCCCTAAATCTAAAAGATGGTTCAAACTGCGCGCGCCGATAGGCTGCCCTGCAAACACTGATAAGCTCCTCCCACAGCTAATCACCTGCCTCAACAGAAACCCTGCCCCCTCTGACCTTTGACCAGGGAAAGCAGCTAATCAGCCGCAAGAATCACACCCACAAGAAACCCCTTTTGGCTCCTTCTTCAGCCGCTGCCCTGCAAACACTGATAAGCTCCTCCCACAGCTAATCACCTGCCTCAACAGAAACCCTGCCCCCTCTGACCTTTGACCAGGGAAAGCAGCTAATCAGCCGCAAGAATCACACCCACAAGAAACCCCTTTTGGCTCCTTCTTCAGCCGCTGCCCTGCAAACACTGATAAGCTCCTCCCACAGCTAATCACCTGCCTCAACAGAAACCCTGCCCCCTCTGACCTTTGACCAGGGAAAGCAGCTAATCAGCCACAAGAATCACACCCACAAGAAACCCCTTTTGGCTCCTTCTTCAGCCGCTGCCCTGCAAACACTGATAAGCTCCTCCCACAGCTAATCACCTGCCTCAACAGAAACCCTGCCCCCTCTGACCTTTGACCAGGGAAAGCAGCTAATCAGCCACAAGAATCACACCCACAAGAAACCCCTTTTGGCTCCTTCTTCAGCCGCTGCCCTGCAAACACTGATAAGCTCCTCCCACAGCTAATCACCTGCCTCAACAGAAACCCTGCCCCCTCTGACCTTTGACCAGGGAAAGCAGCTAATCAGCCACAAGAATCACACCCACAAGAAACCCCTTTTGGCTCCTTCTTCAGCCGCTGCCCTGCAAACACTGATAAGCTCCTCCCACAGCTAATCACCTGCCTCAACAGAAACCCTGCCCCCTCTGACCTTTGACCAGGGAAAGCAGCTAATCAGCCACAAGAATCACACCCACAAGAAACCCCTTTTGGCTCCTTCTTCAGCCGCTGCCCTGCAAACACTGATAAGCTCCTCCCACAGCTAATCACCTGCCTCAACAGAAACCCTGCCCCCTCTGACCTTTCATGAGGCACTGTCATGAAATGTGGCAACAGATGCCTCATCTTGAAAGCAGTGCACATAGGACAACCTGTTTCTGGATTGATCTGAGATATATCATTCTACAAAAAAAGTCACTTGGCTGTGACTTTAATGTGTATCAAGACGCTGGCAGGAACAATCTCAGTGCTGAAACCATCGACTTGGGGTGCGTGGGCTGGCTCACTAATAAGTAAAAACTCTTTCGTAAGAATTAGCATAGAGGCGGGATATGTGGCACTTCTGATAAGGAGAAATTTGGGGACCATAAAGAAAATGAGGGCTCAGCATGTTCCATGACCCCAGTACAAGTGAGTGAGAAAGAGGAGAAAGGGGCAGCTATTCTATGGGCTGTCACTTTTTCTTTTCTTACAAATATATTCTGCCTTTCTTCCATCATGGAAATTTGGGGAGCATGCATGAGATTCCAGGTGGTCTCCAGATATTAGCTTCAGCAAGGTATTAGTCCCTCCAGACCATAACATGGGATCTACCTTCCCCTTTGGTCACTCCTATTATACTAACTAGAGGAAAGATACATAACCAGGAATCTGGCACATAATAGTTTTTTATTTAAGGACTGCAATTGACCAGAAGCTTTACAAATCTGCCCTCCTCACAAGGTATGAATGTGTGTTTCTATGTGTGTGTGTGTGTGGTGCAGCCAGTATAAAAGACTGAGGAAATTGTGTGTGTTAATTATATGGCTTATAAAAATGATGTAGCATGCAGAAATGGCAAGGCTAACAGGCAAAATTAGAGATAAGAATGAAGAAACGTTTTTGGAGGAATGGAAGTATTTCAGAGAATATTTAAAGAAATATTGTAGTATTATGAAAATGCAAGCAGGATTTGAAATACGAGCAATAGTTTAGAAATATCAGGATGAATAACTCAGGGTGGTTAAATGTAGAGATTAAGAATCAAAAATATGAAGCATTTAAGGGAAAACATAGGAAATCATGGAAAGGTGGAAAAATGTGTAAAATTTGAAAATTCAATAAATAGTTTTTAAAAATAATAATAATATATTCATGTGGATTCTTTCCCACCAGGTGGAAATGTGTGGAAGGTTCATTATATGACACCAATCTTTCACCCAGAGGGATCTGGAGGTTGTTACAATGTAATATTTTGCCAATGTTCTGGGAAATATGTAAGACAACACGATCCTCCTCTGCTGTTTGATCTCTCTCGAGACCCATCAGAGGCTGTGCCTCTTTCACCAGACACGGAGCCCTTGTTCCATGAAGTTCTAAAGCGCATAGGCAGGGCTGTGGAGGAGCATCGCAGGACCCTCACTCCTGTCCCATCGCAGCTTTCTTTTGGCCACAATATCTGGAAACCGTGGCTGCAGCCATGCTGTGGGACCTTCCCATTCTGCTGGTGTGACAAAGAAAAGGAAAACCTATAAAACGGACATCATTTTAAAGTTTCCTGTGTTACGTGCCCTAATAAGTTGCAATGGAGACAAATAGGTAGGGCATTTCCCAGCCAGCTCACCTGGCTGGATGCCAAGCTGCCATGGAATGGGGAATAACAGGTCAAGTTATTTTTGTGTGATGCTTGAAGCCAGAGACAGAGACATGTCTTGCTCTGTGCTAGACCCAAGAGCTCTGGCCTGGGGCTTTGCTGGAAGCCTAATGAGGAAGAAAGAACTGTTGGGGAGTTAATGCTGTGAGCCCCTCCATCCTTTGATCACAGTTGTGTATATGTTTGTGTGTGTGTAAATAAAACCATATATCTTAAAAACACCACAGTCTCCTTTGACCTTCATTCCAAGGAAACAGAATCCTGGGTAAGCGTTGGAGCCCCTGGAGTATTTTGCTGCTTGGAGATGTGTACAGCAATATTGTATTTTATTGTGATGCTGACATTATGTATTTCCTCTTACTTGTTTTTTAGCTTTGTGGTGTTACCATTTTTTATTTGTAAACTACTAAGTGATTTGTTATTGTGAGATGTATTATTACTAGAGCAGTCAAGTACAATTTCCTGTTGCCTAGAATAGACACATGGGAATGTGGCTGTAGACAGGGAGGACTTCCTGTCATACCTGCTCTGGAGCTTCCTCCCCCTGTGTGTGACCAGGTAGATGGGCGTGACCCTAGCTAACCAGGTAAAAGCGCTGGCCATTTCAATCTCTTGGTCTCGTAAGTCTTACTCAAGGACTCTCACTCTCCTGGCTCTTAGCCAGTGCATGGCTCAAACCTTCACATAGGATGGAGCCCACAAGCCAAAAGTCTGATATATAATTCAAACTTCTTTTCACTTTAACCACAAAATAAAGCCTACCTTCAGATTACTGCTGTGAACTGAATGTGAGTAAAACTTTATTCTTACTTTTAAAGAAGACTGTGTTGTGTTATTATTTTAATAGGAAAATAAAGGGGAAAATAAAATAAAGGGGAAACTTACCAGGAACAATCCAGACAGGATAAACCAAACTCAATTGCTTAATTAAAGGATTCTAATGAATCATCAACTAGTTTCCAGTAAGTTGGAAGGGAATGTGCTCTGGTGTTTACTCACTGGCTTGAGTGAGGAGGGATAATATCAAAACAATATAACCTTTCCTACCTTCCTTCCTACCTTCCTTAACATTCCCACAGTTATATGAAGTTGTCTATAAATTGAATGATTAAATAGGTGGTAACTGTCTGCAGTGCCCTTCTTTCTACAAAGGGCAATTGAATCAAAGCTACAGATGAACACAAACATTCAGATATTGTCATCTGGTATTCCTGGGTCCTTCAAGATAGTACCTATTCATTTCACATACTTAAAAAGACTCTAACCCTAAAAGCCATAAATCATTTTGGACAGGCCAATTTACCTTCTAAAGTTTCTTTTATCTACCTAGAGGGCTGACAATGAAAGACAATGAAATGCAGTCCAAAGGAAAGCAGAGCAAAACGTTTGGCACTGACATGGCTGCAGGAAGAAGGCACACAAGGTGCCAACCAACCCTCCTAGGAACTCTGGATTTCTGTAGGATTTACTCCTAGCCTTTTCTTCCCCCAAAGATATCCCGCAAGGCAGTGGAGGTTTAAGATCAGAGTTTTCCTTCTCCTAGATGGGCTACCTTCCCAGGCTGATGAGTCCCATCTGCCCCTCACCTTCCTTCTACAGCATGTGCAGAAACCACCTTCTTAACCATTGGACCCACAATTGGTCTGGTCAGCCAAGTGCTGAAGTCCCTATGAGGGTTTGAGACCCATCAGCTACCTTCATTGGTTTAGCCAGCCAGTTGAAGCCATTCCCCGGGTGTGGCTGCAAACTGACATCTTCTAGGAGCCCTAGGTGAGAGCTGAGCGCAGGGTGGGGACTAAAGTGGACCACGTATCCCAGAAGGAGAGCGACGTGTCCCCACCAGAAGTACTTACCTAACACCCCACACAATCCCATATAACTCTATGATTCTATGAAAGAAAGCCTGCTCTACGCTTTCTGAAAAAGTTTGGAATTTTCCCTCATCCCCTTACCGAAGCTCGCTGTTTTCAAGGAAGGCTTTTGCTTTCTCTGCAGCCTTTTACTGGCTCTGCCTAAGCCTTGCCCCTTGGCCAGGCTCCTTTCTTCCGGGTGGGTCCTGGCTTTCGCGATGGGGATTGCCTGGCTACGTGGTGGGCTCAGCCAAGCAGAGGGCGAGCGCCTGGAGAGGGTCTCTCCTTCATTTCCAAGGTGTGCCTTTCCCGATTTCCTTGGACCATGACGGCTGCTTTCCACGGAGCTGCGTTCCCTTTCTGCGTGTCTGGAAGCGCAGCGTCGGCGAGCTCTGGTTTGGAGCCTGTGCTTGACTAGCGGGGTCGGAGGCGAAAGCCTGCCGCTTGCTTCCTCCTTTCAGACTCCCGTCCTTCAGAAAAGTCAAACTCCTGCAATCTTGCTTGGGGGGAATCTTTGTTTTCAAAGGAATCATGGAGTTTGTAAAGCAGGGCGTCGGTTTTCAGTTATGTAAAGGACCGAACTTTCCATTAAAAAATAAAATAAATTGGAGGGGAATCAAGACCCTACAAAGGCGTGGCA